>NC_056731.1:1214926605-1215091605 GCF_019279795.1 Protopterus annectens | reverse complement strand
ACCTCTTCAAGAAGAATCTTGACGTTTGGATGGGAGAGCATAAATTTACCCCTGGGATCTCTTCTGTGTCACTGCTAGACAGAGGCACGGTAAACTAACCTTAAATGGGCTATCTTCTGTGACCTACTATACAGAGGCACAGTCAACTAATCTAAGAAGGGTGGCGAAAGCCAAACACACTCTGCCTAGACTTGTAAATGCCCTAGGGCAGATAGCCTAGTATCAACCTATAAACCTATGAACCTATGAACTTAAGGTAGACTGCCTGTTAAAAAGTGTACTGCCCTCCAGAAGAGTTACAGTAGGAATTAAAATATCTGTCTTGTATCATAATTTATAAAAGTTCATGGACTTATTCTGCACGGCTTGTACGACAGCTAGTATTATTCTTTTTTACCTATTCAATAGCCATCATATTAAGCATATGTTGGTAAAGGCACATGTAAGGGCAGTTCTGATTTAGGAGCTGCTCTGCTATTTGAGCAGTAATTTAAATGGGCTCACTTGCTAGGAGATGCAAAGGATCTTCCAATGAAAATGGCAGCATGTATATAGGACTGTTATTTTTTAAAGAAAAACCTTAAGTAGCTGCGAGTTATGGAGATGAACATTACCAAACAAAATGTTTGACAGCACTGCTTCAGTGATGTTGGACTCTGCTAGATAGTTCATATAAATGTAGTTCCTGCCTCTCCATGGGTAATTCCTACTTGCACAGCTCCTGTGTTGCCACTGTATTGCAGTGATAATTTCTTGACTTGGCCATAAGGGATATTGCTGGATTTATAGAATTAATTATATTCTTTATATCGTCAGCTTTTCTCTAACACCTTAAAAATTAGATATAGTATAGACATATCTGAACATAGAGAATGTGACCCCTCAAAATCATTGTGGATTTCCAGCAGCAGTAGCCCTAAAGAAAATAATTTACAGCTGCATCTAACTGGTTGTAAGAAGTATTTATAACAAAAGTAGAATAAAGTGTCTGGCTGTTTTTATAGCTACATTAAGTAAATATGACTTTATCACTGAATCTATTTGATATATGCTAGGAAAAGGCAATAAACTTTACTTGCATATACCTGCATACCTCTTCAAACAGTCACCAATGATGTGGGGAAAAAGATGTTCTATGTAAGGTTCAGGGAATTTGTCTGTGGAACTTGTAGTTAACCTTTATGTAAGAAATTATGAAATTTGCAGTGCAATATATTGCATGTGTTGACCATAAGGCCTGTACTCCCACTTTTAACTCATTTAAAAGTCAGGTAAAGCAAATTCCTTCCTGCATACAGGTTACACCAACCTATACTTGCACTGGTGCTAGAAAACTTGGATTGAGTTTTTTTTTAATCAGACATATGTATTGGGGAGCAACATGAAAGCTTGTATACTTTCTCACAAATTCAGCATAAAGAATCATGAAAAGGTTCCTAGAGAACCTTAGTCCTCAGTCGAATGATCATAAGCCCAATGTAGCACCTTACCTCATGTGCATACTGTGTTTGCAATCCATCCCCCAAAAAGTATTGCCAGTTTCCTTGTATGCTTCACTGATGTGAAATATAAGGCAAATATTAACTTTATTAATTGCTTTCCTGCTTTACCTGGGTGTAAAATACTGATAGTATTTAGTGGAAAAAATTCTAATTAAAAGGGAGCACAAAAAAAGGCCCAGTTAGCACAGTGGTTAAGGTGTTTGCCTTCCATGCCTAAGGTGCAAGGTTTGATTCTCACCTCAGCTAATAACTCATTGATTAAAGCGATATAGTTTTATAAGCTTTGTGGTGCATGCGATAACTGCATAATACTGTAGTACAAATGCATAAAATTCCAGTGATGTGCTTGCCATAACAAAGTATCCGAGTTTAATAATCTTATATAACATAAAGCTAATACAGAGTTTGGGATTAAATGACGTGATTAGTTTCATATTCCAGTGAACATATGAATATAGGAACTTGGCAAACATTATGATAACAGCAATTGCAAATGGAGGCAAGTGTAAACAACATAGTGAAGTAATTAAAAAATGTTGAATTACTGTGTATCGGGTCATATGAGACATCAGATTTGTAGAGCATCATTTCTTAGTGAACCGAGACAGACCACAAAAAGACACTCAGAAAAGCATCTATATTAGGTGAATGGTATATGTAAGGGACTGTTCTTGAAGTCAGAGTCTGAGGTGGTGTGTGTGTGTGTGTGTGTGTGTGTGTGTGTGTGTGTGTGTGTGTGTGTGTGTGTGTGTGTTTGCGTGGGTGTGTGTTTGCTTCATCACACCCCTCACACCTCTCAACTGTAAAGATTTTTGCAGAATGTCCAGATTTTTGGTTTGTATTTTTGATGTGTTTCTCATAAAATTGTGATTTTCTGGCAAATCATAAACAAATAATTCAGGGTTAAAGTCAGAAAATAATGACAAATATTTGAGTTTCAGAGTTTGTGCCATTCAAAAATTCATTCACGCTAATGAAAAACCTGTTATTCTATCCATTTTCTAAGTTTGTAAGAGCAATATTTAACAAGTGTCCCTATTTTTGGACCTTTGTCCCACCATTATTTATGGCTTTGTCCAGATTTCTTGATCTAAGAGGTTGAGAGATGTGACACCCCCTCCTTTTGGGTGGTTCTGACTATGCCCTGATACCATCACTTTCATGATAGGGACACAGTTAAATGCTATTGTGTGGACAGAAGCATTTTATGGGAATTTGTAGATATGTGCTGTCTTTAAATGGAATCTTGTGGGATGCATGTAATACCAATCCCTGTGGACAGTGCCTCAAGAATACTACACTTGTTCCTTGATGTTATCTTGGAGTATGTTATTCCCACAACTGAATAGGAGGGATACAGCACTATATGGGCATTCCACAAGATATCTCCTTTCCTTAATGCTCCAGGGGCCACTGACTTTACACAATATTACTTTAAAGGCCCTGTTTGTTCCACCTGGGTACGGGACTGGCAAATAGAAGGGTTTTTACTTCCTCAACTGCCAGATGTTATACAGTATACAGGATATTTTACACAATGTGATGGATATGAATATGATCTTAACAAACTAAGAGAATGATCTAGATAACGAATGACGGAAGGATAATAATGGAATAAGATTTCCATTACTGTTATCGTATGCAGATGACTTGGTATTAATAAAAAATAAAGTATGGATAACAGAAGTGATTGATAAAATATAAGTAATACCAGGGACAGTATGTTTATATTTAAATGAAAAAGAGCAAAGGATTTGGAGAAGGGGTGCAGATTGTGAGGACTTACTTCACAAGAAATGAAAGCAGTGTATTAGGTCTGAGGTTTGGAGAATATTTATATGATTATTAAGGAACTAAATCTAGATAATTAGTGGTAGGAGCTGAGCAGTAAGATTTCTTATCTGAGGTATTTAATTGCATTCTTATTTACCTGCAAGTATTGTGAGACTGCTGCTGGTGTGTGACTGCATTGGATTTTGGATTATATTTAGTCATTTAAGGTTTGGATTGCTGGCAAACCCTACTGTAAATGTGCCTGTAGAAGCTTCTCCAACTCCCATCTCATCTGCTCATTCTACTAGGCACTACAATATCAAACTGGGAAGGCCTTCCCATTAAACTCTTAAAGCTTGCATTAGTCTCTGTCTCATATCATCCCACTCACGTAATGCACTCTGTAATATTCAGAGTATTAATCTTACTTTCAAAACCTGTAATATCTGGAATTAGACTACCATTCACTGGACAGCCTGGAACTGCTTCTCAGGAATCACCTTGGGATTACTGCTTCTCTTTCGCTTCTGGAGAAAGAAGGAACACGGGAACATTATTTCCTAACCGTCCTAGAGATTACTAGTTACTGGAAAGTCTGAACATTGCTTCTTTGGAGCCTGCTTGGAATTAAGGCTACTGCTTTGCTAATGGTGAGAGAAGAAACAGATTGTGCAGTGTGCATGGGACTTCACTGACTGCTCTGGTTGCAGTTTTGTTGAGACTATTCAGGACCTTTTTGCAGCTTGGCGTTCTGTTGCTTCTACCTGTTGTAAGTTCAATCCTATGTATGTAATGCCAGAATACTATAGCAGGTGTACTGAACCCAGCAAAATCTGCAACTTGCATTTATAGTTACGGTTTTGCTGTTGGTGAGAGAAGGAATAAAGGTTCATTGATTTCTAGTTGTGCTCAGTTATGTAGTTAATTTTACTTCTCAGGCATTTATTTCTAACTGCTTGCATCTGGGTTGAGGCAAACACTATCTGTACTACCAGAGAGACAGCATCTCTACAAAACAACTCCAAACCTCACAGGCACTACTCCCCCTTTATCCCACATTAGTACACAGCACCTGGAGCCATGGATTTGCACATTCCAACTATCTCTTTAGCCAGTTTGATTGAAATGGCCATCCCGAGACAACATAGCAATTGTGTAATGTTTACTGACAACCACCTACTGCTTAAACAAATTGACACAGTGAGTGAGAGATGCAGTTATATAATGTTATGGTAGGAAAAACTCTCATACAAAGCCACAACAATAGCATGCAGGTTGTTAGTACCTTTCAACATTATACTAAACGAGCCACACACAGCTCAGACCAAACACATAGACCCACATATGTTGAGGTCTTAAAAGTAACCTATCTAAACCACAAAGGCCTCCAAAATGTAATCTAAGAAACACGTATCCTCAGCAGCTTCATAAACAGGCAACACAGATAGCACATAACATGAAACATACATCTGTCTTATTTAGCTGCACTGACTCACTTCAATAGCCCGTAAGACAAACATCCACACAATCCAATATCCTCTTCATAAGTTCCTCCATAGTGACTCACACTGATGCACCCCTCACCAGACTGTGCAAGGAGAAGAATATCTGCTGCCTATCAGGTGCCAGGATTTGCCGCATCATGCATTTGCTTAAGTCCTTGCACCAAAAGTACACATTTGATGCACTCGTAGTGCACTTGGGTGTAAATGATTTCAGGCATACTTGAATGACTATGTGTCTGAGGTAAGTATGAACTTTGCCTTTGAGAAGCACTCTGCCATCACCAAGAATTATGCTGCAATACAAAAAAAAGTTATTGATTTCAACAATTAGTTTAGCTTCTGGTGTCATTCTAAGAGTGTTCAATAGGTTTACCATTATAAGTCTGAGTAATGAATAATTGAATCGAAGTTGTCCAGCTTGGGAACACCAGCACTCAGAATGCCGCAAACTGGTAACACCAAATGTCTAACCTTGCTTTCCCTCCATATTCATGTTAGTGCTTGCTCCTTGGTTCATATTTGTCGAATGTTTCAGGATTTAAGGTATTGTGCAGGATTGTCAACTTTCAGCATTCAGTTTTCAGCTTTCCATTTCAGTTAGTCAAGTATCTGATTCTCAACATTGTAATAGTAAACTGGTGCAATATATATCAGCCTTGGAGGAGATGGTAGACAGTCCTTACTGCTTTGGCAGGGATGGGCTGCACCTTCCTCCACCACTTTTGTATAGTGGCTAAAATGTTATCCACTCAAAAACACCCTTTTTTAAGAAATATTAGTCTTCCAAAGCTTCCAACATAAAACAGAATCTGAATAAAATATGGGTATTGCTGCTCAATACTAACATTAACAAAAACTCCATTTCCTACAAGCACACCTTAGCCTGAAAAACATTGTCACAAAAAATATTGTCATAGAGACCTGGTTCAAGACCAGTAAGAGCACTGCATCAGTGTAGGGGTTCAGTGCCTAGAAAATGTCAGACCAACTGCATCAGATGAAGGCTCTAAAGGAGGCTATATATCAATATTCTCAAAAATGGGGTCTATATTACCATCTCGAATGGTAAAAATATTGAATGCTCACATGAGCGAAAAGGTACATAAACAAACTTTTTGGGGGGGGTCACAGTACAGTGAGGAATGGAATATTTGCCCTTTCCTCACTGTAGTGCAACTGCAGAGTTGGAATATATATTTAGCGGGGGGTGGGGGTTCGATATTTTCATTCGAGATGGTAATATAGACCCCAAAAATACACAAGATAATGACATGAAACTACTAATAACAAACCCCTTAACATATTATCATATCATAGCTAACTATAGGACACTGTCTATGTCCTCCTTGGCCCATACATTCTGCCCAACCAGTATGAAGCTCCTATGCATTAAACCAAACAACATTGTCCCAGGAGAGTTCATCTACCTCTCCATTAACTCTGAGACGTATATATCCTCAAACATGTATGCCCAGAAATGTAAGGATATCATCAATAATCAATAGACCAGTTAGTCCACACTCAACCTAAAATCCTAGACTTGGTCTTTGCCAATACTGGCAGCTTTGTTCTTCACCCCTCACCCCTATTCCCCGATCACATACCTGTATCTACACCCCATTAATAACTCCCAAGATGAAGTCCTCAAGGCACTATTCAAGATGAAAAACACTACTTTTGGGGGCCTGAATAGCATACCAGGCTGCCTACTGGTTAGCCTGCAACATGAGTTGTCAGACCCAATACAGGTTGTTCATTCTCCAAACAGACTTCATGCTAGATGAATGTACGAAAGACAACAGTCATTTCCTTGCACAAATATGAGGAACCAACAGCAAACCCTGGTAATTATATAACCATAAGCATTACCAGCCTCATCAGTAATATTATGGAAAGGTTCTTTATGCAATGAATAAATAAGGACATTGGTAACCTACAAAATCTCACGGAAAGACAGTTGGATTCATCAAGGACAGATCCTGCCTTCAAAACCTGGTCAGCTTATTCAAGAAAGTTATTGAAGCATGGATGGGAAAAGATCAGTGCACACCACATAGCAAGGCTTTACAAACTCACCACAGGGCTTCTTTTGGGAGCATATCTTGGGCAAGGGATTCCCTTAACTTTTTGGTTGACACACTTGTTGAGCATACATAGCATTTTTTCATTTATCTGCAGTACAAAGAATGAAGCATTTTCACTGCATGTTTTTGCTTCATACTGAGGTTTTAAATTGGTCACATATTTTTATTTCTGGCATAGCATGTATGGCATACCCATACATTAGCACTGTGAAGCTATTACTTGTCTTATGTATACTAGTTATCTGGCTGAATTTGGAAGGCTTCAGTCCTTGTTCTGTTATGTGTTAGACAGTTTAGCACGAGTGTTATTAAATTCAGCAGGGAGTGTTTCTGTGCTTAAAAACTTATAAATTTTTATATGCAAGTCTGCCTAAGTAAGTGCAGTAATGTAAAGGATGTCAGGGTCTGCCTAAGTAAGTGCAGTAATACAAACGATGTCAGGGTCTGCCTAAGTAAGTGCAGTAATGTAAAGTGTGTCAGGGTCTGCCTAAGTAAGTGCAGTCATGTAAAGGGTGTCAGGGTCTGCCTAAGTAAGTGCAGTACTGTAAAGGGTGTCAAGGTCTGCCAAAGTGCTGTAATGTAAAGGATGTCAAATGTCTGCATAAGCGCAGTAATGTAAAGGATGTCAGGGTCTGCCTCTGTAAGTGCGGTAATGTAAAGGATGTCAAGGTCTGCCTAAGTAAGTGCAGGAATGTAAAGGATGTCAGGGTCTGCCTAAGTAAGTGCAGTAATGTAAAGTATGTTAAGGTCTGCCTAAGTAATGCAGTAATGTAAAGGATGTCAGGGTCTGCCTAAGTAGGTGCAGTAATGTAAAGTATGTCAAGGTCTGCCTAAGTAAGTGCAGTAATGGAAAGGATGTCAGGGTCTGCCTAAGCAAGTGCAGTAATGTAAAGGATGTCTGGGTCTGCCTAAGTAAGTGCAGGAATGTAAAGGGTGTCAGGGTATCCTAAGTAAGTGCAGTAATGTAAATGATGTCAGGGTCTGCCTAAGTAAGTGCAGTAATGTAAAGGATTTCAGGGTCTGCCTAAGTAAGTGCAGTAATGTAAAGGGTGTCAGGGTATCCTAAGTAAGTGCAGCACTGTAAAAGATGTCAGGGTCTGCCTAAGTAAGTGCAGTAATGTAAAGGGTGTCAGGGTATCCTAAGTAAGTGCAGTAATGTAAAGGATGTCAGGATCTGCCTAAGTAAGTGCAGGAATGTAAAGGATGTCAGGGTCTGCCTAAGTAAGTGCAGTAATGTAAAGGGTGTCAGGGTATCCTAAGTAAGTGCAGTAATGTAAAGGATGTCAGGGTCTGCCTAAGTAAGTGCAGTAATGTAAAGGATTTCAGGGTCTGCCTAAGTAAGTGCAGTAATGTAAAGGATATCAGGGTCTGCCTAAGTAAGTTCAGTAACGTAAAGGATGTCAAGGTCTGGCTAAGTAAGTGCAGGAATGTAAAGGATGCCAGGGTCTGGCTAAGTAAGTGCAGTAATATAAAGGATGTCAGGGTCTGCCTAAGTAAGTGCAGGAATGTAAAGTATGTCAAGATCTACCTAAGTAAGTGTAGTAATGTAAAGTATGTCAAGGTCTGCCTACGTAAGTGCAGCACTGTAAAGGATGTCAGGGTCTGCCTAAGTAAGTGCAGTAATGTAAAGGATATCAGGGTATCCTAAGTAAGTGCAGTAACATAAAGGATGTCAAGGTCTGGCTAAGTAAATGGAGTAATGTAATGGATGTCAGGGTCTGCCTAAGTAAGTACAGTAACGTAAAGGATGTCAAGGTCTGGCTAAGTAAATGCAGTAATGTAATGGATGTCAGCTTCTGCCTAAGTAAGCACAGTAATGTAAAGGTTGTCAGGGTCTGCCTAAGTACAGGCAGTAATATAAAATATGTCAGGGTCTGCCTAAGTAAGGGCAGTAATGTAAAGTATGTCAAGATCTGCCTAAGTAAGTGCAGTAATGTAAAGAATGTCAGGGTCTGCCTAAGTAAGTGCAGGAATGTAATGGATGTCAAGGTCTGCCTAAGTAAGTGCAGTAAAGTAAAGGATGTCAAGGTCTGGCTAAGTAAGTGCAGTAATGTAAAAGATGTGAGGGTATCCTAAATAAGTGCAGTAATTTAAAGGATGTCAGGTCTGCCAAAGTAATTGCAGTAATGTAAAGGATGTCAGGGTCTGCCTAAGTAAGTGCAGGAATGTAATGGATGTCAGGGTCTGCTAAGTAAGTGCAGAAACGTAAAGGATGTCAAGGTCTGGATAAGTAAATGCAGTAATGTAATGGATGTCAGGGTCTGCCTAAGTAAGTGTAGTAATGTAAAGTATGTCAAGATCTGCCTAAGTAAGTGTAGTAATGTAAAGTATGTCAAGGTCTGCCTACGTAAGTGCAGCACTGTAAAGGATGTCAGGGTCTGCCTAAGTAAGTGCAGTAATGTAAAGGATGTCAGGGTATCCTAAGTAAGTGCAGTAATGTAAAGGATGTCAGGGTATACTAAGTAAGTGCAGTAATGTAAAGGGTGTCAGTGTCTGCCTAAGTAAGTGTAGTAATGTAAAGGATGTCAGGGTCTGCCTAAGTAAGTGCAGTAATGTAAAGGATGTCAGGGTATCCTAAGTAAGTGCAGTAATGTAAAGGATGTCAGGGTATCCTAAGTAAGTGCAGTAATGTAAAGGGTGACAGTGTCTGCCTAAGTAAGTGTAGTAATGTAAAGGATGTCAAGGTCTGCCTAAGTAAGTGCAGTAATGTAAAGCATGTCACGGTCTGCCTAAGTAAGTTCAGGAATGTAAAGGATGTCAGGGTCTGCCTAAGAAAGTGCAGTAATGGAAAGGATGTCAGGGTATCCTAAATAAGTGCAGTAATTTAAAGGATGTCAGAGTCTGCCTAAGTAAGTGCAGTAATGTAAAGGGTGTCAGGGTCTGCCTAAGTAAGTGCAGTAATGTAAAGGATGTCAGGGTCTGCCTAAGTAAGTGCAGTAATGTAAAGGATGTCAGGGTCTGTCTAAGTAAGTGCAGTAATGTAAAGGATGTCAGGGTCTGCCTAAGTAAGTGCAGTAATGTAAAGGATGTCAGGGTCTGCCTAAGTAAGTGCAGTAATGTAAAGGATATCAGGGTCTGCCTAAGTAAGTGCAGGAATGTAAAGGATGTCAGGGCATCCTAAGTAAGTGCAGTAATGTAAAGGATGTCAGGGTCTGCCTAAGTAAGGGCAGTAATATAAAGGATGTCAGGGTCTGCCTAAGTAAGTGCAGTAATATAAAGGATGTCAGCGTCTGCCTAATTAGGTGCAGTAATGTAAAGGATGTCAGGGTCTGCCTAAGTAAGTGCAGTAATGTAATGGATGTCAGAGTTTGCCTACGTAAGTGCAGTAATGTAAAGGGTTTCAGGGTCTGCCTAAGTAAGTGCAGGAATGTAAAGGATGTCAGGGTATCCTAAGTAAGTGCAGTAATGTAAAGGGTGTCAGGTTCTGCCTAAGTAATTGCAGGAATGTAAAGGATGTCAGGGTCTGCCTAAGTAAGGGCAGTAATATAAAGGATGTCAAGGTCTGCCTAAGTAAGTGCAGTAATGTAAAGGATGTCAGGGCATCCTAAGTAAGTGCAGTAATGTAAAGGATGTCAGGGTCTGCCTAAGTAAGTGCAGGAATGCAAAGGATGCCAGGGTCTGGCTAAATAAGTGCAGTAATGTAAAGGATGTCAGGATATCCTACGTAAGTGCAGTAATATAAAGGATGTCAAGGTCTGCCTAAGTAAGTGCAGGAATGTAAAGGATGTCAGGGTATCCTAAGTAAGTACAGTAATGTAAAGGATGTCAGGGTCTGCCTAAGTAAGTGCAGTAATGTAAAGGATGTCAGGGTCTGCCTAAGTGCAGTAACGTAAAATATGTCAGGGTATCCTAAATAAGTGCAGTAATTTAAAGGATGTCAGGTCTGCCTAAGTAATTGCAGTAATGTAAAGCATGTCAGGGTCTGCCTAAGTAAGTGCAGGAATGTAAAGGCTGGGGTCTATATTAGAACACCAAATTCATAAAACTTCGAATGTTCTAATATCGTCCCCTATCCAGCGAATGCTTATGATAGCGAACATGCAGAACAGCAAATTTTTTCCCAGGGAAACAAATTTGCTGTTCCGAAACACATACACAGAACACACGCACACCCAAAAAACAGCAATCCACACACATACACTTAAAACCCTACATCTAACCCTACACTAAACTCTACATACACTACTATCTATCCACTTACCTTAATTCAAACCTTAACCCTAAGGTCCACCACTATCTCTCACTCACCTCACCAGTGCCCTAACCCTAACTCACCTACCCAGCCCTAATCCTAACGTCTGTCACAATCGCACACTTACCTGACCCGCGCCCTAATCCTAACTCACCTAACCTGTGCCCTAACCCTCACGTCCACACAATCACACACTTACCTGAACCCGACCTGTAACTTTCCACCACAGTGCTGAAAATAGTGAAGCAACAGAAACGGCCAACCGATTTTTTTCCCTAGGAAAAAATTTGATGTTCTGCAGCTTCTCTATTTTCAGCATTTGCTGAATAGGGGACAATATTAGAACATTCGATGCTTCAAGACTTCGACGTTCTAATATACACCCAAAGGATTTCAGGGTCTGCCTAAGTAAGTGCACTAATGTAAAGGATGTCAGGGTATCCTAAATAAGTGCAATAATGTAAAGGATGTCAGGGTCTGTCTAAGTAAGTGCAGGAATGTAAAGGATGTCAGGGTCTGCCTAAGTAAGTGCAGGAATGTAAAGGATATCAGGGTTTGCCTAAGTAAGTGCAGTAATGTAAAAGATATCAGGGTCTGCCTAAGTAAGTGCACTAATGTAAAGGATGTCAGGGTATCCTAAATAAGTGCAATAATGTAAAGGAAGTCAAGGTCTGTCTAAGTAAGTGCAGTAATGTAAAGGGTGTCAGGGTCTGCCTAAGTAAGTGCAGTAATGTAAAGGATATCAGGGTCTGCCTAAGTAAGTGCAGTAATGTAAAGGATGTCAGGACATCCTAAGTAAGTGCAGTAATGTAAAGGATGTCAGGGTCTGCCTAAGTAAGTGCAGTAATGTAAAGGATATCAGGGTCTGCCTAAGTAAGTGCAGTAATGTAAAGGATATCAGGGTCTGCCTAAGTAAGTGCAGGAATGTAAAGGATGTCAGGGTCTGCCTAAGTAAGTGCAGGAATGTAAAGGATGTCAGGGTCTGCCTAACTAAGCGCTGTAATGTAAAGGGTGTCAGGGTCTGCCCAAGTAAGGGCAGTAATATAAAGGATGTCAGCGTCTGCCTAATTAGGTGCAGTAATGTAAAGGATGTCAGGGTCTGCCTAAGTAAGTGCAGTAATGTAATGGATGTCAGAGTTTGCCTACGTAAGTGCAGTAATGTAAAGGATGTCAGGGTCTGCCTAAGTAAGTGCAGGAATGTAAAGGATGTCAGGGTATCCTAAGTAAGTGCAGTAATGTAAAGGGTGTCAGGTTCTGCCTAAGTAAGTGCAGGAATGTAAAGGATGTCAGGGTCTGCCTAAGTAAGGGCATGAATGCAAAGGATGCCAGGGTCTGGCTAAATAAGTGCAGTAATGTAAAGGATGTCAGGATATCCTACGTAAGTGCAGTAATATAAAGGATGTCAAGGTCTGCCTAAGTAAGTGCAGGAATGTAAAGGATGTCAGGGTATCCTAAGTAAGTACAGTAATGTAAAGGATGTCAGGGTCTGCCTAAGTAAGTGCAGTAATGTAAAGGATGTCAGGGTCTGCCTAAGTAAGTGCAGTAATGTAAAGCATGTCAGGGTCTGCCTAAGTAAGTGCAGGAATGTAATGGATGTCAGCATCTGCTAAGTAAGTGCAGAAATGTAAAGGATGTCAAGGTCTGGCTAAGTAAATGCAGTAATGTAATGGGTGTCAGGGTCTGCCTAAGTAAGTGTAGTAATGTAAAGTATGTCAAGATCTGCCTAAGTAAGTGCAGTAATGTAAAGGATGTCAGGGTCGGCCTAAGTAAGTGCAGTAATGTAATGGATGTCAGGGTCTGCCTAAGTAAGTGTAGTAATGTAAAGTATGTCAAGATCTGCCTAAGTAAGTGTAGTAATGTAAAGGATGTCAGGGTCGGCCTAAGTAAGTGCAGTAATGTAAAGTATGTCAAGATCTGCCTAAGTAAGTGTAGTAATGTGTAGGATGTCAGGGTCTGCCTAAGTAAGTGCAGTAATGTAAAGGATATCAGGGTATCCTAAGTAAGTGCAGGAATGTAAAGGATGTCAGGGTATCCTAAGTAAGTGCAGTAATGTAAAGGGTGTCAGTGTCTGCCAAAGTAAGTGCAGCAATGTAAAAGATGTCAAGGTATCCTAAGTAAGTGCAGTAATGTAAAGGGTGTCAGTGTCTGCCTAAGTAAGTGCAGTAATGTAAAGGGTGTCAGTGTCTGCCTAAGTAAGTGCAGTAATGTAAAGGGTGTCAAGGTCTGCCTAAGAAAGTGCAGTAATGTAAAGGATGTCAGGGTATCCTAAGTAAGTGCAGTAATGTAAAGGATGTCAAGGTCTGCCTAAGTAAGTGCAGGAATGTAAAGCATGTCAGGGTCTGCCTAAGTAATTGCAGTAATGTAAAGCATGTCAGGGTCTGCCTAAGTAAGTTCAGGAATGTAAAGGATGTCAGGGTCTGCCTAAGAAAGTGCAGTAATGGAAAGGATGTCAGGGTATCCTAAATAAGTGCAGTCATTTAAAGGATGTCATGGCCTGCCTAAGTAATTGCAGTAATGTAAAGCATGTCAGGGTCTGCCTAAGTAACTGCAGGAATGTAAAGGATGTCAGGGTCTGCCTAAGTAACTGCAGTAATGTAAAGGCTGGGGTCTATATTAGAACACCAAATTCTTAAAACTTCGAATGTTCTAATATCGTCCCCTATCCAGCGAATTCTTATGATAGCGAACATGCAGAACAGCAAATTTTTTCCCAGGGAAAAAAATTTGCTGTTCCGAAACACATACACACAACACACGCACACCCAAAAAACAGCAATCCACACACATACACTTAAAACCCTACATCTAACCCTACACTAAACTCTACATACACTACTATCTATCCACTTACCTTAATTCAAACCTTAACCCTAAGGTCCACCACTATCTCTCACTCACCTCACCAGTGCCCTAACCCTAACTCACCTACCCGGTCCTAATCCTAATGTCTGTCACAATCGCACACTTACCTGACCCACACCATAATCCTAACTCACCTAACCCATGCCCTAACCCTCACGTCCACACAGTCACACACTTACCTGAACCCGACCTGTAACTTTCCACCACAGTGCCTGAAATAGTGAAGCAACAGAAACGGCCAACCAATTTTTTCCCTAGGAAAAAATTTGATGTTCTGCAGCTTCTCTATTTTCAGCATTTGCTGAATAGGGGTCAATATTAGAACATTCGATGTTTCAAGACTTCAACGTTCTAATATACACCCAAAGGATTTCAGGGTCTGCCTAAGTAAGTGCAGTAATGTAAAGGATGTCAAGGTATCCTAAATAAGTGCAATAATGTAAAGGAAGTCAAGGTCTGTCTAAGTAAGTGCAGTAATGTAAAGGATGTCAGGGTATCCTAAATAAGTGCAGTAATGTAAAGGAAGTCAAGGTCTGCCTAAGTAAGTGCAGTAATGTAAAGGATGTCAGGGTCTGCCTAAGTAAGTGCAGGAATGTAAAGGATGTCAGGGTATCCTAAATAAGTGTAGTAATGTAAAGGATGTCAGGGTCTGCCTAAGTAAGCGCTGTAATGTAAAGGGTGTCAGGGTCTGCCTAAGTAAGTGCAGGAATGTAAATGATGTCAGGGTATCCTAAGTAAGTGCAGTAATGTAAAGGATGTCAGGGTCTGCCCAAGTAAGGGCAGTAATATAAAGGATGTCAGCGTCTGCCTAATTAGGTGCAGTAATGTAAAGGATGTCAGGGTCTGCCTAAGTAAGTGCAGGAATGTAAAGGATGTCAGGGTCTGCCTAAGTAAGTGCAGTAATGTAATGGATGTCAGAGTTTGCCTAAGTAAGTGCAGTAATGTAATGGATGTCAGAGTTTGCCTACGTAAGTGCAGTAATATAAAGGGTGTCAGGGTCTGCCTAATTAAGTGCAGGAATGTAAAGGATGTCAGGGTATCCTAAGTAAGTGCAGTAATGTAAAGGGTGTCAGGGTCTGCCTAAGTAAGTGCAGTAATGTAAAGGATGTCAGGGTCTGCCTAAGTAAGTGCAGGAATGTAAAGGATGTCAGGGTATCCTAAGTAAGTGCAGTAATGTAAAGGATGCCAGGGTCTGCTTAAGTAAGTGCAGTAAAGTAAAGGATGTCAGGGTCTGCCTAAGTAAGTGCAGGAATGTAAAGGATGTCAAGGTCTGGCTAAATAAGTGCAGGAATGTAAGGGATGTCAGGATATCCTACGTAAGTGCAGTAATGTAAAGGATGTCAAGGTCTGCCTAAGTAAGTGCAGGAATGTAAAGGATGTCAGGGTCCGCCTAAGTAAGTGCAGTAATGTAAAGGATGTCAGGGTCTGCCTAAGTAAGTGCAGGAATGTAAAGGATATCAGAGTATCCTAAGTAAGTGCAGTAATGTAAAGGATGTCAGGGTCTGCTTAAGTAAGTGCAGTAATGTAAAGGATGTCAGGGTCTGCCTAAGTAAGGGCAGTAATATAAAGGATGTCAGGGTCTGCCTAAGTAAGTGTAGTAATGTAAAGTGTGTCAGGGTCTGCCTAAGTAAGTGCAGTAATGTAAAGGATGTCAGGGTCTGCCTAAGTAAGGGCAGTAATATAAAGGATGTCAGGGTCTGCCTAAGTAAGTGCAGTAATGTAAAGGGTGTCAGGGTCTGCCTAAGTAAGTGCAGGAATGTAAAGGATGTCAGGGTCTGCCTAAGTAAGTGCAGGAATGTAAAGGATGTCAGGGTATCCTCAGTAAGTGCAGTAATACAAACGATGTCAGGGTCTGCCTAAGTAAGTGCAGGAATGTAAAGGATGTCAGGGTATCCTAAGTAAGTGCAGTAATACAAACGATGTCAGGGTCTGCCTAAGTAAGTGCAGTAATGTAAAGGATGTCAGGGTCTGCCTAAGTAAGTGCAGTAATGTAAAGGATGTCAGGGTCTGCCTAAGTAAGTGCAGGAATGTAAAGGATGTCAGGGTCTGCCTAAGTAAGTGCAGTAATGTAAAGGGTGTCAGGGTCTGCCTAAGTAAGTGCAGTAATGTAAAGGGTGTCAGGGTCTGCCTAAGTAAGTGCAGTAATGTAAAGGGTGTCAGGGTCTGCCTAAGTAAGGGCAGTAATGTAAAGGATGTCATATACTATTTTGGCAAAGATTATCAGATGCCAGACTGCACAATTATGAGCTATAACTCACAGTTTTTAAGGTTGTATTTGTCCCTTAACTTGTGCTTATTTTTTGTATTGCTCTTTGTGTTTTGCAGTTTCTTCACTTTGTCCCCTTTTTCTTTCTGTCATTTTTTTGTTCCTCTTTGTGATCAGTTCTTTGCTTGCTCCATCGAGTGCCTATTTTCCTATTTCTCTATCCCTTTCTCTCTCAGTCTGTAAAGGATATTTACTCTGATAATGCTTGATGCTACAAATGACTATCTTGTTCTCTGGTTGTCTCTAATTTTCTGTTTACTCAGTTTACACTTTAGGATTGATTCTTTGTACCTCACTTTCTTGAGTTAATACACTGTGGTGTTTTCTCCTTGCCTATCCTGTGTGGTCTTCTCCAGCCCTCTATCATTATACTTTATTAACTATTTTTGTGTTCCCAACCCTCTAAGTGCCACCTAGCCTCCTGAGTCCACAGTGCTAATGTTCAGTATGCTGTCATCCCTTCTTTATTTTCTTAATCTGTTTGTACCTTCACCTATTTGTTTTGAGTCCTTTGCTTTAACTTTGTTCTGTACTATGCATCAATCTTGCCTCCTTCATTGCTCTTTCATTTTTTTTTTTGTTTCTTTATATTTATTTCACTGTTACATGCAGCAACTACATCATCACAACCTGTACCCATCACTCTTAGAAGCCCTTTTGCCCCCCACAAGTGGTAACAGCAGTGTTACTGCCAGCAACACCACCAGAAATGCCCAGCACATTTGTGCCCTAGGCTGCCACAGTTACCACACCTCCTGATTCACCTGCACCTCACACTTTTGTCCTGTACTGATTGCTGGGACAGTTATATCTGCTGTTCGCAGTACCACTGGATGTGATATCCTTTTTCTCCCATTGGCAGCTAGCAGATATTATAGCAGGAAGATTATCAACAGGAAAATGGATGTTCAAATTGGTCAGAAGGAAAACTCTTCCAAAAATTCATTGAGTTGCATCCCAGTCCAGCTCTGTGTCCACCATCTGAGACAGGACCCACTGGTGACAGTATCCAGGGTAGCACATTCTGTTCCACTGGGTTGCAAGTGGCAGAGACGGCAGCTGTGGACATTCCATCCTATAACCCATCTTGGTGTTCCTCTCCCTTTTGTATCCATTCCCACCCATAATGGTTATTCAGTCCTCCCACCTGCATTGTCTTTCCTCTGTTTTTCTAGTGTCTACTAAACCATTGTGTTCCCCCTCCCTCACTGTGTTAACATACCTTTGGAGTATATATTTTCCTTGCTGCCTGTAGCTGCGGTGGTACAGCGGTAGCATTGTCGCCTCACAGCAAGTGGTTCTCCCATTTGATTCTCGGCTGGAGCGACTTCTGTGTGGAGTCTACATGCCCCCCGTGGTCGAGTGGTGGTCGAAAGACATGTGTGAATGGATGAGCCTTCATTGAAGTTTGGGTGTCAGGCTGGCACCTCGGCACCGTAAAAACCAACTGCCAATCATTAGCGGACCAGAGTTCTGCTGTGGCGACCCCTAACTGGGAAAAGCAGAAAGAAAAACAACTTTCTTACCCAGCTTACTCTCACTCTCTATATGTATGGAAAATGGGCACACCCCCACCCCAAAAAAATGACCCCACCTTCCCCACCTCCATCCTGCTCATTCCTTTCATGCTCACCCTCTGTTTGCTTTCCATTTTTATCAATTTCTTAGACTTACAATTCAACCTTTTAATCTGGTCAAAAATAAATATACCTCACACATACACATTTAGGGCTTCCAAATCACTTATTTTTTGGGATTATTATGTGCATGGTGAGTTGCGATAAGCACCATCACAGCCCATGTACAACCAACAAAAACTGGCACTGTAATTGTATAGCAAAATGTTGGACTGCCATACTCCACAGGTCCAGGTCCTAAATACAACTACCATTGTAAACTACGCAGGTTTACCTTGTCCACCATCAACCAAGCACATGAGCTGAGCAATACTGCACAGCAGTTTACATATACAATATAGGGTGCAATTGTCAGGATTTGAGTAGTCTCTCTTGAAAAGAATTACAGTGTAACGAATATGCCTGTGATGATAGATCAAGCCTCAAATGTGGTATCCTGATGAATCATTGTTGACTCTCTTACCCTTTCGTTTTGCAAATGTGTCATAACCAACTGCTGTTTATTTCCCTGCTGCCATTTTTATAGGTTCATAGGTTCATAGGTTCATACTAGGCTATCTGCCCTAGGGCATTTATAAGCCTAGCCAGAGTATGTTTGGCTTTCGCCACCCATTTTAAATTAATTTTGCTATGCCCTTTTTCGAGGTTAGTATACTGTGCCTCTGTCTAACAGTGACACAGAAGTGATACCTGGAGTAAACCTACGATCTCCCATCCACTCATCAAGATTCCTCTTGAAGAGAGTCAATGAGGGACTCTGCCTAACCTGGAATGGGATTTTATTCCAGAGTGAAGGGAGCCTCTGGGTTATGAATCTGTCCCTCCAGCATGTCCTATTTATTTCAGTGCTGAGGTTCAAGTCTCTTGAGCGTGTAGCTCGATGGGATTTGGATTTTTTGAGGTGCAGCATGTCCCTTAATTCCGGGTTGGACATGGCTTTATACGTCAGGCACAGGTCGCCTCTGAGCAGGCGGTATGCCACTGAGTAGAGCTGGAGTTTCTTTAACCAGGCAGCATATGGCATCTGTTTGAACTCTTTGATCCTCTTGGTGAGGTACTTTTGGGGTCTTTCCAGTTGCTGCAGGTGTTTGTTAAGGTACATCCCAAAAGGGGCATTGTACTCGATTATGGGCCTGATGAGGGATGAGTAAAGAGGCACAATGACCTCCCCTAATCTAGATGCGAATCCCTTCATGATTAGGTGGGCTATATAAAATGTTTTTCTAACCACTTTGGCCACGTGGTTGTCAAATGAGAGATTGCTATCAACTTGGGTCCCCAGGTCCCTAATTACTTCTTCTGTACTTAATGGATTACCACCTATGTGGTAATTTGTGGGCACTTTGTTTTTGCCAAAGGGGATGACTATACACTTTTTGGCGTTTAGCTTGAGGCCATAGCTCTGGCACCAGTTGTCTGTTTCTATGAGGCCCTTTTGGAGGATGCTTGTGTCGGCTGCAGAGTTGATTATGGCGCCCAGTTTGCAGTCATCTGCGAACTTGGTCAGCCACAGTCCTTCTGTGTTGGCCTGTACCTCTGAGAAATATATACCGAACGAGAGAGGTCCCAGGACTGAGCCTTGTGGGACGCCACTTGTAACTGGTTTGGAGTCTGACATGGCTCCAGCAATTCTAACCATGTGGGTTCTGTCCTTGAGCCAGTTTGCAACCCATCTAGTGACATAGGGCTTTATATTTAAGCTGGTGAGCTTATCTATAATGCCCAAGTGGGGTATTGTATCGAAGGCTTTTGTGAGGTCCAGGCCTTGGTGACTGTTTCAAAGAAGTTGACCAGGTTTAAGAGGCAGGATCTGCCCTTAACAAAGCCAAACTGGGTAGGATCCAGTGTCTGTAGGTCCCCAATATCTTTATTTATGAGGTCCATGATGATCCTTTCCATAGCTTTGCAGACCAAGCTAGTCAGGCTTATGGGGCGATAGTTTCCAGGGTCCGTTGAGGCACCACCTTTGTGGAGAGGGACCACTGTTGCTGTACGCCACTCTTTGGGTACAAATCCTGTAGTAAGGCTGAGATTGAACAGTAGTTTTATGTTTGGGTTTAGCTCTTCTTGGAGTTCATGTAGACGCAGCCGGGACACTGTCTGGTCCCATTGATGCTGTGTTTTTGCTTTGGAGAGGGCAGCTCTTACCTGAGCATCTGAGATGTCAGGGGCAGCACTCTGCTGGGATAGATATTTGCCCTTTTGGTGGGAGGGAGAAGTTTGCGCTGAACCTGTCAGCTAGGATGTTGGCAATGTCTGTGGGTTCAGTGTATTTTTTATCATTTTGGACTAATTCTGAGCATATCTGGGAATTCCCACCCAGGTTCCTAACATAACTAAAGAAAGCCTTGTGATTATCCTTAGTGTCCTGTGCAATTTTTCTCTCGAAGCTGGCCTTAGACGATTTTATGAGTGCCCTTAGTTTTTGCTACTACTGATCAGAGATGCCTTCCCTTTTTGGGATTTTGCTCTATCATGTAGTAGCTTCCTCCTTCTATTGTATAGTTTGTTTATGGCTGGGCTCCACCAGACAGGACGTCTGCCTTTGGAGGATTGGGTCTTGGTTTTATTTGGGATTGCATGATCCATGCATTCCTGAAGGTGTTCATAGAATGCATTTATAAAGGATTCTGCGGTCTGGGCCTTATTTTCCACAGGCCCGGGGGCTTTGAAGGATTCCACCTCGGTTTTGAGGAGTGTGAATTTTGCTTTAGAGAAGTTTTTCACTGTGGTTTTCTGGGCAGGGGGTGGGGTCGTGATGTGAATATCCAGTGAGATCAGTTTATGGTCTGATCTTACCAGTGAGGGACACACTTCTGGTCTGGAGCATAGAGTCCCCATGTTGGTGATGATCAGGTCCAGTATGTTTTCCCCTCTTGTGGGAGTGGTATCAAGTTGTTCCATAGCATTTGAGTTTATGAATTCTAGGAACCTTTGGGCTGGGGTGTTGGAGCTAGAGTAATGCTCCCAGTCTATGTATGGGTAGTTGAAGTCACCCAATATAATGGTGTTTGGAGAGACCTTCATATTTTCCAGTGTTCTCAGGAAGGCCAAGTGGGGTTCCTGGGTTTGGGAGGGTGGTCTGTAGCAGGCTATAAACTGGAAGGCAGTTTTACCCACTGTTAGTTGCACATGGATAGTCTCTGATGCTTCGTGCTTTGCCACCAATCTGGAGGTGTGGGTATCTTTGATGAATATCGATACTCCCCCTCCTTTTGTGGTTCGGTCCAAGTTTTGGGGCTGAAAAGCATGGTATGAGGTATAACCTGGTAGTGCTGGGGTGCTCTCGGGAGCCCTGAACCAGGTTTCTGTTACTGCACAAATATCGATGTTCTCCATGCTAAGGAGAGTTTCAAGTGCATGCATCTTGAGGTTTAGACTTCTGGCGTTGAGTAACATTACTCTTAGTTTCTTATCCCTTGTGATACCTATGGAGGTGGGTTTGTCTTTTGAGCCTTGCCTAAAAAAGGCACTATGGGGTAGCAAGAGCCTTTGCCAATATCCGAAAGCCCAGGGGTGACAGGTGCAAGCCGTCCCTAGCAAAGCATCATGGCTTGTCGAGCATATCATCCCAGGCTGACAGGCATTGGATCCCCTTTGAATGACACCAGTACTTAAGCCAATTGTTGAAATTGATCATCTTGTCTTCATATTGTGGCATCATTCTTGGTGAGGGTAAGATGCTACTCAAGGTCAGGGTCATACCGGCCTGGGCTACATGCTCAGAGAGCTCCTCTATGCCTCTTTTCATGTAGTCCAGGGAGGTACGTCTCAGGTCATTAACACCAGCATGGACAATGACTGAGTCATATTTGTACTTGCCTTGGAGTGACCTGAGTGCTTGTGTTATGTGGCGGATCCTAACGCCTGACAGGCTGCTCACAGTAACCTTCTCCTTGTTCAGCCTGGTGAGCGGGACGTCAGTGTGTCTGATTATAGAGTCACCTATTACAAGTGTATCAGGTGTGTTATTTAGCCTTAAGGGCTGTGAGGTTTGGCACACTGGCTTTGTGAGATATGTGTTGCACGTGTTTTGTTTTGGGGTAGCGGTTGCTTGGGTGTCTGCTTTGGAGGTCTCTGCTGCTTAGGCAGATCTTTATTTAGAGCCTTCGAGTATGCTTTTGTGTGATTATGTGTTTGGTTTGCTGTCGTGGTAGGTCTATGTGAGACTGGAATTGTAGTGAGTGTGGTTTCCTTCTCCTCCTGACTGGTTATGCCAGTACTGAGTTGTGAGAGCTTAGCCTCCAGTTTGGCTATACGGTTGCATCTCTCACATGTGTTGGAATTTGTTGGGAGGAGGAGAGGGTTGTCTGTGTACATGAGGCAGTTGTAACATTGCCTCAAGATTCCCAGGTTCACCATCTGGACCGGAGTGGAGATTGACAACTGACCTTTGGACATGCTAGAATAATATTGGGAATTCCTTTATAATTGAAAACAAGGGCCAATGGGGAGTGAGGGTGTAGTGCTTTTAATTTTTAGTGCTGACTTATATAATTGCTTTAGTCAGTAAGTGCCAGGTAACTTAAGTGCAATGTGTTACAGGTAACTTAAATGCAAAAACGACAAACAGCAACTTTCTTTCAAGTGAAACAAGGAAATAAGTACAGTAAGCAATGCAAATATCACTAGGGATCCACAGAAGAGCTGAGAAGCCACGTTTTAGGTGGAATTAGCGTTCCAAGGAAATAACAAGCAAACAAACAACAAGCATACAAACAAAGCTAGATTCAGCAGGCCTGGATCTAGTCTATGCTACAACAAACAAGGTGTACCAATTTCAGTAAGAAACAGTTCAAATATGCAGGCACTATAAACCTTTAACCAGAAATTCCCAGCTCAGAAGGGCAGAGTCCATCCTCTCCTCCCACAAGAGTGCAGACCACAAACATTCTTAATGTAAAATAACTGGCCTGAAGCACAAGTGCATAAACCAGAACTAATACACTTTAGAAATAACAGACACTGAGCTCTCAATCAGCAGTTCCCAACTTAGAAGGATGAAAGCTACCTGTCCTGCCACCACAGTGCATGCCACAAACCTTCCTAATGTAAAACAACTGGTCTGAAGCCCAAGTGCTTAATCCAAAAGACTTAGAATGATAGCTACACTTTAATCAAGTTACTACCAAGCAGTAATAAATACAACTGAATACTTTAAAGAATACCTGGATTAGTGCTCAAGTTATACAAACAAAGCTAGATTCAGCAGGCCTGGATCTAGTCTATGCTACAGCAAACAAGGTGTACCAATTTCAGTAAGAAGCAGTTCAGATATGCATGCACTATAAGCCTTTAACCAGAAATTCCCAGCTCAGAAGGGCAGAGTCCAGCCTCTCCTCCCACAAGAGTGCAGACCACGAACCCTCTTAATGTAAAATAACTGGCCTGAAAGCCCAAGTGCTTAAACCAGAATTAATACACTTTTAGAATAACAGACACTGAGCCCTCAATCAGCAGTTCCCAACTTAGAAGGATGTAAGCTACCTGTTCTGCCACTACAGTGCAGACCACAAACCCTCTCAATGTAAAACAACTGGTCTGAAGCCCAAGTGTTGAAACTAAAAGGCTTAGAATGAGTTACACCAAGCAGTAATAAATACAATTGAGTACTTTTAAGATGACTCAAAAGCAAAATAAAGTAGGAAGAAAGAGAAGTACAGTAAAAGCAGATGAATTATTTTTTTTTTTTTTCAGAAAAGTAGCAAAAGCAGTAGTAAATGCAATTCTCACGCAGTACAAGCTGGCACACTTGAATATGTAGCAATATTAGTCCACACACAGTTTGAAAAAATGTAATTAAATTAAAAAGGACTAAAAGCAAGTGCAGAAAGGGTTAATTGGGTAGAATGCGGTGAAGAGATGGGCCTGGGGGAATGTCTTAGATCAAATCTACAGTGGGGTGGGCACTGCAAAAGCCACCAAATTTAAACTACAACCAAGAACTGGGAGGCGGGTTGGGGAAAACCAGTTTCAACACAGATGTGAGGAATGTGCAAATTATAAAGACAAAAAATATATACTGTTCTCTCTCTCTCTCTCTCTCTCTATATATATATATATATATATATATATATATATACAACAGATATCTAAGCAAACAATTTAGCTCTATAATACAGAATAATACAGAAAAGTATACTCAGCTCTATATATTAGCAGATAGTTCTGTAAGGCTGTCTCTCAAACTAAGCCTCCAGTTTGAATGCAGATTGTTAATTAACAGGATACACAACACTAGTTCAATTATATACCTGAAGACAAGGCAGGAAATGACGGGGCGGGTTTCCACACAGATGTGAGGAATGTGCAAATTATAAAGCCAAAATATATATACTGTTCTCTATCTCTCTCTCTCTATATATATATATATATATATATATATATATATAAAACAGATATCTAAGCAAACAATTTAGCTCTATAATACAGAATAATACAGAAAATTATACTCAGCTCTATATATTTGCAGATAGTTCTGTAAGGCTGTCTCTTTAGGTCAACCTGTAAATGAAGTACTTTGAGCACTCTGATGAGGCTTGTGGGTTCAAGTCTCCATTAGGGCCGTATGCTTATTATCTTTTTTTCCTTATATTCTGAAAGGATGTTGCAAGTACCTGCTGTGTGTTTCCCTGACAGTGTTTGTCAATTTTCTGGGGCTCAACCTGTAAATGCTGTGCTTTGTGCACTGTAAATGAGAAGTGTTGTAACTTCAAGTGATTTACCTTACAGTTCTGTAGCTCAGCCTATAAATTATGAACTTTGCACACTGTAAGTGGGGATGGTTGTGGATTCAAGTTTCCTCAGGGTCATATCTTTTTTTTTTCATTCTGTAAATGTGTCACAGCCAAGTTCTGTGCCTTTCTCTGATACTGGCTGTTGGAATACCTCTGTAGCTCAACCAGTATTTGAAGCGCATTGCACTCTATACAACAGAAGCTGTATGTTTTCTTTCACTTTCATTTTGCAAGTGTGTCACAAACAACTGCCGTGTGTTTCCCTCATGCTACTGGCCTTGCTGCTTCTGTAGCTCAACTTGTAAGTGAAGTACTTTGCATGCTGTAAATGGGGAAGGTTCTGAGTTCATGTCCCATAGGGATTCCATACAGGCACATCACCTTTACAGAAGGCTGCTTGTTTCCCTGTTTCCTGACATTTTCATTACTGTGGAGGAAAAGTAGTCAAACTTTACTTTTGGTGATATCTTGGTACTTTTCTCTCACCCGGTCATTCTGTTTTTTGTTTTTGTTTGTTTTTGTATCTTAATTTAGTTGACTTATATCTGTGTTTCATGCCCCCTTTTACATTGTCTTCCATATCCCTCACTGTGTCACCACATCCCTTTGTAGTCTTATCTACGTTATATGTTTGTTGGTCTGGCCCTACTATCTGCTCTACCTCTGGCTTCATCTTACTTACCTTACTGCCTTCTGCAAGTTATATTATATGCATGCATACACACACACACACACACACACACACACACACACACACACACACACACACACACACACACACACACACACACACGCACACACGCACACACACACACACACACACACACACACACACACACACACACACACACACACACACACACACACACACACACACACACACACACACAGCATTGCATCCAAAAATAGATCACACACTCCTCATGACCCTATAGAGCTGCTACATACCTTCTTTCTCATGCTGAAACTGCGTACAAGATCCCATTGAACACCACAGCAGTTCATACTTCATACTTCATTCAGCCATAACATCCCCCTGCATGTTCTTCCCAAAGGCCCTGTTTCTAAGTCTCACGGTATGTTTTTTTCTCTGCAACTTGTTTTCTTTTTCAGTTTAACTGTATTTGCTTTTATGTACATAGTGTTGACAGAGAAAGGACAAAGATGTGTTTGATAATGTACCTCTTGCTTTTGACAATATTGCAGTGGTTATGAATACAAATTAAGACAACTATATATAGTACTTATGATTTGAGGTAAATAATCAATAGAATGGCTTGGGTAGGAAATGATTGAAACATTCCATTTCTTCACTGTCATTATCTCTCTCCACAAGCTAAGTATGTCATTTATAGTCATCTCTTACAAGTCACTGGACCCCCTGCAATAAGGCCATGCTTGTCTATACTTTGAGTTTGGCTTACGGTTCTGAGACAGAAGAAAACTGCCAGTCATGCTGCCAAGACTCAGTCAAGCTATCATCAGTGTAGTGAATACCTTTGGTGTGTTTAGAGGCAGAGTGCGACTCTTCAATGAAAATGTTAAACAAGGTTGGACCAAGTACAGAGCCTTTATGAGCTCTGACTGAGATGGGTAAGAAGGTAGAGTAGATTAATTGCCATTTGACTGCCTGCGATCTTTTAGACAGGTGTTATTTGAAACCAGGAGGGGAACAGCATGACAGTTCAGTGCTTGTCAGCTGGTATAGTAACTTAACATGGGAGAGTATCAAGGGATTTATATGGAGCTAGACGTTATGCTGATACCAAGTTATTGATGTCATGACTCTTGACTGATAATGTCAGTAGAGTTTACAGGAGCTGGTTTGGTGCTGTGGTGTGGTCTGAAGCCATGCTGGGTAGAGGAAAAGAGGTTTTTGTCTAGCATGTGTTTAAGTAATTGAGTGGATGCATTTTTTAAGAAGATTAGACAAAGGAGAGAAAATGGCAGTTGGCCTAAAGTTGGAGAACTCAGTAATGTTACCACCTTTGTGAACTGGTCACATGAAGGATTTCTTTCAAATGATGCTAACATAAGGTTCCTTGATGCTGCTGTTAAGAAGACAGAGATGGGTTTGACTCGTGTCATCAGTTATTTTGTGAAATTTGCCAGGTAGATCATCAATAGCAAAGGGGGTTTTAGATGTAGGTGGTATTTCTTTATTGTACACATTGGAATAGGTAAAAAAAAAAGAAATGGTACCTGTTCTTGTTTTGAAATATTGAGGGGAGTGTTTAGTTTGGCATTCCTTAAGTAATGCATTATTGTTATTATTTTTTGAGTAATAAGCTAACGCTTTTTGTGTTGTATGAGTTAAGTAGAGTTGCTATGTTTAATGGATTTAGATCAGGGTCAGGCAGGTTCTGTGAGTTTTTGCCAGCTTCAAGAGCTGCTTTATGGATCCCTACAACATATTTGGATTTTTGAGATAGGTGGTTTATGAATTAAAGTAGAAATTGGCTGTGTAATTTTTTTTTATTTTATGTTTGATAAGGTTACATAGATATTTCAGATTTTGAACACATTGTTGGGTTTATTTTTGTAGCCAGGTTTTCCATGTTTTGTCTCTTTTATGTATAAGTTGGTGTCTAGAGACAATGTTTTGCTTCACCTTCTTTTTTTCTGAGAGGTGTTTGTTTATTTATTATGTTAAGGAAGGCAGAGTTAAATGTGAGTATGGTGTCACCTAAGGAGATTGTTTTGTGTGTGCTGATTTTAAAGTAATAATGAATGAGTCAGAACTGAATCTGATCAGAGTGTGTGCTTCCATATAAAGGTGTTTTTTGGGATTATGGGTATTATCACTGATGACATATATATGGATATGGTCACAGAGAGTATGTGATAAAGTTCCTGTTGATGAGGTTTTGTTGTTGTTAGATGTTGGAGCCTGGTTGAGTAAAGATTATTTGTTGTTAGGCTTGTTAATTCTGGTTGGGTTAAGGAAGCCAAATAGATTTAGTGATGCTATAAGGGAGTCACTATTGAGTAGAAGCCAATCTATGTTAGGGTTTCCTAGAATAACTGTTTCATACAAGATGTTTGATGTTAACTGTAACATAATATTCTCCATTCTGAAATGTTGTTGCCTGGTGGCATGTATAGGGCAGCTGTGCATTTTTTGTGAGTTTAGTTTAAGGAGATATACAATGATTTCACTGTTATAAAAGATAGGAAGGTTGTGGGACTATATAAACAGTATGAGTGTGTTGGAATACATCATGTTAACGCCTCCCTCTCTTTTTGAAGTACAATCTAGTCTATAAATGTTGTAGCCTGGTAGAATAATTCCTTCATCTTTAATCTAGCCAGGATTCTGAGATAGTAAGGATGTTGGGTGAATGCCAGCTTATGCAGCCATGGAGGTTTATTGGTTATACTTTTGATGCTGATGTTAAGGATTTTTAGTTTGGTGAAGTTCCTGAATGGAATTGGTAGAAAAGAGGGTATAGTATAAGATGGGGTGGAATTGTTAGTGGACACAGGTAAGGGGGTTGAGTTTGGTTGCATGACTCCACAGAGGTGGAGTTTTGAGGCTAAGAAATCATTTTCAGTTTGATCTTATGTTAGGAAGCTTGAGTAGAAATCAGAAGAAGGAAGAGGAATATCATGTTCAGATAACCAACAGCAAAATATTTAGAGAGGTGTGTGAGGATTACAGAAGAAGCAAGAAGTATTGTTTGTATACATAGAGGTTGCCAGTTAGAGGAATGTATGATTGGTGATAACTGTATGTTGTATGCTTGGGAGAGAGCTTTTTTAGTTGTCGGTATGGTGGTTGTAGGGTTGAGTAGGTGGTGAGTGTTATAGTGGTTAAGTTAGAGGTGTGCATTGCCTGGAGGAGACAGTAAATAAGGTGGAAGTTGTGGAGTAACTGGTGTAGAAATGATGACTGGGAGTAGAGGTGATAGAGATGTGAGTAATTAGGTGTGGTATAAGTGGAGGGATGAATGTGAGGGGGTAGGATAATGATGTTTTTTAAGTGGAGGGAAATAGTGAGGAAATGGAAGGGGTGAGGTTAAGTGTGTTGGAGTAGGTGGTAGTATGTGTGAGATGGAATAAAGTGGTGACAGGAACTGGTGAGGGACAGAGAGGATATAGAGGACTGTACAGCCTGCTACAGACCACCCTCCCAAACCCAGGAACCCCACTCGGCCTTCCTGAGAACACTGGAAAATATGAAGGTCTCTCCAAACACCATTATATTGGGCGACTTCAACTACCCAAACATAGACTGGGAGCATTACTCTAGCTCCAACACCCTAGCCCAAAGGTTCCTTGAATTTATAAACTCAAATGCTATGGAACAACTTGTTACCACTCCCACAAGAGGGGAAAACATACTAGACCTGATCATCACCAACATGGGGACTCTATGCTCCAGACCAGAAGTGTATCCCTCACTGGTAAGATCAGACCATAAACTAATCTCACTGGATATTCACATCCCGACCCCACCCCTGCCCAGAAAACCACAGTGAAAAACTTCTCTAAAGCAAATTTCACACTCCTCAAAACTGAGGTGGAATCCTTCAAAGCCCCTGGGCCTGTGGAAAATACGCCCAGACCACAGAATCCTTTATAAACACATTCTATGAACACCTTCAGGAATGCATGGATCATGCGATCCCAAATAAAACCAAGACCCAATCCTCCAAAGGCAGGCGACCTGTCTGGTGGGCCCCAGTCATAAACAAACTATAGAATAGAAGGAGGAAGCTACTAAATGTCAGAGCAAAATCCCAAAAGGGAAGGCATCACTGATCAGTATTAGCAAAAACTACGGGCACACATAAAATTGTCTAAGGCCAGCTTCGAGAGAAAAATTGCACAGAACACTAAGGATAATCACAAGGCTTTCTTTAGTTATGTTAGGAACCTGGGTGGTAATTCCCAGATATGCTCAGAATTAGTCCAAAATGACAAAAAATACACTGAACCCACAGACATTGCCAACATCCTAGCTGACAGGTTCAGCGCAAACTTCTCCCCACCAAAAGGGCAAATATCTATCCCAGCAGAGTGCTGCCCCCCTGACATCTCAGATGCTCAGGTAAGAGCCGCCATCGACAAAGCAAAAAACACAGCATCAATGGGACCAGACGGTGTCCCGGGCTGCGTCCTACATGAACTCCAAGAAGAGCTAAACCCAAACATAAAACTACTGTTCAATCTCAGCCTTACTACAGGATATGTGCCCAAAGAGTGGCGTACAGCAACAGTGGTCCCTCTCCATAAAGGTGGTGCCTCAACGGATCCTGGAAACTATTGCCCCATAAGCCTGACTAGCTTGGTCTGCAAAGCTATGGAAAGGATCATCATGGACCTCATAAATAAAGATATTGGGGACCTACAAACACTGGATCCTACCCAGTTCGGCTTTGTTAAGGGCAGATCCTGCCTCTTAAACCTGGTTGATTTCTTTGAAACAGTCACCAAGGCCATTGACGAGGGGAAGGTGGTCCACACAGCCTACCTGGACCTCACAAAAGCTTTCGATACAATACCCCACTCGGGCATTATAGATAAGCTCACCAGCTTAAATATAAACCCCTATGTCACTAGATGGATTGCAAATTGGCTCAAGGATAGAACCCACATGGTTAGAATTGCTGGAGCCATGTCAGACTCCAAACCAGTTACAAGTGGTGTCCCACAAGGCTCAGTCCTGGGACCTCTCTTGTTCGGTATATATTTCTCGGAGGTACAGGCCAACATGGAAGGACTGTGGCTGACCAAGTTCGCAGATGACTGCAAACTGGGTGCCATAATCGACTCTCCAGCCGACACAAGCATCCTCCAAAAGGGCCTCAAAGAAACAGACAACTGGTGCCAGAGCCATGGCCTCAAGCTAAATGCCAAAAAGTGTATAGTCATCCCCTTTGGCAAAACAAAGTGCCCACAAATTACCACATAGGTGGTAATCCATTAAGTACAGAAGAAGTAATTAGGGACCTGGGGACCCAAGTTGATAGCAATCTCTCATTTGACAACCACGTGGCCAAAGTGGTTAGAAAAACATTTTATATAGCCCACCTAATCATGAAGGGATTCACATCTAGATCAGGGGACATCATCGTGCCTCTTTACTCATCCCTCATCAGGCCCATAATTGAGTACAATGCCCTTTTGGGATGTACCTTACCAGACACCTGCAGCAACTGGAAAGACCCCAAAAGTACCTCACCAAGAGGATCAAAGGGATCAAACAGATGCCATATGCTGCCTGGTTAAAGAAACTATACTCAGTGGCATACCGCCTGTTCAGAGGTGATCTGTGCCTGACGTATAAAGCCATGGCCAACCCGGAATTAATGGACATGCTGCACCTCAGAAAATCCAAATCCCATCGAGCTACGCGCTCGAGAGACTTGAACCTCAGCACTGAAATAAATAAGACATGCTGGAGGGACAGATTCATAACCCAGAGGCTCCCTTCACTCTGGAATAAAATCCCAGTCCAGGTTAGGCAGAGTCCCTCATTGACTCTCTTCAAGAGGAATCTTGATGAATGGATGGGAGATCGTAGGTTTGCCCCGGGTATCACTTCTGTGTCACTGTTAGACAGAGGCACAGTATACTAACCTCGAAAAAGGGCATAGCAAAATAAATTTAAAATGGGTGGCGAAAGCCAAACACATTCTGGCTAGGCTTATAAATGCCCTAGGGCAGATAGCCTAGTATGAACCTATGAACCTATGAACTAGCTGCTTTGATTATTAGGCTGGAGTGAGTAATCAAAGGGTATTAGACAGGTTGGGAGACAGGAGAGGTGGTAATACATATAGGAGAAGGGTGGAAAGCACTTGTGATTGTGATTGAACTAAAATGGAGTGAGGTCTTATTTTAGTGCTGTTTGATGCAATGAGTAAGTGTGACTTGCCAGTTAAGATGGGGTTGGCAAATGTCTGGGTTTTATCATGTAATTGCTTTGTTGGTTGAGATGGATTGGTTGTCTTAGACAGGAGAAGGGGTTAAGAATGTATAAATGTAGAAAACTATGAAGTGAGTAGAATTGGGGGTAGGGTACGGTAGGGTAGCAAGGTGAGCCTGAACCTACTGAGGGTGAGCTGAATTGGTTCAAACCTCCATATATTTTGAAGCCACCAAAACAATCAGTCAATAATAATGTCAAAGGTAAGTTGCTCAGTGCAAACTTATAGGTACCAGACATTGAAATTATTGACTATGTATTCAGTTCTGTTTTGTTGTAGCTTTTAATTGATTCTATATGTTTCATTGCTCTTTATTTTTCTGCAAGGTTTTTCTTTTTCATTGTTCCTTTTACATAATACTGACAGTGTTTCCATAAGTATATCGTATTGTAGCATAGCTCCCATAAGCACTGCATAGAGTATTTAAGCTTCCTAATTGTATCTGTATGTATATCTCTCTGTTTTACTTCAAGTCTTGGTTGTTCATTTTACTTAAATACTGTTAAGAATTTACATAAGTATAATGTGTTATGCCATAGCTGCCACAAGATGTGCTTAGAGTAAGTGAGGAGAGATTTTTGTTTAAATAGAACTTTACTAGTGTAAGCATCAGCGAATATATGTATTCTATACCTTTTCTTTACAGTAAACTAACTCTAGCAACTATGCCTGAAAATATGCAGTATTTCAGCTGTAATTTCTTTTAACTGTGCTTGGTGAACCCATTCAAGCAACCAGGAACTGTAAAGTGCTGAAAGAAAGAAACTTACAGCATCTAAAATTTAATGTAGGTCACAGTCAAGACACTGATTAATTAACTGGCTTGTTATTAGGGTATTTGGAGAGCACACTACCAGGGACAATATCAAGAAGTTTCTGTTTTATTTACCCCCCCCTCCCCACAAAATCTGATAAGCTCTAAGTTTATTTGTCTCCCCTTAGTTGTTGCTGGGTAAAATAGTAAGCTTAATTACCTATAGCTGTAGTTTTTCTTCTTACAGCTGTTGCTAGAGTATAATACTAAGAAAAACAAAATTACCTAACACCTGTTTTCTGATTACTGCAGTCCGTTACAATTTCCACATAATGTTGTTTATAAATAAGTAAAATCTACTTGCTTTAAAAATAAAAATCACCAAGGGACTACAGTTCCTTTAACTCCCTACCTACCTTCAACCCAGACGATTTTGTTGATTTTTTTTTCTGGTTACAAGCACACTGATAGGCTTTACCTGCTCTATTTGCCCTCGCTTCACGTGAGCTCTCTATTCTCCCCTACTGTACCCCCATTTCCCATTTCCCACCCACCCTTGCTATGCCTAAACTTATTCCCAAATTGCCACTCCCAAAATGGAAAGCAATTTTATCAGAGCTAAGATAAATCCAAATTTATATCATTCCGATTATCCAATTAAACGGTATCATACTAACTTCCCTATATTACACACCGCTTGCTTAACTATCTACTACTTTACATCTTTAAGTGTAATAAATCATAACTAGACAAAAAATAGTTTTAAATCCCCCATATATCACAACTACATTTATTACAACTAACAGTTATTCCTACCCATCCATAATATTATTACTTTAACCTAGGCTTATCTGAAACACTTCACTGAAAAATCACATCAAAACTGCTTCCAAAGCATTAGATTAAATACTAACATAATTTTACTCCAACTCATAACACTCATTGGCTTATTAATTACCACCTACTTTTCTGCATCATACCATAATCTCCATATCACAGTTACCCACTCTGCCACCAACCCAACCAACACCAAGCACAATACCCGACTATGTAATTTTGTCATATCTCCTCAGCTATTTAACAACTTTATAACATAACTCTTTTCATTTAAATATTCAAACTCAAAAACTAATCCAAGTCCATCCCAAAAATATACTACGCTACTTATCAAACTCTTATACCTATCCCAGTCAATAAAACTCAAATTAAATTATGCAGCAACATACACCTCAACCCAGGCCCTCAATCCCAAGCACAAACACCTAACCACACCACCCTTTCCAAACACTAATAATCTCTGACATAGTAACTCTGATCTACTACTATTAAACATGAACCTGAAAAGCCTACCAAACAAAAATTCATGAATTTCATGCAACCTTATCCAATTATTCTCCAGATATAGCAACCTTAGCAGAAACTTGGCTAAAAATCCACATTCAAAATTAATTAAATCCTTACCCACGGTTATAATATCCAGTGACAAGACAGGACTAATAAACTCAGTGGTGGCATAGCAATATTATTCAAGGATAATCTCAAACTTGAAAGACTTGATAACAATCCCATTGACCTAGCTAATTTAGAAATATTCATCTCCCATTTTCAAATTTTCCCTAATAAACACATCATTATAATAGCCATTTATATCCCACCAGGCAACAAACCAGCTATTATTAAGGACTTCCTTTGCTGGTGTGCATTGACTTTCAGTCAGGAAACTATAATAATGGGGGATTTCAACACAGACTGGACTACAGTCACCTCTTATAATCCCTCAAACTTTATAAACCTCCATGGTTTCAGTCAGCTAATACAAACTCCTACTAGATGTAACAAGCACAGCAAAAAACAATCAATCCTAGACTGGACCCTAACTAATATAAACCCCCTCTGTTACCAGTCAACATCCTAAGTGATCACCTGCCCACCTACCTACTAAAAAAATACCCTCTACAACCTTATCTGCAAACAAAAGGACCTTCTCCCGAGTCCCTCAAAACTTTCTTGCATCACTGTGACTGGTCCACACTAAAACACCTCCACCTTGACCTAGCACTTCAATATTTCAATGAAAAATTCCTCTCTATCCCAAATAATCTGGCACCCCTTAGGAAGATATGTGTAAAATCTCAACCCATACTATAGCTCACTATGGAAACAAAAATGATCCTATAACAGAGCATGGCACCTATACAAGGGGACTAAAACCAAACAACCCTTCACACCTACCAACAACTACAAAATCAAGCCAGATAACAAATGAAACATGATAAAAAACAATGCTATATAGCAATTCAAGAAAACCACCAAAATAACCCCTAGAAATTTTAGGGAGCCATCAACTAATTGCTAAAACCCAGCCATTCCACTACCCCAGCTCTGTCCACAACCAACTCCACTGATAGTATAGCCTCACAATTTAACATACACTTTATTAACTCTATTCTGTCCCTTATTAAGAACAACACCAAAACCCCTTTATCTATCCCCATAGATCTGGAAACTAACATCAGTTCCTTCACTATAAATCAGATACAAACTTCTGCAATAAAAAAACACCTATCCAAACTTAAACCTTCTTCCCTTGCCACTAACCAACTCCCAAATGAATTTCTTAAAGTAGCTGAAGACATCATCTCTTACCCCATATCAAGCTTAATCAACTGGACTATAAAAGAAAAATGCATCCACAAACTCTGGAAAGTCTCTTACATAATCCCCTTGCACAAAGGCGGCACCTCCACTGCATTCACTAATTACAGGCCAATTGCTATTCTCTCACGCATAGCAAATGTACTGGAAAAATGCATACATTTACAACTACTTGACTATCTCCTAAAAAAAAAAAAACTAATTTATTTATTCATCTATTTATTTCAGTTTGATGACTGGGGTAGTCCACTGGGCCTGGAAGAACCAGTTTTCAGTGGAGGCCAGGGGGAGAAAAGCTCCACAGATATTGACAGTTATACAATAGTTATAAATGCAAACATAGATTGATATACGAAGTTCAAGAACAATGGTGGCATGCAATGTTGTAAAGCATAGTTAAAAAGAAAAGGCAATGTGATACAATAGACTAAGTAATATATAGAAAGTATATATGTGATTAAATAGAGTGAGTGATATTTACAATGTATAATTACAAAGTATAAACATTTTTTTGAGATCCAGAGAAATCTGAATAGAGGGAGAAAGGTGAGGTAAAAAGTATGTTTTTTAGTGGAGAGGGAGTGGGTTCAGGGTAAGGAGAGTTGGGATAAGAGTAAGGGGTGGGAAACAGTATCAAAGGCTTTGGAGAGGTCAAGGAACAGAGTGGAGACAATTTTGCCAGTCTTGTGCAAGGTTAATAGAGTCTAGTACAACAGCTCTAGTTAGTTTTACTAACTCAGTCAACCAGCATAGAAACTATAGCCTAGTTGCCTCATCCATCTTTCTTGACATGCCAAAGGCCTTTGATACAATTTCACATCAAAAACGTATCAATGAGCTAGCTTCCTTAAGCCTTTCTCAATTTCCCCTTTTCTGGTTTGCTAGCTAACTAACAGTCCATCAACAGACAGTTAAGTGGCAAAATGAATTTTCAACTCTATTACCTGTATCAGTGGGTGTACCTCAAGGTTCAGTCCTTGGCCCACTCACTTTCTCCCTTTCTACAAAATTTTCAGCCACTCAGCATGCAAATGCAACCATAATCCAACATGCTGATGATTCCTCCCTCATATGCTCAGCTCTCTCCCAAGCTGAACTCCTGCAAAAGAAAAAAATCCTTCCTAGATATTGAACAATTCCTTTCAGAGTGTCAACTTATTTGCAACCCTAAAAAAACAAAGCTTATGCTCTTCTCCAGTAGCAAAAAACAGACCAGTGTCCACCCTTTACTATTTCTTCTTCAAATAATACTACCAGTAAATCACATTAAGCTCCTTGGGGACACAACAGACAATGACCTTAAATTTGACAAACGCATTGCACTTCTAATAAAAAGGACCACTCTAAGTTCATAGGTTCATAGGTTCATACTAGGCTATCTGCCCAAGGGCATTTATAAGCCTAGCCCATAGTTATGTGGCTTTCACCACCCCTTTAGTTTGAATAAAAACTATGCCTATCATTTTGCTGTGCCTCTGTCAAGCAGTGACACTGAAGTAATCCCTGGGGTATATCTGCAATCTCCCATCCATTGGTCAAGATTCCTCTTGAACAAGGCCAGAGAGGTGCTCTGCCTCACATGTACCAGGATTTTGTTCCACAGCATAGGGAGTCTCTGGGTGATGAATCTGTCCCTCCAGCACATTCTATTTATAACCGTGTCAAGGTTTAAGTCTCCCGCCCTTGTGGTTCTGAGGGATCTAGATTTTTTGAGGTGAAGCATATTCATCGAATCTGGGTTTGACATGGCCTTATATGTCAGGCACAGGTCACCTCTGAGCAAGCGGTATGAGACTGAATAGAGCTGGAGTTCTTTCAGTCGGGCAGCATAAGACATATTTTTGAGACCCTTTATCCTTTTGGTGAGGAACTTTTGGGGCCTTTCAAGCTGCAGCAGGTGTCTGGTCAGATACATTCCGAACGGAGCATTGTACTCAATCATAGGTCTAATGAGTGATGAGTACAGGGGGACGATGACCTCCCTTGATCTAGATGTGAATCCCTTCATGATCAGGTGGGCGATATAGAAGGTTTTCCTAACTACTTTAGCAACATGAGTGTCAAACGAAAGGCTACTGTCAACCTGGGTCCCCAGATCCCTGATGACTTTTTCTGTGCTCAGTGGATTGCCACCTATATGGTAGCTAGGGGTAACCTTGTTTTTCCCGAAGGGTATGACTATGCATTTTTTGGCGTTTAACTTCAGGCTATGGCTCTGGCACCAGTTATCCATTTCTGTGAGGCCCTTCTGGAGGATATCTGTGTCAGATGTGTTTTCGACTATGGCGCCCAGTTTGCAGTCATCTGCAAACTTTGTCAGCCATAACCCTCCTGTGTTTGCTTGTACTTCAGAAAAGCAGATGCCGAACAAGAGTGGACCCAGGACTGAGCCCTGTGGGACACCACTTGTGACAGGCTTTGAGTCTGACATGGCTCCAGCAACTCTGACCCTGTGGGTTCTGTCACTTAGCCAGTTTGCAACCCATCTTGTGATGTATGGGTTTACATTCAAGCTGATGAGTTTCTCGATGATACCTGAGTGGGGTATTGTGTCGAAGGCCTTTGCCAGGTCGAGGTAGGCTGTATGGACTGCCTTTCCTCATCAATGGCCTTGGTGACTGTCTCAAAAAGTCAACCAAGTTTAAGAGGCAGGATCTGCCTTTGACAAAGCCAAACTGGGTTGGATCCAAAGTCTGCAAGTTCCCTATGTCTTTATTTATGAGTTCCATTATGATCCTCTCCATGGCTTTGCAGATAAGGCTTGTCAAGCTAATGGGCGGTAATTTCCAGGGTCTGTGGAGGCACCGCCCTTATGAAGTGGGACCACAGTCGCCGTCGCCACTCCTTGGGTGCGTATCCTGAGGTGAGGCTAAGATTAAACAGCTGTCCTAACTGTGGGTTTAATTCCTCGTTGAGTTTGTGAAGCACACAGCCGGGGACACCATCCGGTCCCATGGATGCTGTGATTTTTGCCTTAGTGTGGGCAGTTCTCACCTGGGCGTTGGAGATGTTTTGGGGGCTACAATGCTCTGGAACAGGTATCACTCCTTTTGGGGAGAAGTTTGCACTGAACCTGTCAGCCAGTATGTTGGCAATGTGTGTAGGTTCAGTAATTTTCACATCATTTTGAACTAATTCTGAGCATATCTGGGAGTTTCCTCCTAGGTTTCTAACATAGCTAAAGAAGGCCTTATGATTCTCTTTAGAGTCCTTGGCGATTTTCTCTCAAAATTTGCCTTGGATGATTTTATGAGAGCTCTTAGTTTTTTACTTATAATGATCAAAGGTGTCTTACCTTTCAAGGATTTTGCTCTATCTTGTAGTAGCTTCCTCCTTTGGTTGTAGAGCTTGTTTATGGCTGGGGTCCACCAGACTGGACGCTTGCCTTTGGTACAGAGAGTCTTAGTTTTGTTTGGGATTGCCTGATCCATGCAGTCCTGTAGGTGCTGGTAGAAGGCATTTGTAAGTGATTCAGCGGTTTGAGTAATGTTTACCACTGGCTCAGGGGCCTTAAAGGAGACTACACTAGTTTTTAGAAGTGTGAAATCGGCTTTTGAGAAGTTTTTCACTGTGGTCTTTTTTGTTTCAGGTGGGGGCGGGATGAGGACCTCCAGCGAGATTAGTTTATGATCTGATCTCACCAGTGAGGGGTATACTTCCGGTGTTGAACATTTTGATCCCATGTTCGTGATGATGAGATCAAGTATGTTTTCTCCTCTTGTGGGGATGGTGACTAGTTGTTCCATGGCATTTGAGTTTATGAACTCCAGGAATCTTTGGGTTATAGTGTTCGGGCTTGAGTAGTGTTCCCAGTCTATATTAGGGTAGTTGAAGTCACCTAGTATGATGGTGTTTGGAGATACATTTATCCTCCAATGTTTTCAGGAAGGCCATGTGAGGTTCCTGAGTTTGAGAGGGTGGCCTGTAACATGCTACAAATTGCAGAGCAGTCTTGCCTATGGTTAATTGCACCTGGATGGTCTCCGATGCATTGTGCGTTGCCACCAACCTTGAGGTGTGGGTGTCCTTTATGAATATGGACACCCCTCCTTTCTTGGTGTTGTCCGGATTTTGCGGCCAGAACGCATGATATGAGGTGAAACCTGTTAGTGCTGGGGTGCTCTCAGGAGCCTTGAACCAGGTTTCTGTCACAGCACAGACATCAATGTTCTCCATATTGAGAAGGGCCTCGAGTGCGTGCATCTTGAGATTGAGACTTCTGGCATTGAGCAGCATTACCCTTAGTTTTTTTCCTTTTTGGTGTTCTAGGGTGGTAGGTTTAGAATTTGAGCCTTGCCTAAAAAGGCACTATGGGGTGGCAAGAGCCTTTGCCAATATCCGGAAGCCCAGGGTGACAGGTGCAAGCCGTCCCTTGTGAAGCAGCGTGGCTTGTCCAGCATGTCATCCCAGGCAGACAGACATTGGATCCTCTTTGAATGACACCAGAATTTAAGCCAATTATTAAAGCTGATCATCTTATCACTGTATTGTGGCATCATTCTAGGTGAAGGTAGGATACTGCTCAAGGTCAGGGTCATACCTGCCTGGGCTACATAATCAGAGAGCTCCTCGATGTCCCTTTTCATGTAGTCCAAGGAGGTATGTCTCAGGTCGTTGACACCAGCGTGGACAATGACTGAGTCGTACTTGTACCTGCTGTTGAGAGACCTGAGTGCTTGCATTATGTGGCGGATTCTAGCGCCCGACAGGCAGCTTACTGTGACCTTCTCTTTACTCAGTCTGGTGAGCGGGACGTCAGTGTGTCTGACTATGGAATCACCAATGACAAGTGTGTCTGGCATTTTGTTTGGCCTTAAGGGCTGTGACTGTTTGACACTCTGACTGTGTGGTCTATGTGTTGCATGTGTTGGGTCGTGAGGTGGTAGTTGTTTGGGTGTCTGCTTTGGTGGCCTCTGCTGTTTTGGTAAATTTTTGATCAGAGCCTCCGAGTATGTCTTTGTGTGAGTATGTGTATGATTTGAAGTTGTGATGGTACCATGTGTGACTGGGTATGTATTGTGTGTGGTTACCTTCTCCTCCTGTCTGGTCTTGCCAGTCCTATGTTGAGAGAGCGCAGCCTCCAGTTTGGCCGTATAGTTGCATCTCTCGCATGTATTTGTGTTTTGTGGGAGAAGGAGAGGATTGTCTGTGTACATGAGGCAATTGTAACATTGCCTCAATATTCCCAGGTTCACCAGTTGAGCTGGAGAGGACACTAGCAACTGATCCCTCGACATACTAGAAGTAGTAGATAAAGAGACTTTCAAAGGACTCTGGGGGAAGTGGGTTTTAGGCTGGTGGGGTACTATCTATAATAAGAGTGCTTTATCAAGGTGCAAGAACTGTAGGAGTAAGTGCTAGGCTTTACAGATAGAGAATAGTCTACTTGGGAATCAAGTAGAGATGAACTTTTCAGTTATAGGATATGCTGGTTAGATCAGCAGTACAGCTCGAGGAAGGTAGTTCTAAGGGAAAATTGGAAGAGTGGAATTTAGATGGCCCAAATAGTTTAACCTTGTTTAACCGCTGCTCTTGTGTGCAACAGTGGTAACTCTCGCTTAAATCGCTTACGCGTTTAGCGTGTTTTATAGCAGGGGGCTGAAGGGAGCTAGGAATTGGCCCAAAACGACCAATGGACTACTAGTTTCTGGCTGAAACTTCACCAAATCGGACAAAAAGGCCGCTCAGTGCTTCCCACTCCCACTGGTAAGCAAAGAAACTTCCCTCCTTCCTAATAAGGCAATGGATCAGTAACAGGAACTAAAAACAAAGCCCAGGGATCAGCAACTCTGAAAGTGGACTACTCTAGTTCAGTAAGGTGGGAAAACAAGAGTTTGTTTTTGTTTTATTACAGAGACAAGGAAAAAAACAGACAGTAAATGCTATAAATGCTGTAAATCGGCTAGCGCACTTTAGTGTGTAGCCTACAGAAACAATTTGCTACAATTAGTAACTTAAAGTGCAATAAACAGTGTAAAATGCAGAAATCACTTAAAGTAGCAGTAAAACAGGCGAAATGCAGTCGCTAGCTTAAATAACAGTGGGAAAGCCACAAAAATACTTATATCTGGTAGAAAGTCACTCTTTTAGCTCTCTGCTGCTTGGATCACTCTGCAGGCCACCACGAGGATCTGTGCTGAGTTGGTACAAGCTGGAAAACGCGTGTTTAGCGTGTTTTATAGCGGGGGCTGAAAGGAGCTAGGAATTGGCCCAAAACGACCAATGGACTACTAGCTTCTGGCTGAAACTTCACCAAATCGGACAGAAAGGCTGCTCAGTGCTTCCCACTCCCACTGGTAAGCAAAAAAACTTCCCTCCTCCCTAATAAGGCAATGGATCAGTAACAGGAACTAAAAACAGAGCCCAGGGATCAGCAACTCTGAAACTGGACTACTCTAGTTCAGTAAGGCGGGAAAACAAGAGATTTTTTGTTTTATTACAGAGACAAGGAAAAAAACAGACAGTAAATGCTATAAATGCTGTAAATCGGCTAGCGCACTTTAGTGTGTAGCCTACAGAAACAATTTGCAACAATTAGTAACTTAAAGTGCAATAAACAGTGTAAAATGCAGAAATCACTTAAAGTAGCAGTAAAACAGGCGAAATGCAGTCGCTAGCTTAAATAACAGTAGGAAAGCCACAAAAAATACTTATATCTGGTAGAAAGTCACTCTTTTAGCTCTCTGCTGCTTGGATCACTCTGCAGGCCACCACGAGGATCTGTGCTGAGTTGGTACAAGCTGGAAAACGCGTGTTTAGCGTGTTTTATAGCGGGGGCTGAAAGGAGCTAGGAATTGGCCCAAAACGACCAATGGACTACTAGCTTCTGGCTGAAACTTCACCAAATCGGACAGAAAGGCTGCTCAGTGCTTCCCACTCCCACTGGTAAGCAAAGAAACTTCCCTCCTCCCTAATAAGGCAATGGATCAGTAACAGGAACTAAAAACAGAGCCCAGGGATCAGCAACTCTGAAACTGGACTACTCTAGTTCAGTAAGGCGGGAAAACAAGAGATTTTTTTGTTTTATTACAGAGACAAGGAAAAAAACAAACAGTAAATGCTATAAATGCTGTAAATCGGCTAGCGCACTTTAGTGTGTAGCCTACAGAAACAATTTGCAACAATTAGTAACTTAAGCCCTTCCTAATTGACACCACCCGGCACTCCATCTCTAGAACACATTTACTTTCCATCCTCTTATGTGTCTCACCCATAGTTACAAACCTAAGAAAACCTGACTTAAATAAATTGGAGTCCTGCTATAACAAAACAGCCAGATTTGCTGCTAACCTCCTATCCAGGTTAAATCACTGCTCGGCACTACACTAGCTTAAATGGTAGGAACTTCCCAATCTACTATCCTTTAACCAGCTAGCCTTAGCACACTCTACCTTGCAACACCCAGACAACTGCCCAGCTCTTAGCAACCTAGTATAACCCCACACCAACTATAGACCACTAAGATTCTCCTATAATCTCCTACTGAAAGTAATTAAAGCCAATAATAGCCATGCTGGCTGCCTATATTCCAACAAAATATCTAAATCTTGGAATACCATGCCTTAGAATATACTCAACACAACCAACTCATCCAAATTCAAAATACTGCTTAAACAACACCTAAACAACACCTGGCTGTGTTCCTGCACTAAGCTAGGCTAAACTCTCTCCCTATCTCCCTTTCTATTTCTTTAAAAGGTTTCCTTACTGCTACAATACCTCCATATTTTCCTTTTTCATTTCTCTACTTGTACTAGCTGCTCTAGACCCCGCGGTGGTAGTGCTGCGGTAGCGTTGTTGCCTCACAGTAAGATGCTGTCTGGTTCAATTCTCAGTTAGAGCGTCTTCTGTGTGGAGACATGCGTGAATGGGAGTACCTTTGTCAAAGGTTGTGTGCCAGGGCTGGTAACTCGGCACGTAAAAATCAACTACCAATCATTAGCGGACTGGAGTTCCGCTGTGGCGACCCCTAACCAGGAAAAGCCGAAAGACACAACAACTTGTACTAGCTGCTCTCTAGATGTACACCTTTTTTCTTTTTTGTCTCTGTAAATCTACCTCTGTTAATGTCATATTTTAATGCCTTTACCATGGAATAAACAATGTACCATCTTTGTATCAGTGTTATTCCTGTATGTAACAAACTTCAAAAATATACTGTTAAATCTTTACCACTGTAACAATTGTTATTTTTTTCTTTTTTTTTTATTTACCACAATAACAATTATTTTTTTCTTTTTTATTGCATATTTCTGTGGAGCTTTTCTCCCTGGGCCTCCACTGGAAATGGGTCATCCACCAGAGAGATTTCCTTGGTAAACAAACATAAAATAAAATAAATAAATACATTTTTCAAATGAACAATTTTAAATTAATTCAGAGGTCAAATGAAAAGTATTTTTCTTATTTATATTCTTTTAAATCTCAGAATATTAATTTTGGATTATTCCAAAGCTACCTTTTTTATCTCATTTGAAAGGGAGACCCTTTTCGTGTTATGCTGCTACATTGGGAGGTGTGATTCCAGCTGTGCAAGTGCTACACAAGGCAAGGTGACAGAAAATCAACTGGAAGTCAATATGACTTTGGTTTAGACAAAAATGGAAATGTTCTCTTATTCAGAGAACAAGTCCTTACATGTGGGCACGAGATTCACTTGTGTGATACACACTGGGGTTCAACAGCAGATTTGCAGGATAGAAAGGTAACGATTTTATACTGCTGTTCTGTTTTCCTGTGCTTGACCTGACCAATTTAGCAGGCTCTACATGATGGTGACTTCACTTGACCGCTGCTCTGCTAAAACAAGAAGAGAAATGAAGAGGAAAAGTGGAGGAAATTGGAAAGTACCAATTACAAACACAGTAAAAGTATAGTAGTTGTTGCTCAGTTTTCATCCCAGGAAGATCTCCTGCAATTAAAGTACACTCTAAGTGAGACATCCAATGAGGAAGCATGACAGATCAGTCTTTTAATACTTTTAGAAAATGGGTAAGCAAGGAGGCAATTGTTAATGAAGTAAACTGATATTTATGGGTAACAATTGTCTGGGGTACATTTTCAGCAACTACTAGTAGGAACATAGTTGCACTCTGTGCTATGTTAGTGTGACTTGCAGGCTGTGTCTATTTTTTAAACACCTTGATGTTTTAAAATAAATTGATTATGATACATCAGTGTGGGCTGTAGGCTGTGTCTATTTTTTTATTTATGAAACTGATTATGATATTGGCATCGCAGCTGCTAGGATTATTATTTTTTCCAAACAATTAGAATGCTGCCTGTTCAGGCAAATATAATTGAATTGAATTCAACTACCTAAAGGTGGTGGTCGCATTTACAAGGAAAGGCAGTTTACACTTTCACTCACGAGCAACCAGAATTAATGTAATTAGCATGGTTCTGAGATTGTAGCACACTCTTAAGATAAGAGGTGCACCAAAAAAAAAAAAAAAAAAAACAATGTACTGCACTAACATTCATCTGTTTCTAATTTCTGAATCAAGCACAGCATTCTTCTTGTGATAACACTGGAAGGAAAGAACATTCTAAACACCTTTCTCTAAATGCAGTCTAAAAATTTCCCACAATACATCATGCTGGATTTTTAAACACTGTGAACATCTAGCATGTCTTTATATAAGAAGTGTTTGTGGCATTCAACTCTTATTAAATAAAACCAGCAATACTTACCTTTGGGCCAAAAAGCCCAGGGGGTGCAATTTGTTCTGCAGGGCAGTTGCAGACTGGTTCTGTTGGTACTCTGTCCAGGGGGCACTGTTATAAAAAGAAAATCTGAAGTTATCAATACAAATAATGTAAACAAACCCATAAGACATTAAAAAATCAGGATACCACTGGGAAAGTTCATAATAACTAAAACCTCCTAGTGGCTAGTGTAAACCTCTGAATAAACAGCTGAGAAGTATTTCCAGTATAATTTGTATCCAAGTAGAGCTGTTGCTCATACCTCAAAAGAGGTATAGCTCTGGAAGAAAAATACTTAGCTTTCCCAATCTCACAGGTTACACTGCACATTTTTTTCTTATATCCTGCATAAGAGCCTGTTTATATTTGGATTGGGTTACAGGTACTATGGACTCATGACCTTTTCCATTAAATCTGTTTACTAACCCTTTGACTATATATCTGCTCTGTGTTGGAAAGCAGGACTAGGTAACGTTTTGCCTGTACTAAGAGCAACAGAAGGGAAGATAAGAATACCGAGGCATTCAGATTCATACTTATTCTTTCTATCTCCATTTACTTCAGTACAAATTAACACATAACATTTTAGTCCTTCACATGATATGAAATGAAACAAAAATATATTTTAAAAAGAAACTGATAGAGATTACTTACCCTTTCATCATCCTGAAAATAAGAAAAGAAACATAAGTGAATTTTACTTTAGATTGCTTGGTTCAACAAACATTAACACAAATATGAAATTAAATAACCAAATTAATTAATAAGAAAAAATACGCACGATATGCAAAAATCAAAGCTAATTTTACATTTCTAGAGTTAATGAACATTGTGTTGCTTTACAATTTCAGCTACATTTCTGTACAGCAATCTTGTTGTGAGACTTTTTTTTTGCATACAGAACTATCCAATTGTGTAGATAATATTTTGCGGAAGTCCAAATAGATTCCGTCAGGTAACAGTAATACTTCACATTTTGCTGCTCTTAACCAGAGTTGGGTTGTGCCTAGGTAACTTAATGCTGAGTCTGGAGGAAGCAAGAAGCATTTAAATGGGGGGACATTCAGAATGACTCCAGCTAGAGTTTAACCTTTACCCCTTTCAGTTTATTTTACCTCAGCCGAGGACCACTGCATCTCATATGTAACAGACACTGGTACGACAAAGAAAACAGCTGTAATGTGAATAGGACAAGTGGCCTAGTCATAAGAGGGAATGGGCAATGCACTGTAAGCTGCACTATGCTGGATGTAGACACACAGATAGCCCTGAGTCATTGGGTAACATGAAACATATAAGGTTGCAACCCTTTGACATGTGCAAAGTGGGACATTTTATGGAAGTGTGAGATTTTACAGGGCAAACCATTTCCACAATCAGTGCAAAGGACTGGACTTCACTTTTTGTCAAAATAAAAGCTTATTCTTGTACAGTTAAGTTCTTGTTGTTGTTACATTTAATATTAACGAGCATAAAAATAATGATAGCATGCAACTATTAGGGGTAACTTACAAAATATTTTTTGTCCTAGAATCTCAGGCTATTTGCATTTTTCATGTTTGTTTTTCACAATTGAACTAGAGAATGTGTTGTATAACGTGGGACAGATGGCAACTCTATATATGTTGTTATCTGTAAGGATAAATATATTTCAAACCAAAATGACCATTTCATTTTCCAAAATGTTCACATTCAGAGCCACAGAGCATTTTAACAGCGATGTGGTGCACTACATCAAAAACAAATGGGGTAACTCACAGCAATTTTGTGCAAATTATGACTCCAATGCAGTGCTAATGTTCTGTGAAATCATATGAATATTACAGTAGATGCCAGTAGGAATCCTTCTCTACTATCATTATTCATATTTACTGCTTCTTATAGAGGGAGGCCTGACAGTGGATGTTGATTTATTTCTGACAGAGGATGTTGATTTATTTATCATTGTAATCACCTATACAGAACTGAAAATTGTTCAAAGTAGTGTTGACTATAGTAGTTATTACACTATAACGCTTGTTCACTATAAAATATATTACAGTTAACTAATAGTGATAGTTAAGTACATAACAATGTGAAACATCAGTGTTTTATATCCTTGAAACCATCTGTTGAAACTAGCAGACTAACAGCATGAAACCTATGTTGTTCTACATTACAACTCACTTAACCTAGGACATCTGAATATTATTCTTGCATTCACATTGAAACTAAAAGAAATATTGAAAGCTCATGCAGATAACAGAATCTAACCACATTGCAATGAAGATTAGGGTGTTTTATAACCATTTCAAGATTAATGAGAATGCATTTATGGTCTCACACTTTTCTTGATATACTAGAAAATATTAGGGTTCAACTACATGCCCTAATAATGGGCGATTTCATATACCCCACCATTAACTGGGAAAACTATTCATGTACCAACTCCTTCACTCAACGCTTTTTAGAATTCATAAACTCCAATGCCCTGGATCAATTTATCCACACCCCCAACAGGGGCAATAATATCCTGGACCTGGTCATTACCAACATGAGTGACCGGTGTTCCACACCTGAAGTTAACTCCTCGTTAGTCAGATCCGACCATAAGCTAATCATCATAGATATCCACATCCCGCTCCAGCCCCCCATTAAGAAAACCATTATAAAAAAATGTTTCCAAAGACAACTTCATGCTTCTTAAGACAGAAGAAGCCAACTTCACGTCACCCATGCAAACGGACAATACAGTTATGACTGACGAATTGTATACAAATGCACTCTATAAGCACTTACACAAGTGCATGGATCATGTTATCCCTAACAGAACCAAGACGCTATTCTCCAAAAAAAGGAAGCCAATCTGGTGGTCCCCTGCTATAAACAAACTCTACAACAGAAGGAAGAAACTGTTGCAAAAGAGAGTAAAGTCCCATGAGTGGATGAGCTCTCTGGTCAGCCTTACTAAGAAGCTGAGATCCCTCATAAAATCCTCTGATGCCAGCTATGAAAACAAGATTGCCACTGACTCTAAGGACAACCACAAAGCATTCTATGGCTATGTCAAAAATCTCAATGGCAACACCCAGATCTGCTCTGAGTTACAGCACAATGGCATAGAAATTACCAAACCAACTGATATTGCCAACATTCTGGCTGACAGGTTCAGTGCCAACTTTATCCCCCTCACCCCCTAAAGGGCCCATATCCATACCGGAAGAATGCAGTGCCCCTGAAATCACAACTGAGCAGGTAAAACTGCACTCTGCAAAGCCAAGAACACAGCATCCATGGGACCGGGCAACATCCCAGGCTGCTTTCTACATGAACTGCAGAATGAACTGGCCCCCCACCTAAGCACCATGTTCATAGCCTCACAACAGGCTTTGTACCCATTGAATGGTGCACATCAACAGTTATACCACTCCACAAAGGGGGAGCCACCACAGACCCTGGGAACTATTGCCCTATTAGCCTGACAAGCTTGGTTTGCAAGGCCATGGAATGTAGCATCACGGAACTCATAAACTCATAAATAAAGACATTGGTAACCTGTAAACTCTGTACCCCATCCAGTTCGGGTTTGTGAAGAAAGATCATGTCTCCTGAACCTGATTGACTTTGTTGAAACAGTCACCAAAGCCGTAGATGAGGGTAAGGCAGTTCACACAGCCTATCTTAACCTCGCCAAGGCCTTCAACACCATCCCCCATTCTGGAATCATAGATAAACACACTAAACTGGGTGTAAATCCATACATCACAAGATGGGTTGCCAACTGGCTCACTGACAGAACCTAAACTGTAAAAGTTGCAGACTCTAAATCTGACTTCAAACCTGTGGCAAGGGGAGTACCACAGGGTTCAGTCTTGAGTCCTTTCCTCTTTGGGATCTACTTCTCTGAAGTGCAGGCTAACACAGAGGGCCTCTGGCTGACGAAGTTCGCAGATGATTGCAAATTAGGTGCCATAGTCGAGTCCCCAAATGACATGGACATCTTACAGAAGGGCCTCACTGAGACTGATGCTTGGTGTCAGAGCCATGGCCTCAAGCTCAATGCCAAAAGGTTTTGGTAAAAACTCTGTACCCATGAACTACTACACCGAAGGTGTGATAAGAGACCTTGGGACTCAGGTGGACAGTAGTCTCTGCTTTGATAATCACATCACCACAGTAGTCAGGAAATCCTTCTATGTGGCACACCTCATCATGAAAGGGTTCTCATCCAGGAAAAAAGAGGTCATTCTTCCACTCTACTCAGCTCTCATTACACCCATTATCAAATACAACGCCCCTTTTGGAATGTACCTCACAAGACATCTGCACCAGCTGGAGAGGCCAGAAAAATACCTTATAAAGAGGATTACAGGACTCAAACAGATGCCCTACACTGACCGTCTCAAAAAACTCCAGCTTTACTCCATAGCATATCACTTACTCTGAGGTGATCTCTGCCTAACATACAAAGCTATGTCAAACCCAGAGCTGTTAGACATGCTACTCCTAAAGAAATCCCAATCCCTCCGAGCTACACGCTCTAGGGACCTAAACCTTGTCACCACAATAAACAGAACATGTTGGAGTGATAGATTCCTGAGCCAGAGACTTCCTATACTCTGGAACAAGCTACCTATCTATGTCAAGCAGAGTTCTTCACTAGCCCTCTTCAAGAAAAATCTTGATGAGTAGATGGGAAATAGAAAATTCCCCCATGGGATCACCTCTGTGGCCCTGCTCACCAGGGGCACAGGAAAATAACTTTCTTGGGTGGCAAAAGCCAGGGAACCATGTTGGCTAGGCTTACATAGGCCCTTGGACCGATAGCCTAGTACCTGCCTATGAACCTATGAATAAATAAAAAAATGCACAGAACTTATGTTTTCACTTTTTAATGAAGGAGTTGCACATAATCAGAGCTTGTACTCCATGCAAATACCCTAAAATCAAAAGGTAACTACACAGTGTTGTTCAAGGCAAAGCAATGCATGGCATTTAATAAGAGTTTCTGGAGCTTTAGAAGGTCAGGTTCTGTAAAGTTAATTGCAATATCTCAACAGTGTTTTTCTATGGAAAAGAGTTACTAAGTTAACAGCGATACATGTGCTAGTAAAGGTAGTACAACTAGTAAATGACATGCAAAAGAGACCAAAAAGTAGAGTATTTTTGTGATTTGTGTCTGAGATAGCAAAAGGGAAGGCTAGACGGACAGAAAGTTTATAGAAGGTCTGCATAATACAAGTGACTTTGCTTCATACTCACAAATAGCCCTCTAGTGATTCATTACACAAGGAAAAAAGAACGTATACTGATTTTTACACATATGAAAAGTGAGACTAGAAACAAAGACGTTTCTACAGTTTATCTTGCTCCTTTCTAATTCACAAATGTAGAAAATTTACACGTATAACTCCGTGAACCAAAAGGAAATGAGGTACCACTAACACCTCAAATATATTTTGCAGCATAACATACTTTATATAATCATACAAGGATACAACACTAAATAGTGGCATCACTTTTGTTAATACTGTAATTTACATTTCTGGTCCATAGGATAATTTTTCCCTTAAATTCAATACAGCCTATTGATGTTAAGAAGTGGTTCTTCAGTTACAGACTTCATAAAGTGATAAAAGATAAACATAACTTAATCACATCAAGTGGCAAATGTTGAGTGCTTTCATTCAAAATACACTGGACTTCTTCAGAACACGTAATTGGTACAATTACAGCAGTTTATATATTTTTATCTGAACATATTGTACAAATAGGTTGTGTTTTTATTACAGATGTTTTTTACATTTACATAATTGCTTTTTCATATTTACAAATCTTCATTTTTTAATAATGTTTTATGGTTGGGAGATGATTACAGGTTAAATTCAGTTGAATGCTCACTTTAAAATTTACCATTAATTAATTAATACTTGGTAATTAAGATTATGAACGGTATATAAACTACTGTAATCATACCAATTAAGTATTCTGAAGGACTCCAGTGTATTTTGAATGAAAGTACTCAACCTTTGTCACTTGTGTGATTAACTTATGTTTTTTATCATTTTATGAAGTCTTCAATTGAGTGAATTGTTAGCCTTGGAACTCGTGAACCCCGTTTTGCTTTTTGGTTTGTAGTGGCCGCACGGTTACACACCTTTAACTGGGTTCTTCAGTTATATCATACCAATGCCTCTAGGTGTATAATATAACCCGTTCATATTTGCATTAATACTTTTCATATTTTAGCCAGCAAGCAAATATAATGCAATAATTTTAAACTACTGAGTCATATATTGAAACTAGTAGTAGTGGTTACTGTGAAAGCGCTCACAATAAACTTTTTATTTTGAATACTATGAACTGTTTTATTCTGAAATAGCTACGTATGCTTATAGCTGTTGCCATGATTTGGTGCACAGTCCTATTTTTTGGTACAATATATTGAAAGTGACTGCATATAAGTTGTTCTGAAGTACCGCCACACCCTACTATTTGTCATCATACCTCTCAACCTCATAGTGCAAGAAATCTGGACAAAACCTGACAAAATGGGGAGACAAAGGCCCACAAATAGGGACAGATTTAGATTTTAAATTTTGCTCTTAAAAACTTAGAAAGTTGTTAGAGTAATAGGACTTGTGTTAACATACATTTTTCTGAAGGATTTGAAGTCTGAAACAAATACGAGGCAAAAATATGGACGTTTTGCAAAAATCTGGGCAGTTGAGCGATATGTTTGTCATTTACTCTACTTATAGCATTACATATTAGAAGAATCACCTACAAAATCAATGTGAACCAGGATAGTAGAAACTAAATGTTAAATCTGTAGACAAGAACTGCAGCTATATAGTTTATGCACATGGAAACTGCATATTGTTAGAAGGCCAGATGCTAATACGAATTGGTCATTGTACAGTAAATGTTCAATTACCAATGTACACAGCAGACAGGTGAAATTCCAAAACTTGTTTTGGATTCAAAGAAATGGGAAACAAGTACATATAAAGAAACTCAAACTATGCCATGTTATGTGAAAAATAATAAAAAAAATGCTTTTAAAGACAATGTAAGTCATTATTTCACAGGATGTAATAAACAGTGCATCAGTTGATAATTATAAAGTGACTTGCATCTCAAAATATAGAATGTATGACAGCTGACCAAATACTGATTTTCCACAGCTCAATCAGATGTAGCCAAAGTCATCTACAGAATACAAACTGGAATCAGAATAGGCCAAAATGAAATTTCAGTGTAGAGGCTTTCATCCCCATACGTTCAAGTCTCCCCTATTATTTTATTTAAATATTTAGTTGCCCTTGTGACAAAAGTCGGATCATAGAGACAGTGAATTATCTCCCGCTGGAGTTCCCTACTTAAAAGCCTATTGATGCCTTAGTTCCAAGGAATTTGTCTTCAGGCACTCAATTATCTATGAAAGGTGATTAGACCTTGGAGCAAACTCACTTAAATATATATATATATATATATATATATATATATATATATATATATATATATATATATATATATATATATATATATATAAAATTGTAAAACTGAAAAAGAGAAAAGGGTTACACACCCAGTAATATAAAACAAGTTTTAATTATGAAAATAACACAACCCTAAATAACACAGTACATCACTTAAAACAGGCAAATAAAATTTAATTGGTTCTAATAACATTACATCGCGAGGACATTTGTAATAAAGGAGGAAAAGTGAACATGCAGCATAAATGAAGCACAAGAAGCTCTAATTATGTGTAGACATCTACAAGAACTAACATAAAATGGAATATAATACTGATAAAAGTATGCAGAATATAAATGGAGCATAAAGGAGACAAGTGAGCACTTGGGTTATATGAAACACAAGTTCTAACTCTGTGCAAACGTCTACATAAAACAGTAAAAAATGGAATGTAATAATGTTCTCTGGGATGCTGAATTACATTGTTGTAAGACCAGTGATAAAGGGTGAACCAAACAGCAAATATTGCACACATAGTTTCCAGCCTCCCACAGCAAAGTACTTAACTTGCAAAGGATGCCACTTTTCTTATTTGGTTACCAGTCAGTGCCAGGATTAAAAAAAATTTCCTCTCCTCCTGACCAAAACACTGCTGTCCTACTGACCTGCATCTAACTATCAACATCACCAAACTCCCTCATAGACCATTTTTGCATGTTAAAGGAATGTTGAAAGGATATTATTGTTTTATGAGAAAACTTTGTTTGCACCAAATTGCTAAGAAGTATCTTGTTTATTTTTATTATTTAATATAATATTTTGAAGAAATAAACATTTACTTTCTTTTTTCTTCTTTTAAGAAACTATAAGAATCATGCGTAAAATTATGAACTATCTTACAGCAATATGTTAAGTTGCTCAGCGCTAGATGAATGGACTTTACTTGTAAATATTGCCACTGCTCCTAATTGGCTTATCCTCTAAGCAGCAAATGACCTGTCATGCTAAACATGCATAGTGGCTGTTCTGGCTATGGGCATCAAGAACGTCTTATTTTGGGGGCGTGGCCAGCATGAGACAAGGATAGCAGCACTTCTTCACTGCTCTGCCGCAAAAGATATATTTCTGACAGGAAATTTGTTTGTTTGAATAATCTTAAACAGTTCAAACTAGTGAATTTCGATAGCACTTGGTGTTATAGATAGGTTCATAGGTAGGTACTAGGCTATTGGCCCTAGGGCCTATACAAGCCTAGCCAAAAAGGTACTCTGACTTTCACCACCCAAGAAAATTATTTTCCTGTGCCCCTGTCGAGCAAAGCCACAGAGGTGATCCCCGGGGTGAATTTCCTATTTCCCATCCAATCATCAAGATTTTTCTTGAAGAGTGCTAACGAGGAGCTTTGTTTGATATAGATAGGCAGTTTGTTCCAGAGTATGGGAAGTCTCTGCTACAGGAATTTATCCCTCCAGCATGTTCTGTTTATTGTGGTGACAAGGTTTAGGTCCCTAGTGCATATAGCTCAGAGGGATTGGGATTTATTTAAGTGGAGCATGTCCAACAGCTCTGAGTTTGACATAGCTTTGTATGTTAGGCAGAGATCGCCTCTGAGTAGGCAATATGTGATGGAGTAAAGCTGGAGTTGTTTAAGGTGGTCTGCATAGGGTATCTTTTTGAGGCCAGTAAATCTCTTTGTGACGTATTTCTGTGGCCTTTTCAGTTGTTGTAGATGTCTTGTGAGGTACATACCAAAAGAGGTGCTGTACTCTATAATGGGTCTAATGAGTGACAAGTAGAGGGGAACAATGACCTCTTTTTTCCTGGATGAGAAACCTTTTGTGATGAGGTGTGCCATGTAGAAGTATTTCCTGACTACTGTGGTGATGTGATTATCAAAAGAGAGACTACTGTCCACCTGCATCCCAAGGTCTCTTATCACACTTTCGGTGTTAAGTAGACTGCCACCTATGTGGTAGCTCATGGGTACAGACTTTTTACCAAAGGAGATGACAATACACTTTTTGGCACTGAGCTTGAGGCCATGGCTTTGACACCAGGCATCTGTCTCAATGAGGCCCTTTTGTAGGATGCCCACATCATTAGGAGTTTCAATTATGGCTCCTAATTTGCAGTCATCTGCGAACTTCATTAGCCAAAGACCTTCTGTGTTAGCCTGTACTTCAGAAAAGTAGATACCAAACAGGAGAGGACCCAGGACTGAACCCTGTGGTACTCCACTTGTCACTAGTCTGAAGTCGGATTTAGAGTCTGCTGCTTTCACAGTATGGGTTCTGTCAGTGAGCCAGTTGGGAACCCATCTTGTGACATAGGGATTTATACCTAGTTTAGTGAGTTTATCTATAATTCCAGAGTGGAGGATGGTGTCAAAACCCTTGGCAAGATCTAGATAGGCTGTGTGAACCACCTTACCCTCGTCTACAGCTTTGGTGACTGCTTCAAAGAAGTCTATCCAGTTTAGGAGACATGATCTGCCTTTTATAAACCCAAACTCGGTGGGGTCCGGAGTTTGTTTATAAGTTCCATGATGATACATTTCATGGCCTTGCAGACCAGGCCTTGCAGACCAGGCTCGTCAGGCTAATGGGGCGGTAGTTCCTGGGGTCCGTGGTGGCTCCTCCTTTGTGGAGTGGGATAACCATCACTGTACGCCATTTAGTGGGCACAAAGGCTGAGGTGAGGCTATGATTGAACATGGTACTTAGGTGGGGTGCCAGTTCATTCTGTAGTTCATGTAGAATGCAGCCTGGGATGTTGTCGAGTCCCATGGATGCTGTGTTCTTGGCTTTAGAGAGTGTGGTTTTTACCTGTGCAGCCGTGATTACAGGAACTTTGCATTCTTCCGGTATAGAGATGGGTCCTTTAGGGGGTAAGATGGGGGTAAAGTTAGCACTGAACCTATCTGCCAGGATGTTGGCAATATCAGTTGGTTCTGTATATTTAGTGCCATTGTGCTGTAACTCATAGCAGATCTGAGAGTTACCATTGAGATTCTTGACATAACTATATAATGCTTTGTGGTTGTTTTTAGAATCAGTGGCGATTTTGTTTTCATAACTAGCTTTGGAGGATTTTATGAGGGATCTCAGCTTCTTACTGAGGCTGACCAGGGAGTTCCTCCAATCATGGGATTTTACTCTTTTTTGCAACAGTCTCTGTCTTCTGTTGTAGAGTTTGTTTATGGCAGCAGACCACCTGATTGGCTTTCTTTTTTTTGGAGGATAGCATCTTGGTTCTGTTAGGGATAGCAAGATCCATGCACTCGTGTAAGTGCTTATAAAGTGCATTTGTGTAGGATTCAACAGTCGTACCTCTACTGTCCATCAGCATGGGTGTCGTGAAGTTTGCCACTTCTGTCTTAAGAAGCATGAAGTTGGCTTTGGAGAAAATTTTTACGGTGGTTTCCCTAATGGGGGGAGGGGGGCAGGGGAATGTGGATGTCTAGGCTGATTAGCTTGTGGTTGGACCTGACCAACAAGGAATTGACCTCTGGAGTGGAACACCGGTCACCCATGTTGGTAATAACCAGGTCTAGGATATTGCTGACCCTGGTGGGGGTGTGGATAAGCTGATCCAAGGTGATGGAATTTATGAATTCCAAAAAACGTTGAGCAAAAGAGTTGGTACATGAGTAGTTTTCCCAGTTAATGGTGGGGTAGTTGAAATCACCCATTATTAGGGTGTTGGGTTGTACCCTAATATTTTCCAGTGTATCAAGAAATGAGGAGTGGGAATCCTGGGGCATGGTGGGGCATCTGTAGCAAGTTACAATTTGGATTGCGGTCTTGCCCAGAGTTAGTTGCACTTGCAGCAAATAAACTCTTGTCAGCTAAAACAGAAGACCTTGAAAATAGATCTCGAAGGAATAATATTTGTATATTTAGTCTTCCTGAAGGGATTTTTTTTAAAGAAATTAAAAATCTAATCACTTTCCTGTCAAAAACTGTGTAAAAGTAATTTCTTTCACTGTATCCAGCAGCCACATGAACTACATTATGTAGAATACCATCAGCAGCATTTCAGGATTCTTCATGTAAGAAAGAGCTTCAGTCACATTTGTCTCATATTCAAGAATTATCATTAAAAATGGACAAATTGGACAATAAAATTGATGATTTTAAGAAAGTTTGTTCCAAACAAATGGAACAAATTAATGAGGATGTTCAGGTACAGAAAAAATGATCTCTGGCATCGAATAATCCCTTAATATTACGGATGAAAGGTTGAATGAAGGAGAAAACAACAGTGGATGTTTATTGCAGCAAAATAAAATCTTGTCAGCTAAAACAGATGAACTTAAAAATAGATCTCGAAGGAATAATATTCGTATATTTGGACTTCCTGAACGTACTGAAGGCAACAATATGATTTCTTTTTTAACTGCCTGGCTTCCTAAGACTTTAGATCTCCCTGAAGCTCTTTCTTTTGTGATAGAGAGTTCACACTGGTTCCTGGTAAACTTGCTGCAAAACCTGGTTCTTCTCTGAGATCTACAGTGGTGAAATTTATTTCATCTCAAGACAAAGAATTGGTACTTAAAACTGTATGGGCTAAGTCACCACTTAAATATGATGGAAATATTGTGTGTTTTGACAATGACTACTCAACAGCAGTGATGGTGAAAAGAAAACAATTCCTTCCATTTATTAGAGAACTTAAAAAGAAGCAAATAAAAATACATTTATTGCTCCCAGCCAGACTAAATATTTTCCTTACAAATGGGGTTAAACTCTTCAAAGATTCTGACCCTGCTTTGTTTTTTCTACAAACAAATACAATTCTTGAACAAACAGAGCAAATGGATTGGGCTAATATATCCTTGAAGAGACATATAGATTAAAATGGAAGCAAGATAAGTGAGAAAAAGAAAAAATAAGGGGAAAATGAAGAACTTTTCCTTTTCCCTTTCTTCAGTCCTTATTTATAAGGAAAGTAACATGATGTTAAAGCATGTTTGTTTTTTTTTCCATTTTGTAAACAAGCACATTTTTGGTTTTATATAAACATTTAACAATAAGGCAAGAAACAATAACATACACAGTTACAACATAAACAGAAACTTGACACAAACAACTAGACTGCACATGAAAGGTAATTTAACTCTTTTTTCTGCATTTTGCTTATTTATTTTACAGTTAATTGACAATATATTTTTATGAGTTGGAACAAAAAGTCAGTGTTTATATTATTTATTTATTTATTCATTCATGTAACATTTGTTTATGGGGAAAGTCTGACTTAGAACAAGTGAATTTTCAGTGGAGGCCCATGGAGAAATGCTCAAGACATGTCTTTGTAATGTGAGAGGAAACTGGAACACCCAGAGGAAACCCACAAGAACGCAGGGAGAACATGCAGACTCTGCATAGAAGGCACCCCAGCTGAGAATGAAATTGGAGAACCTTTTGCTGTGCAACAACAATGTGAACCTCTGCACCACTGCACCTTCCATTATTAATATACAAGTTGCAAGTTTCTGTATGAAATTGCATGGTTGGAAGCTACTGCATATTTTATTCATGAAATAGAAAGGACTGCAACATGACACATAGTTGAACTCATATTTGTTTATAGTATAGAGTTGCTATTACAGGCTTGAACTCAGCATATATTTTTAGTGCTATCTTGTTTTTCTTGATGCTTTTGGGAAAAGTAACAACCATGTTAATTTCTATCTGTTACTTAAACAGTGTATTATGCAAAATACCATCAGCATCACTTTAATATAAAATGAATAGAGATTATCCAAAGTAAACACTTGCTAGAGTAGTATTTAAAATGAAGCTTTGTTAAAACTAATAATTGCATTCTAAGGCTGATTGGAAAGCCAGTATACAGTCTTAGATAATAATCTATTGTTTTTGCTAATCCCAATGATATGTGAGTTCGGGGTGAGGGTGAATATAGTTGTTAAAGAAGTGTATTTATGGTTGCTTAGTTAAAAAAGAGGTTTTAGTATATTAAACAGCCTTAAAACTCTCTACATGAGTGAAAGATCAAGCTTGATGTTATATGTAATGAAAATTCTTGTTATTTGAGGGCTGTACTTATGTAAACAGCTTCACAGTGGTTTAGAAAAAAAGCTCTTTTCTCTCAGGCTCAAGCTTTCTTTAACTAGATTATGTGAAGCTTTTGAGGTAAAAGGCCTGAGATAACTTTAAATTCCTGCTCAAACTGAGAGAGTAGAACTGTTCGAGCTTGGAGATCTGGTTTGACAGGCAGCTTTGGAAAGATAATTTAAATGAAAGGTGGAAGCTTTTGAATATGCATTAGATCAAATTTCACTGTAACAATACATAGTTATACAAGCTAGCATAGCAGAAGAAAAGTTAATATCATGTTACATGCAGCATGATTGCAAGCTTATAATTGAAACAGAAAAAAGTGCATATTGTTTGAAGGTATTATTTGATGCAAATGAAAACAAATATGATATTTAAAGTTATAATTTTATGGCAAAATATATAAGTATAGAGCACACTGATAAAACATACAAAAGTTCCAAAGAAATAAAAATGCTGGGAATTCATAACCTGTTTTGTTCTTTAATAATTTATTTGATATATAAAGTTAGGAAATTATTTTATTAGTATGTTTTTGTTGCTGTTTGTCTTTCGGCTTTTTCCCGGTTAGGGGTCGCCACAGCGGAACTCCGGTCCACTGATGATTGGCAGTAGATTTTTACAAACGCCGAGGTGCTAACTCGACATTCAACCTTCAACGAAGGCACACCCATTTACGCATGTCTTTCGAATGACCACCCAACCACAGGGAGGACATGCAGACTCGACACAGAAGGCACTCCCCACACTCCAGCCGAGAATCGAAAGGGAGAACCTCTTGCTGTGAGGCAACAATGCTACCGCTGCACCACCGTATTTTTATTAGTATATAGGTCTAAAAATGAAAATAAATTATATCACTTATTTATATGAATACAGATTTATAGGATACAGCTATACTTTTAGTTAATTGTTATTAGAGTTATATATATTTGTGGTAGAGTGGTTTTGTGGTATCTTTCTTCTCACTCTTTGTCAGAATATTGGATGAGGTGGTTTATCTTGGATAGTTAGACAATTCAAGCATGGATTGTTAGACTCCATGAGGGGTAGGAGGGCTTTTAGAAGTAATTGTTTTATGACAATCTTACTAATTGCCTTTTTGCAAGTGTCCACAAATGTGATGATTTTGTTCCTAGATGTACTCACAGAATTTATTATTTGTTTGAGTATTAATAAGCAGTTCTTTATAAATAGACAATCATTATCTATGCAAAAATAAGTATATGTTTCTGATCAATAGGACACATTGCATTTATTAACTGTATTTCTATAAATGTCAATGGATTAAACAATGAAAGCAAGAGAGTTAACTTAAATAGATATCTAAAGATACTTAATTCTCAGGTTACCATTCTTCAGGAAACACACTTATTAGCAAAAGGTATAAACAGACTTAATACTAAGAGTTCCACTATACTATCTAGTTCACAACACAATCAGAAAAAAAGGGGGAGTAACTATTTCATGGAAGAATTCTTTACCTATGCCTGAAGTTATGGGAACATATCAAGATGATAAAAGTATGTTTAAAACTGCTACTATAAAATACACTAAGAAGATGTTAACTGTTGTTATTATGTACTGGATCCCAGGAATAGGAGTCAAGACAGTTGATCAACATTTAGAACAAGTAATTCACTATGCAAAAGGCAGTATCATTTTGGCAGGAGACTTTAACTGTATATTATCACCAAGTGATACTAATACACATAGTAAAAGGAAAATTCAACCGTCTGCAAAAAAGTTAAAACAATTTACTGAATTATTTCATCTTAGAGATATAAAATAATTTTCAGAGCCAAATTCATTAATCTTTGTGCATTACTCTCATAGGAATAGAACACAATCCAGAACAGACAGAGTTTATACCTCTGATGAACTAGCAGACAAGCTGGGTAAAGCTAGGACTGTAACTTGTCCATTTTCAGATCATAGTGCAATCACCTATGAAATGTCATTGAACTCTAATAATAATGTTAAAATAAGAAGAATATCAGTATATATAATAGGTTTACAAGAATTTAAAGACTATTTTTCTTAAATAAATTTCCTACTTTATAGAAATTAATTAACAATAAAGTGGATACTTCAGAAATCTATATACGGGGCTCTCTAAAAGCATATCTGTTTGGTAGAATCACTAATTGGTTATCAAATAAAAAAATGCAATGGGCAAAGAATTACATGAAATACAGGCAAAAACTTGATAAGTTGAAGTTAGAAAACCAGAAGAATAAAAATAATAACATAGAAGAGATCAATAATCTAAATGACAAATATTTGGAAATTTTAAATAATAAAACCAAAATCAATCTTGAGAAGTTTAAGATAATTAACTTTTCTAACAACCCAAATTCTATGCATAATCTAGCCACCAAAACAAAATTACTCAGTAAATCCAGTCACATAAAAGAGATCTATTCACATAGAAAGAAAGCAAAAGTAACAGAAATAGAAAATATTCTAAAGGAATTCAGAGATTACTACAATGAAATTAACCAAATAATATAATAATAAATCTAGAGGAAACAATCAAAACATTTATTAGAAAAAATATAAAAACTAGACTATGAAATGACTAAATGGAATTAATTGACAAACTGATTTTTATGTCTGAACTTCAAACCCAAATTTGTAAATTGAAGTCTAATAAACCACCAGGTAATGATGGGATTATATCTGAACTTTACAAGCTGTTACCTAAAGAAGCCCTACCCATATTACATAAGGTTTTGTCTATAGCTAAGGTCTTAACTAAAGTTCCTCCTTCTTGGAAATATACCCTTATCTCTCTAATTTTAAAAACTGATAAGGATCCTGCTCAATGTTCTTCATACAGACCCATTTCACTTCTAAATGTAGATTATAAAGTATTCATGGCAATTCATGCTAATGGACTAAAACACATTCTACCTTATATGATTGTTGAATATCAAGCTGGGTTTATTTTAAATAGAAACACATATGATAATATTGAAAGAATAATTACAATAATTGAGTATGCAAATAACACAAACAAGAACTTAACATTAATAAGCCTTGATATAAATAGTGCTTTTGAATCGGTCAACTGGAAATGTCTTTTTCTAGTTCTAGAAGAATACAAGTTTTCTTTTAACTTTGCACATCTTATTAATCTTCTCTATACAGATTACTTTGTATGTCAAAATGGGTACTTTCACATCTGATTCTATACAAATATTAAAATGAACTAAACAAGAATGTCCTCTTTCACCTCTGCTTTTGACCCTAGTTATGCAACCTTTTCCTAATTTTATTAGTTCAAATACAGATATAAAAGGTTTTAAATTAATGGAGAATTTAAGTTCTAAAATTCAATTGTTTGCAGATGACATCTTATTGACATTGAGTGATAATAAATCTATATCTGCAACTTTTTTAGTAATGGAACTATTCAAAAAAATCTGGTTTAACATTAAAAGATAAAAAAACAAACATTTTACCAATAAACATAAATAAGAAAAAAGTCCCAAATAAGTTCCTTAAATATATTGTTAAAGAAAAGAAAATGAATTACTTGGGAATAACCATAACTGATAATATTAAAGATATAGTAAATTATAATTATACTGATTGTATAAATACGATAAAAAATCTAACAGACAAATGGAATAAAATTGTCTTTACAATGGAAGAAAGACTCTCTATCATCAAAATGATTATATTGCCAAAAATCCTATATATTATTCAGTCATTAACATTACTTCCTATGAAAACCTGTATTAAAGAATTTAAGACTTTAATTTTGAAATTTCTTTGGTTCTCTGACAAACCGAGAAGTGTGTTAAATCATCATATAAGAGACTGGGAAGTAGGGGGAATAGGAGTACTAGACATACAATTATATTCATTATCCTCAGTTATGAAAACAATATGTCTTTGGATCAACAACACCTATACAGCTAGATGGAAAGAATTTTTAGGAAACCTTTTTATACTTTCTAACTGTAATAGAAATGCTAATAATTGTCTTATATTAAACAACAGTTTATTTTGGTTATTAAAAGATTACATTATAGGGAAAAGTCACCAAACAAGTGATTCTTGCTTCATTTTGACTATATTAAATACTTTTAGAAATTTTATAAATAGAAATCTGGCTTATAAAGTATGGATTTTCCTTATGTTTCCTATTGCATATAGTTAAAATAATATACCGACTTTAAACTTAGAAACAATGGTTGCCTTTAAAGAAAAGAATCTGTTGTATTCATTTCAGTTAATGAAAGATGAAAAGCTGTATACAGTAGATTACATTAGGAATAAATATGATTTGGATAAAGATATGTGGTTAGATATACAATCTTGTAGACTATTTACAGAAGGGGAAATTAAGTCAGTGCAACCAGTGTTAAAGGATTGTGTCCCAAAATTGATTGAATGTATCATATTTTTATTGCAACAAAATTTATTGGGACATGGCCTATTGTCCAAATTGTATAAAGTGATAAAGAGGGAAACTAAAACATGTAATGATACATATTCGAACTATTTTATCCAACTCAATAATAGACCACCAAGTGAAGAAGAAAAAAACATATCACTATTATCATCTAAACATACTACTTCATCACTTAGATGGCATTTGTTTACATGAATGTTATTACATAGGTCCTTCTTTACTCCTCAAAAAATTGAGATGATGTACAAGAAAAAACAACTTTGTTGGAGATGCAGGAAAGAACTTAAAGCAGATTAGCAATACATGTTCTTTGATTATACTGTCTTGATTCCTTTTTGGAATAATATTAATTCTTTTTACAGGCATTTTTTGGAGATACATTTATTTTATCTGAATCATTAATTATTTTTAATACCCCTCTTTCCACTTGTGTTAAAAGAATGAAATATAACATATTATGGGCTGTATTGACCATCTCCAGAAAAATGATCACGCAAAACTGGAAAAATGAATTTAGTCGGTCATTTAAAGAATTTATAAGTTTAGCAACTGAAGTTACAAATCTAGAAATTATTACAATCAGATCAAGAATGAACAGAATTACCTCTTGCCTCAATGTATGGACAAAATTTAAAGAACTGCTTGATAAACAAAATAAAAAAAAAAAACATTCTGGAAATGAACAGATATGCAGCAACAGGAATGACTAGAAGGTTGATGGACACTCTTGTAAATAGTTACTTTCTTTGTTTTCTGTGTTTATAGGATTAGATTGTTTTTTTTTCTTACTTTTAAATATGTATGTACATTTCTGATTACAAATTTTACAGTGATTATGTTTTATGAAAATTAATAAAAACATTTTCAAAAAATAACTTCTTATTTTATCATTTCTTTATTAAGTAAAGAAATGCAATATATATTTTTAAACCACAACAGTGGTGCTTCCTTACTCTTTGCTGGCCTTTGTTGGCCTGGAGCTGTAAACCCTGGGTGGCTGCGTGAATCTCTCTATTAGAATTCTCCCCTACCTTCAGCTGCCTCCTTGATTTATTTTGTTTGTGTTATTAAATACCAAGTTCTAAATGCTACTGTTTGTTGCCAGAGTGTACCCTTGAGCTTAAGATACCTATGTACCAGTACCTCTATAACAGGTTCCATGTGGGGCATTCAGTGTTTAACAATAACAAATTTAAACCTCATGTTACGTTTTCATTTTTGTCTGTCTTCTTGTATTCTAATGTATTAGTCTGCATTTTTGTCCATGTATAATGTAATTAGCATAAAGTTTACATCACTGAGTCTCATTCTTTTACTAAAGCCTTTAAGGCCAGATGTTTAGTTATTCTGGTTAGCTGTACAGCATTGTGCTTTCCTGCATTGATTTGCTTATTGCACATCTGCCTATACTAGCTTTCCGTCAGAATGTAGATAATGGTACTAGTATATTCTACCCCCCCCCCCTTTTCAACACTACAAGAAACATCTAGTTCACAAACATCTCAACCTTTTAGCTGAAGGAATCTGGATAAGGGCTAAAATAATGGAGAACAAAGGCCCCAAAAACAGGGTCAGATTTTAAATAGTGCTCTTACAAACTTAGAATGTTGCTAGTGATAGAATAACAGGGTTTGTGTTAACATGCATTTTTGAAAGATATAAAGTCTAAAATTCAAATGCATATCATTATTTAGTGACTTCAGTCCTCAGTGATTTGCCAGAGAGCCCCATATTTTATGAGGAACAGTCCAAACATATGGGACAAAATTCTGAACATTCTGTGAAAATCGGGACAGTTAAGAAGGATGCTCACAAGCTATTATTATTTGCAACTTTTTCCTATATTTTTAAGTAATAGCTTCAAATTATTATTCTACATCCAAATCCAGTGTTTCCTTTTATTAGCTTTTCTGTTGATTGCCTGGATCTGCTTTTGCATATTTTTATTTGGTAACATATTATGTCCTCTCCATTACCAGTTGAATAGCAACCATGGGTGAACAGATTGATCCAAAATGGATTCTCTATTAAGATAAAGCTGAATAGTGAACTACAGAACATCACAGAAGTAAATGGAGAGCACATGAAAAGTTGTAAGCAAGCGAGTCAATAGATTCATTAATGCATCCTCATAAGAGTATGCACCATACTTGTGAACTGCAATTTCAAAACAATAATTATCAGATTATGAAATGTTTATATACTTAAAGCTAGTAAACCATCACTGCAGGCATTCACTTTTAGATGGGGCTAGTGTGTCAATGAAATTGTGAGAATAAATCACTCCACTATCTTAAAGAAAAGCTGTCGCTCCAACTTTCTCTTTCTCTTTCTCTTAGTTCTATACCTTGCAAAGAAGAATGAACTAACAAACTACCAGAGGATATTAGCTGCATTATGTTCTACCACCCTATGTGACCAGTCAAATTCATTTTTTAGTGGGTAAATCCTAGAGACAAGTCCCTGTCCAAAACTGACAACAGGTCAGGTCTGGCAAGAGATACTCAACACTACATCTTATTCTGAAATATCTGGGACATTTCATATTAGTAACTGAAATGGAAGCTACAGTGGCTGATATGCACTCCAGTAGTGCTGTTAGAACACCTTTAGTGGTTTCATTGTGAACCTCTGGATGAAGGGATGTGTTAATTTCATTGTAAATAATGTCAGCCTAGCTGCCTTCATACATAGCTGCTTTGTTGGAGCTTTTAACAACAGAATTTAACTCTGATATTAATGGACCCTTAGAACTCTGCATGCTCAAAGGATGAATGTCTTGGTCTTTCAAACAAACTGGGTGAAGGAATTATTTATTAGGATATGAGCCATAAAGAGCATAGACTTGATTTTACTAAACTTGAGTACCTCAAAGAAAAAAGTGCAGTCATTTTAAAAAGTCCACCTGAAGTTTATTCTTCCATGATTAAGACTCATCCAAAGAATGAAAGAACATATTGATCCACTGTACATCTCATGTAAGATAATTGCATTGAGTAAACATTCAAGAACAGAACACTATGGAACCCCTTTGATAATGTTTGAAGTGTATAAGAGCAGACACTAACTTTGACCCAGAGGTGTCCACATTCCTGGTGTCTTTAAGTCATGTGCATGACTCCAGACACAGTTAGCACATGATGTTCTGCAGAATGGAGTCAGTGGAGGACCAAACACTGGTCATCATTGCACTTAGTGTAAAGGCAGTTTTGCTACTGAACCCTTGTCCAAATTGCATTCTGTCCCAGGTGCTAGACTGCCTCTATTGTGCAGGCATAGACTTGGGTATCTTTTAGATTGCACAGAGGGCTGTTCACAGCTGAACTCAACTGCATGTTCAGGCATGGTTCAGCAACCATGGGGAGAGAATGGGGCTGCCACACCTCACCCCCAAAAAAGAAACTGAGTTTGAGCAAGTTATGTCCGACAGCCATGGAGACAGAGTGAGAGGGGTGGGATTGGAGGTGTGGATTTTAGGTAATGGTTAGGAGGGGAATTTAGGTTTAGGTAGGGAACAGCTTTAGGTTCAGGGAGTGGGAGGAACGTTTAGCATTAGGGAGAGGAATGGTGTTTTATGGGTAGGGAGGGCTTGGTGACTTTAGGGTTAGCAAGGGGAATACTATGGTTAAGTTAGGGACTGAGTGTGAGTTTTAGGAATAGAATTAGGATGCTGGAAGAGCTAAGCAGTGCATTTGAGTCAGGTGGTGGGTGGGCTAGGTAGTTCACTAAAACTGAGCTAGTGGGAGTTAGAGCACGTGTCAATTTTAACAAGTGGCAGTGAGCAAGTATGTTGCAGGTTACTAGGGTATGATCACTTGTAGTAGCCTCTTATTTTTCTTTAATGGTGCCCATTTTTTTTAATTTTAAGCTTATTTTATTTTACTAGTGTAAGCATATTACAGCAATTTATTTTTCTAATTTCCTAATACTAACAAATGAAAAAGGATTTCCTGTGTTTACATATCATAAAACAGTTTTTTTTAAATGCTTTTAATATGTGTAGCTCACAGAAAAAAAAAATATGGTTAGATGATGTGAAAAACTGTGGTTAAGTCTTGGTTGCATTTAATGAATAAAATGCTAACTTAAACATACTATGGATTGTTCAGCTGCTGCCTTTTTGATCCATCCAGGAATTAATTCAACACTGATTCACAAAGTATAGCCTTCTCTTGGCAGATCTGATTTCAATTACCACTGCTTACTACATGAGTCTTTGTATATCTGTAACCATCTGCTTTATGAACATCTGTAGTTTTCCTGAAACACCTTGTGGTTATTCCCTGAGCATGGCAGCATCTGCTGAAAAGGGCACATTAATACAAAACATCACTGCCTGCTGGCTATATTTTTCTTGATAGTTCCGATCTCTGAGCAGTTCTGCATCTTAGCAAAGAAAATAGCACAGAGGCATGCAGAAGCGCAGAGCTTACTCACTTGCATAATATGATTGCTTCATAGTACTTGCATTCTACACTTCAGTGCAACCTAAAATAAACCTTGTTTACTTAAAGTAATTTTTTATGTTTCAGCAACTTTGTAAGTCTTAAATGAATTCTACAGACTTGTAAGACAAGTTATTTAAATGGACTGGTGTCAGTATCTGTAGAAGATAAACAATTCAAGAGGCACTCTCCTGTAAAACTCAATATATGATGTAGTAATCTGTGTCTATTCAACAATATAAATTTATTCATACCTCATTATCAAATTAAGAGAACAAATACTTTCTAGTTTGCCTTCAACTAATATACATCTATATTGACTGATGTCATTCAGGTAAGAGACCCTCCTGCAAATTTGTTTTTATAAATAAATAAATACTTTTACATCAAAATTCATACTTAAAAAAATGTTATGATGAATCGGAATGATGTCCTGAAACAAGTTTAAGATAAACCATCTTAAAATAATTCTAACGTGCTTTCTAAATGTCGTCATCCATATATCCTTGAAATTGATAAACTGGTTTAGTTGCTTTACGGAATGTGGCTGTTAAAAATAAAATTAGCTTTTTTCCTATGACATCTGTTTAAATGCTGATATAGAAGCAGTTTATGCCTAAAGATGCTGAAAAGTCAGAATTGTTAGTAGATATGAAAAATGACAAAAGATGTGCTTTAACAAAGAGGAAAATTACTGAGTAAACCATGAGTGTATCTGTTTTTCCATAACAGTAAATTTTTAATGTGGACTGCACTGTGTAGAACTCTAAACATCCTAAGGCCTGGATCACACAGATGCATTATGTGGCTGAACAAGGCTTGTGCTGCTTAGCGGCAATGCACTGAGTATACAAATGGCAGCAATCAACATAGCCAAGCAGATAGCTGTACTCTAATTTCAAAAATAGAGCAAGGCTAAAAAGCTGCAGGTCAAAAAAGCTGAGCAAACAGAATGTCATGAAACAAGGTAGCTGGTCAGCTACCGGTTCCATGAATGGAGACTAAAGGGGAGTGTAAGACAGTAGTAAATATAGCAAGAAGAGGTACTCTCAGAAAACATGTTTAAAGGAAAGGCAGGAGTGTGTGAGTGTGTGTGTGTGTGTGTGTGTGTGTGTGTGTGTGTGTGTGTGTGTGTGTGTGTGTGTGTGTGTGTGTATGTGTGTTTGAATACTCACTTTTTGCACACTTACATAGGGTGAAGGGATTACAGGAACACTGACAGAGAAATAGGAGGAGAAAAGGAATAGAAAAGTGGGAAGTGGAGAGCACACAAATATATAAATGTACAGACAAAAAGGGGTGGATATATGAACACTAGGAAGAAGCAACAGGCTGGGCAGAGACAGTGGACAGATAGATAGTGATGAATAGTGGACATAGCTCAATGGATGTGTTCTGGCACAATAGGATGGAGTACAATTGGCTGGAGATTCCGTGAGATACATGCAGCATACTGGCTGCTAAGCAGAACAAAGAGACATTGGTCAAAGAAGATGGCTCAGATAGGTTATTGTGGACAGTGATACAGGTTACCTCCTTCTTTGGTAGCCTGTCGACAGGGACCTGCTAGCTGAGTGCATCTGCTATCCATTCTAAGAAGCTAATTTCCTTTAACACTGATAGCTGGACCACAGCAAGCAACTGAGCCAGGTGACCTGTCAGAGAGAGGTCAGTACCCCCCAGTAAGGTACTGTCTGCTGTTTCTTCTGCCACAGCTAAAGGAGCAGGGATTGACTTAGACTGACACACCTACAGCTTCTCAGCTTCATGACCTGCAGGTGGAAGACATAATGGGAATTATAATATTACTGAACATGTCCTATAAATGGCACAAGCAATATACAACAACAAATTTGGCATTTACCACACTAACAATTTTGTGCTGCAAGGCTTGGTTGCTTTCTGTGGGTAGCCAACATAACTGTTCTACCCCATGGTGCATTCAGAAAGCCACAGGGTACAAAAGAACATTCTGACACAACAGTAGGTGGGATACAATTATGACTGCAAAACTTATTTTCACATGGACATGCTTAGCTAAAGAAGGAAAGATGTCCACTTTGACAAAAGTAAGTTGCACCCCCACATTTACATGCATATAGAATATGCATAGAAATGTGCCCACAGCTGCACAACAAAGTTCGTAGGTTCATAGGAGGTTACTAGGCTAGCAACCCTAGAGCCTTTACAAGCCTAGCCATGTTAATCCCATGTACCATAATTTGTTCTTTTCTTGGTAGTTTGCAGAGCAAATTTATGAACAGAGTGGGTCTGTGATCAACACCGGCTACCGCTATGCATGAAGGACATGAGTGCCTCCTCAGGGGAAAATTTGCAGTCTCCCATCCAATTATCTAGATTGTGATTGAAAAGAGTCTATGAGGAGCTCTGTTTTATGTGAATATGGAGTCTATTCCAGACAAGTGGCAGTCTCTGGGAGACATATCTGTCTCACCAGCATGATCTGTTAATGTCACAATCTAGGTTGAGATCACTAGGGAGAGTGACTCTTGAGCTATTTGGCTTGTAGATGTGCTGCATTTCCATTAGGGCAGAGTTGGAGATTGTTCTATACGCCAGGCATAAGTAATTTCTCAACAGCTTATAAGATACAGAATAAAGTGACAGGGATTTCAGCCTGTCCACATAGGACATGGTTTAGAGTTCCTGTATTTTCTTAGTGAGAAACCCCTGATGTCTCTCCAGCTGCTGCAGGTGTCTGGTGTTGAACATGTAAAAGGGTGCATTATACCCTATTAGTGGTCTAATGAGGGTTTAGTATAGTGGAGTTCTAACATCCCTTAACCTGGATGCTATGCACTTGCTTATAATGTGCAATACATAGAAGACTTTCCTTACCACTGTGGAAATTTGGCGGTCAAATTTCAGATTGCTATCAACCTGCATTCCCAAATCTCGCACCACTGGGGTGGAACTTGGTGGTGGTGGTGGTGGGGGGGGGTGCTGTCAATATTGTAATTTGCAGGGAATTCCGTTTTGCCAAACCGAATACTAATGCGTTTTTTGCATTTAGTTTTAGACCAAGTCTTTGGCACCAATCATTTGTTTGTGTTAGCCCTTCTTGTAATATTTTTTCATCATTGGGGGACCCAGTGATTGCTCCTAGTTTGCAATCATAAAAAAATTTGGTGAGCCAAAGGCCATCTACTTTGGTCTGGACTTCTGAGAAATAGATGCCATACAGTAAGGGTCCCAGTACATACCCCTGTGGTACTCCACTGGTGATGAGTCTACTAGTGGAGGTGGAGTCACTAATTTTGACAGAGTGTGTTCTGTCGGTGAGCCAATTGGCTACCCATCTAGTAACATAAAGGTTAATCCCTATGTGGGAGAGTTTCTGTATGATGCCAGAGTGGGGAATTGTGTTAAAAGCCTTGGTGAGGTCGAAATAGGCTATGTGCACTGTCTTACCTTTGTCCATAGCTTTGGTGACATTCTCAAAGAAGTCTACGAGGTTTAATAAGCATGGTCTACTCTTAACAAAGCTAAACTAGGTCAGGTCCAGCATATGGAGGTCACCTATGTCCTTGCTGATAAGGGCCATGATAATTCTTTCCATGGCCTTGAAGATGAGGCTGGTTAGGCTTATGGGTCTGTAGTTCCCAAGGTCAGTTGATGGACTCCCTTTGTGCAGGAGGATTACTGTTGCTGTTCTCCATTCTGCAAGAACATAGCCAGTTCTAAAGCTACTAGGTCTTGTTTTAGATTTTTTAGTAAACAACCTAGAATATTATCTGGTCCCACTGAGGCTGTGTTTTTGGCCTTGGAGAGCACGTAGATGACATGTTCTCTAAAGATACTAGGCAGAGGACTGGTGTCAGGTATGCTTTGGGATATGATAGGTGGGGATAGGGGAGTGAAGTTTGCACTGAATTGTCAGATAGCAGGTTGGACATAGTTAAATAATTCTTTATAATTATCTTTGGCTAGGGATGCAATTTTAGTTTCATTATTTGCTTTAAAAAACTTTACAAGATTTCTGATTTTCTTGTTTAGGCTTAGAAGGGAACTCTGTATGTGCAGAGTGATATCCCTCTTCTTTTGGACAACAGTTTCTTCCTCTTGCTATATAATCTGTTTATACATGAAGTCCACCAGGGTGGCTTGTTTTTATGGGAAGACCTGGTTTTGATCCAGTCAGATACAGCAGAGTTTAAGCAGTCACTTAAGTGTTTGTACAGGGTATTTGCATATACTTCTGCATAGTGATTATTGATGTCTGAGATTGCAGGTGGTATAAAGCTTTTTATACCCTCATTTAGTAGGATGTAGTTTGCTTTGGTGAAGTTTTTTATAACTTTTGTTCCTGCAAGGGTGTCAGTTCCAGTCGTTACTTCAAATAAGACTGATTTGTGATCTGACCTAACCAGGGAGGGGATCATACATGGGGAAGAACAGTGACCCCTCCCCCTTGTTGGTGAGTACTATGTCCAGAACATTAGAGCCCCTAGTGGGGGTGCAAGCTATTTCTTCCAGAGCATGTGTGTTAATAAAGTTCAGATGCCTCTGAGTGAGTGTGCTTTTGCTCATATATGTCACCAAGTCTATGGAAGGATATTTGAAATCTCCCATGACTAAAGTGTTGGGCTGTATTGTGAGGGATTCCAAAATCGAGGTAGGTGGTGTGTTTATTCTGGTTCAAGGTGGGGGATCTATATCTAGCAATGATGTGGTATGGTGCTTTCCCAATTGTTAACTGGACATGGCGTAGTTCAAAAGAGTCATGCTGTTTAACCAGTCCCAAAGTGTATTTGGCCTTAATGAAGATGGAGACACCTCCATCATTGGTTCCTTCTTGCTCATTTTGAGGTCTGAGGTTCCACACAAAGGCATTGTAGCCTAGCATGGCCGAGATGTTGTCAGCGGCCTTGAACCATGTCTCGGTAACTGCAGAGATGTCAGCATTCTCCAAGGTGAGGAGTGCTTCCAGGGAGCACTGTTTCTTGTTTAAACTCCTAGCATTAAGTGGTAAAATCCCGAGTTTATCTCAATTAGATTTTGTTACTCTGAAAAAATGCATTGTTTTAACATTGCCTAAAAAAGGCACTATGGGGGAGGCAATAGCCTTTGCCAGTATCCAAATCCTAGGGGGGACAGGTGCGGACCATCTCTAGCAAAGCAGTGAGTTCTATCTACCATATCCTCCCAGGCTCACAGATACTGGATCCCCCTGGACTGACACCAGAAGCTGAGCCAACTGTTGAAATCAATACTTTTTTGTTTATATTGTGGCATTGTCCTGCGTGAAGGTAGCATACTGCTTAGGGATAGAGACATACCTGTCTGGGACACATAATCAGTGAGTTCTGTCATACCTCTCTTCATATAGTCCAGAGAGGTATGTCTCAAGTCATTCACTCCAACAAGGACTATGACTGAGTCATAATGGTACTTGTTGTTGAGTGACTTAAGTGCATGTGTGATTTGTCAGATCCTGGCTCCTGATAGGCAGCTGAATGTGACCTTCTCCTTGTCCAGTCTGGTGAGGGAGACATCTGTATGTCTCACTATGGAGTCGTCTATGACCAAGATATTTGATGTGCTTTGCCTAAGGGGCTTATTTGTTGAGACATGGGTTGTGTGTTGATATGTGTAGTGGTTTCTTTATACTTAGTGGTGAGTGTGGGTCGTTTGCATTTGGAACGTCTCTGTTCTTTTGGTAGGCTTTTAGTGAATACTCTGCATATGTTGGTTTATGTGTTGTGACCTTATTTTGTGTGAGAGGTGAGGTTTGCATGAGAGGTGAAGCATGTGTGCTGGCAACCTGTTTGATGTTTAGTTTGTTTTTATGTGAGAGAATTGACTCCAATTCCAAAATGTATTTGTATCAATCACATAGGGTGTTAGTTTGCTATAGGAGTAAATAGCTATCAGTATACATGAATCAATTGCTACATTGCCTCAAGATACCAATATCAGCCAAGCTGGCAAGAGAAATGATGGAAAACTGCCTGCCCATTGTGGCAGGATTTTTCTGAATATGGTATTTGGGAAGGAAGTGGACAAGCTGTATTTAGTCACCACATCAAAAATGAAGCAGCAATTCGATTAATTACAGTTAACAAAGTGCAGTGCTAGCTTAAAATATACTTATTTTTCATTTTTTTTTCAATGGATGCCTTGGATTTCAGTGCAGATGAACTCCAGACCTCTGGCTAAAGTTGCCAAACTTTAAGCATCTCTGGTAAACTGAATGCAAACAAATGCAATGCTTATTTACAGGCAAATTTAAACAGTTTTAACACAGCTGCGGTAGCGTTGTTGCCTCACAGTAAGACGCTGTCCGGTTCGATTCTCAGCTAGAGCGTCTTCTGCGTGGAGACATGCATGAATGGGCATACCTTCGTTGAAGGTTGTGCATCAGGCCTGGCAAGCCAGTACGTAAAAATCAACTGCCAATCATTAGCGGACTGGAGTTCCGCTGTGGCGACCCCTAACCGTGAAAAGCTGAAAGACACAAACAAACAAACCAATGGGGAAAGCCCCAAACTGAGCCTTTCTCCAGCAGTCCCCAACTTAGATGAGTTCTAAGCTACACACTTCTGCCACAAGTGTGCAGGGAGGCCCTCTTAATGTAACATGGCTAGTTTAACAGCACAGTGATACTAAACATTCTAGATTCAGCAGGAATGAATCTAGCCTATACTATGTAAGGCAAGGAAACACAGTTCTAGATGATAAGGAGTAAGGGAGAGTCACTTAAAGGTCAAAGTCAGAGTGTTTAGTAGTACACTATTAGATGACACGTAGTGGTACAACCCTCTGCACAAACTGGCAGCTCTTCAAGCAGCTGTGAACAGTGGGAGACTGTGGAGATCATTTGCTATAGAGGATTTTAAACTGGGGAGATTTACTTATATGCAAGCTTGGGGACCACGTTTATGAGATGCTTTTATATGAGCAGGATGAAAAACTTTTATAAAGTTAAACACTCAGACCAATCATATAAAAACACATTAAGCCGTCAACCAGTAGTTCCCACCTTGGATGGTTTGAATTTAGCTATCTGCTCCCACCAGAGTGCAAAATAACCCTCCCAATGTAAATCAAACTGGCATTGAGCTCAAGTGCTGTAACAAATGCTTTACAACAGAAATAAGAATTCCTGCAATATCAGTAATTCTTCAAAATAAGTTCACTAACCCTGAAAAATGTTCACAATGCACAAAAACTTTACAAAACTTAAAAATATTTTGTCAGACTTATTCAGAACAGGTTTTGCAGTATCCGAGGAGGTTAGGAAATATCAGGATATTGTTAAAACAATCTGAAAGCAGTACAATAACAAGCAGGTGGGTTTTCTTTAACAAGTTCAGGCTGTAAAACAGTGATAAATTCAACAAAATAAATAAATGCAGCACAGAAATGTTAAATATCACGGAAACAGTTAGAGCAAGTGCAAGAAAATATGCTTATATCAGCTGCAGCCCTACAAGTATGTGCAAAACAGTAGAAGCCTGACATAGTACTCAAAGCCACACAACTGTTATGCAGCACCCTTCAGTAAGCAGCAATGCCAAGACAGACATACAAGTGACAGGAACAGTCAAGAGCCAATCCCCCATGGCAGCCCATCTGATATGTCCTGGTATCTGTCCAAGGAAATAGGCTTTATTAGGCATATACATTGAAATGAAAGAAAAAAAGGATACACGTACACTTTTCAAAACAAACAGTAGCTACTATAAATACTTAGTATGACATTCAAGCCTTTCCTGCCTAACTGCTTTACTATGACAGTGCCAAACCCATCACATTAAAACCTGCATTGCTTACTGGTACTGGGGATGGTAGTAGCCTCACTAACAAGTATACATGAGCCAACCACTTCATGGAATGATGCATGAGAGGGTCCCAGTAGCCACTCCTGAAACTGGCTGTGCAATAAATAGAGCATCAGCTTGCTCTCCTTGGCATACCAAATAAGTATTCTACAAGAGGAATTAGTGTCAGCAGCCATCACCACAGAGATCCTGTAAAACAACATGATGGCCTGGGATCCATGCTGAAAACATGAATTAATTCAGAATCATATGCAATTCCACCTAGTGCAGCTGCAAAGACTGTAGTATATAAACCCACAGGCAGGATGTATCAGTCCTCAGTCACAGTATGCCACGAACATTTTAGGCAACCTGGCTGCATGTTATATCATTGTTGCATGTCACAGATATATACAGACTTATAGAAATATGTGGAGCTTAGCCTTATTTGCATACTTGATGTACAAACTATTTACTAGCATCTTTAGCAGATGGTGTGCCTTTTTAAATGCCAAACTGAGCCCCAGAAAGGAGCCACAACAGCAGCAGTGGCAGTAGTGGTAATACTATCAATAATAGATGTGAAAAATGAAGTGTCAGAAGGCACAGTCCTGAGGAGTTACATTATGTTCTGTGGTACTGTGGTAATGTGTGATTTTGATGTGAGCCCTTGTATGGGGACAGGGAATCTTGATTTATACTGTTGTTTTCATGCAATGTACTTCTGCATATAACATATGCATAAAATATACAAACTGGTAACACTAAAAACCAAAATAAGCTGAATGGCTTCAGTGGTAGGGAGATGTATAAAATAAAAGCCAATCCAATACAATAAATAATTAAACAATTTATTAACAAAACAATAAATAAAAAAAAAAATATATATATATATATATATATATATATATATATATATATATATAGATGAACAATGATCCAAGCGCTTTCATCTCCTACAAAGGAGACTTTTTCAAGAACAGAGCATGCCCATTAACCAAATCCATTTATAACATCCTGGAGTCAGCATTTAAAGCTATGCACCAAACATTTTCTTTACCACTGAATAATTCATGTGGTGTGGAATACATTATTTAAAAATATAAATGGATTTGGTTAATGGGCATGCTCTGTTCTTCAAAAAGTCTCCTATGTAGGAGACGAAAGCACTTGGATCATTGTTCATCAATATATATATATATATATATATATATATATATATATATATATATATATATATATATATATATATTTATATGGGTCTACTTCTTTTGACCTAACTTTCATTTGCCTGACACTCATTTGCATGAGACCGAATGACTGAAATTTCATTTGCCTGACACTTCATTTGCCTGATACTTCATTTGCCCGACAAGTATTATCAGCAAGAAAATGGAATATGCCCCCTTCTCCACTGCAGTGCGACCCTGGAGTTAGAATATATAGTTGGGGGTGTGGGGGGCACAGCCCCCCACAATGGGGGGTGTGGGGCGCTAAGCCCCCCACTTACTTTTCTGTTACTAAGCAATATTACATCAAAAGTTAACAATATCATATGAAATGAAGTGGGGGGCTTCGCCCCCCTCAACCCCCGTTGTGGGGGGCTGTGCCCCCCACACCCACCTAACTATATATTCTAACTCCAGGGTCGCACTGCAGTGGGGAAGGTGGCGTATTCCATTTTTTTGCTAATAATACTTGTCAGTCAAATGAAATGTCAGGCAAATGAAGTGTCAGGCAAATTTAATTTCAGTCAAATGGGGTCAGGAAAATGAGTGTCAGGCAAATGAAAGTTAGGTCAAAAGAAGTAGACCCATATATATATATATATATATATATATATATATATATATATATATATATATATATTTTTTTTTTTCTTTTTTCTTTATTGTTGTGTTAATAAATTGTTTAATTATTTATTGTATTGGATCGGCTTTTATTTTATACATCTCCTTATCACTGAAGCCATTCAGCTTAAATGCATAAAATATGCAGCTGTGTACCCAGCCTGTTGATGAGGAAAGACAGCTAACAATCAGGACTGCCTGCCTTTACATTATCCACTGCTTACTTCACACACACATACTGTAAGACTATACTGTATGAACAGCTGTCTTAGGCCTCCCAGGTATAACATCAGTATCATTCAACAGAAGCCCACTGTCACATATGTCTTCACTTTAGTCTCCAATCCATGTATTCAGGGAAACGCATTCTTTCACACATGTATTCATCTGGGCATTTGTCCCTACCTGAGTTTTTGTGTGCCAGTGGGTTACTACAGTGTATACAGCATTGTGCATCTGTGGCAACTACTGTGTTCATATCCCTGCTCACACCTGTACTACTGTGCATACCTATGTCCACACACTATTTGTTACCAGTAGTCTACTTACCCCAGCAGTCATCAGTCTATACATACAATTCTTATTCCCCACAGGTACCCTCATATTCTCCAGAGGAGATGGACAGCACAGGTTGTACAAATTCAGCTGAAATGAGAATGACATTTTGCTAAAGGTAAAAAGACACTTGGATGTCATTAGTAAGAGAGTTGTCCTCAAACTTCAATGAGATAATTTCAGTGAGACAGTTGCCCATAAGGTCAGTGTTGTTAGTGGGAAGAAGAATCATATATTACAGCAATGTTGGAGGTGTGACATCAACATGATCAAACAGTCCTTCATGGAGGCACGTAGCATAGCAGCAGCTAGGTCAGCCACTGGACAGGGACCAAATCTCACTGCATGCCCAACTGATGATGACAACTTCCTATTATCCCTGCATGGAGATGGTGAAAACATGGTTATTATTCCTGAAAGACACATCTGAAAGTAGACAATCCTCATGCTTCTCAGAGGGAGATGTACTAGGAATTTGTGTGTGTGTGTGTGTGTGTGTGTGTGTGTGTGTGTGTGTGTGTGTGTGTGTGTGTGTGTGTGTGTGTGTGTGTGTGTGTGTGTGTGTGTGTGTGTGTGTGTGTGTGTGTGTGTGCGTGTGTGTGCGTGTGTGTCTGTGTGTGTGTGTGTGTGTGTGTGTGTGTGTGTGTGTGTCTGTGTGTGTGTGTGTGTGTGTGTGTGTGTGTGTGTGTGTGAACTTTATGTTAGCTTGCCAAAAAGGCCATTGCACATGTTCTCCATAGGTATGTCAGGTGTGCAGGTGGCAGAGGAGGTGTGTTAGTCTTATATCTGCATAATATATACCATGTTGTATGCATAACACAGGGTTTCACATGTACAAGAGTTGATCAGATTCACTCTGTTCTGTCTTCTACTCTATATTCACAGACCAAACTACTGCTAGGAAGGCATGTGTACAGGCTATGTCAGCACCAATGAAGTATGTGACAATAAAGCTAATATACACATTGAGTCACAGACACATGACACACGTCAGTACCGATGAATTATGTGACAATGATGCTAATATACAGTGCACATCGAGTCACAGATACATGACACACAGACACTGTCCATCTCCCTTATGGGTAGTTCTCCTGCCCTTGTTCATTGTAAAGGTATTTACTCAATCACATTTAAGTCACTTTCTGTACAACAAGAGTGCTCCCTGTCACTGCTAGGGGATCTCTTCTGTGTCCAAGTGCACCAACAGTGCTACCCAAGTGGCTATATCAGAAGAGAAGTACACTGTCTTTGGTTTGGGTATATCCACCATATGGTGGGAAGAATTCTTGGCACTATCATAAATCACAGCCAGCCACTGATAAGTAGGCAGCAGTAAGTCTGAACCAACAGATGTGCAGGGATATCATCTGAATGCTGTTCACTACTATCCATACCAATATAAATATTCCTATGGTATGCAGCTTCCAGGAGGATGTCACCCATCACTGCCAGTACCTTTATGAAATATGGAGTCCAATTATGATGCCCAGCTACAGAGGAATGTGTGACACACGTTACTGCCATTATTGTCTCCGTGTCAAGGATATCAAGGAAATCAAGTGTCACCATAACTGCTCTGTCTGACTATGAATATTGGTGGGGCAGTTACATACATGGTTTGGTCATGTTAGGGGCCACCCAGGCAGCACAGTTGGCACTTTCAGGTATAGGAGTATCTGATTCCTCCTACTCCATGCTGTGGCCTATGATAACTGTCAGTCTCTCAGCAGCACCCATACGAGTTCCTTCCTGTGGCTAATGGAAAAGGATTAGACACTGATGCATTGCGTGTGCTGTATTGTCTTCTGCACTAACTGGAGAGTATCTGATTCAGCTGATGCTCAATGCTTCAAAGCTAGACTGTCTTTGGCAGGTGCTGTTGATATTAAGGCCATGGTGGGGCAAATGTAGCAGATCCAGCTGTTCCCTGGACAGAAGACTGACCTGCATGCTTCCAGGTAATAATTTTAAGTGGCATGCAGCATGTTAAAATCATGTTATTAATGGTGAGAGGGAATACTACAGACCTTCCCAGATGTACCCAGGCAGCAGAGCTGTTCCTTCAGCATGCTGAATACATGCTCAGTGATGCTTATGGTTTGTGCATGGACAGTGTTGCTTCTACTATCCCTGCATGGAGATGGTGAAGACATGGATATTTTTCCTGAAAGACTATATTGAGCAATGCCATATAGATTCCTTACGGGCATCATGAACCAGGTCTCTACTATTGCTTATTTATGGCACATAAACTTGGGCATTAAAAGCAGAACAGCTTAAGAAGCTTGAGGTGATAGACGAGGTGTCTGATATGGATAATATCTAGCCAAGATATAGATGGATTACATGAGAAGAAAAGCTGCAACAGTTAGGTATGAATCATGAGAAGTTGTGACAGCTGAAGCAACACCCTGACTCCACAGAACTGTAGTTAGATAACTGGTGCTTTCAGAAATTTACTGATTCAAGCTACCCCAAACAGTGCTGAGCAGCAAAAAATAAATAAAAAGACTCCAGACAAAACACACACACATATATCTATCTATCTATCTATCTATATATATATATATATATATATATATATATATATATATATATATATGGGTCTACTTTTTATTATTGAAAGCTCATCCTTTCAAAAAGAAAAAGTACAAGCCCAATTAAGCGAAAGTGCACTTAAACGAAAGTACACTTTTGCGACTACCAGTTCAACGAACCGGTAATATTAAAAAAAACAAAAAACCCCCCCCCCAAAAAAAAAACATACTACAAAGTCATTTTTGCAGGGTGGCAAGCTCCCCTAGACCTCTCACACCCCCGCTACTTTATAAAAACGAACTCTGAGATCACACTACAGTGGGGAAACAGGTATATTCCCTTGTCCCCACTGTAGCATGATGCGGTGCTGCAGTGTGTGTTTATTTTTAATATTACCAGTTTATCAAACCAGTAGTCACGAAAGTGCACTTTTGTTTAAGTGCACTTCCGCTTAATTGGGCTCGTACTTTTTCTTTTCGAAAGGATAAGCTTTCGATAAGAAAAAGTAGACCCATATATGTATATGGGTTTACTTGAGATTACTGAAATCTCAGTAGACTGAGATTCAAAACATCAAGCCCTAAATACCAAAATGTCAAAAAACCGACACCTCACATACCCGACAGGCACCCGATAGACAGAACACAGACAAAATGAAATCCTGATCTATCTCCTTGCAAAGTATCAAGAACAGCAGACCAAAATAACATATTAAAAGGAAACAAAAACATTCTTAATTAAACTACCTACTTCTTCTCACCCAGACCCTGCCCATTAACCAATAAACCTAAACCCTTAACAGTTAACACTAAATATTCATGACAGTCTCCATAGCACCAACATGAATATTTATAACAATTACGAACAAAAAAACTTCAGTACAAAACTTTACCCCCTGCACCCCCTCATATGGGGGGGGGGGGGCTGCATCCCTAAACCCCCCTGTTACTTAAAGATAACAATTCCGAGATCTCACTACAGTGTGCACATGAGCAGATTTCTTGTTTGCTCAGCTTGGACTGTTGGACATTCAGACGTCGGTAGTGTGAAGTTTCACTGATGTGAAATTTCATGCTTCTGGGCTTGATGTTTTGAATGTCAGTCTACTGAGAAATATATATATATATATATATATATATATATATATATATATATATATATACATACACATATATATATACATATATACACACACACACACACACACTATATATATATATATATATATATATATATATATATCTATATTCCTTCTATTGTTGTTACATTTAACATTTTTTTGCACCAAACCTAGGCCTAAGCTGATGAAATGATTCCATTTATCTTTCCACAGGTCATTATGCTGTTATGACTGTTCATTTAAGTTATATACTTTACTTCTCAAGTCACATAAAATACATATTTTTATATTATTCTTGTTAGTTATATATTTCAATTGCATTTGTATACTGTAAAACATTTTAGAAATGAATATCACTCTGCATATGTCTAATTTAGTTAATTTTGCGATATGTGACTTTGGTTTATTTAAACTGCATTAATGGAGTTTTTCTCTTTGAGTCTGCACTGGAAATGGACTTTAATCAGCTGGAACAACACACAGACCAAATAAATAAATGGATGTTGGCATGCATCTTTGTGGGTTAGTGTGAGGCAGATAGTTGCCATATTAATTCATGTTAACTTCCAGTGACATGACAAGTTTCATAATAATTCACTTTATTGCCTCAAATGAGACAATCACAACATTGGCAAAACTGAAGATATAAAAAGGCTCATTGTATTAATCAAGCTCACAGAAATGATAATGATCTGGCATGAATCTAATCAGGTAAGAAAGTTTTTTTAACTTTTAACTGGGCAGAGCTGATCAGCAATGCTGATTGTAAGAATCCATCCCAGAAGAGTTTTTTTTTTAAGGTGCACATGACTATGTATTTGGACGGTAATGATTACAACATGTGTTCTGCACATTTCAGTCATGAGGTGACTTTAATTACCATCACTTGTAAATGCCTTGACCTACCAGTGAGTTAAGTATTATTGAATCAGCATGGTTTCACTTACAGTAAGTTTGATTTCTTTGAATGTAAGGCAATTATTTGGAACATGGATGGAAATATGCTTTTTACTTCCCTCTATACCTTTTGGAGTCTTTGCCAACAAATTATATAGCCCACTGGGTAAAGAATAATATTTCTTAAGAAAACAACAGCCCTCGGGCTGTTTAAGGGTCACATCTGGCTTCATACATAATGATGTTCATTGTTTGCCATATTTATTTCCCACATCCCACCAAAGCACATGCAAATGCATGATCTTACTTGTGTAAACATGCACACTTTTAGCATCCACCTTTATGCTGAAGGCAATTGTTGATAATCAGAATCATAAAACAGAAAAAAACTGATAGTGTTAGTTTACATGCAAACACAAATTAATAGATACTTCATACAATGTATGCCACTGGCAAGTTTAGCAATGTTTTCATGTGCTGTCAGCTTCCGAAGGATAATATCTGCATAAATGGAATAACTTTAACTGTAGATAAACACTATTACTGTTTCAGAACTGGTTATTTCTCTGTTCATAGCTATGTCATTGCAGGTCACTATAAAGTTCAAAGACACTGGGCACTGCCTGAAATCTTAACAGCTAAACAATGCATCAAAAATGAAAAACTTCTGCATAGATTTCAGACCATTTAGCATCAGTTTACATTCTAAAAGACAACTTAAATGTCCATAGAGATCTACCAAGAATTGTACAGGCTAGAAAATAGCCCACTGGACTTTGTCCATATGAACCCGGAGATTTTGCTGTGATGCCATAGCAAAAAATAAAAAAGATTTTCAGGATTCATTTATTCAGACTAATACTTTAAACTGAACTTTCTTTCAATATCAGTCATAGTTGATATAACTGAATACATGTATTTAAATATGTTTGATATAACTGAATAAATATATTTAAATCTGTTAAAACACCTGGAAAAAGAAAAGAGTGTTCATTTATTCTCAAAATACTGTGAAAGCAACTACAAACTGTGTCAAGACTTCATTTTTAGGAGGCTGAGGAAGCTTAAATAAAATTATTGCAGCCAAATGAAATCACCCGTCTCCCAATATCAGGAGCCGGATTGATTACAAAAATTTAGTACCTTTTTCCCAGACCATTTAATTGGTGTTTATAGCTGTAACAAGTGTGCTTGAGATAACAATTAAAGCAGTCTGAATGACAAAAATCCCTGCTATTCTTGTTAGTGCTTTCAAGATATCCGTTAATGGAATATGAATTACCAAACTTCCTGCTGTTCCTGAAATGCTCTTTTTATGCATTATAAGGTTTATCTTCTGGTGAGATATCAGTCTGAAGATGCTTGTTGGCGGTGTGTCACCTAATATCCAGTTATTTAAATTGCTTTCCTGTATTATCACAATCATATTATGTAACATATTTCATCGAATATGTAATACATTTAACTTGCAAATTCTTGTGGGTAAAAATGTTTGCCTCATGTCTTTGATACTGGTCGGTCATTATTAACTGTATTAGAAAGTGTTCTGTATAATCATTTCTGTTTCACTATTCAGTTTGCACATGTTGTTTTGAACCTTGCATCCTAGGTTGTGGCTGGTAAGGGTCCCTGGAGCAGGCCATCTGCACAGTTAACAAATTAAATGTCAATAAATAAATAAGTACTTAGCTATAGAATGTAGTTGATATAGGGAGTGCTAACACATATATAATGCCTATACTAAATACATAAACTCAGATGAAGCCAAAACAGTAGGGCATTCAATTTTGTGTCACTATTTTGGAGTGAAGGCTATGGAAATGTAGAAGCAAACAAGAATGTAAGAACTACAAGGCAATAAAACAAAGTGTAAGATAATTCAGGAGACTAATACAGGATAACATTGGAAAAGATGGTCACCAGGTATTCAGTTCACACAAACAATTTTGCAGAAAATTGTTGTTTATTAAGTGCTTTCATCTGTGCAAGGACTTCATCAGAATAAAACTATCTCATCCCTTCGGTTCTTTTTAAATACAATACTAACTTGTTAAGAATAGGTCACATGAATCAGTCAATAGAATCTTAAAGAACTATGCCTGAAATAAGCACAGCAATAAATAAGAAGTTAATACAAATACATACTAAGACCTTTCCTTTAAGTATCAATCATTTGTACCGAAAAGGTAATTAATAAAAATGCATATATAAAACCAGCTTGCAAAAAAAAAAAAAAAAAACATATTCATGTGTAGTATTTAACAATGATACAATTTCATGACATTAAGTTCAAGTAATGGTTGAATGGAAAGAAATTCATTAAGGCCTGGAAATTTAAGGACATTCAGCTTAAGTTGCCACAAAAGCTTTTTGTGCTCAAGTCTAATTTACCATTCCCCTCCCCTGACACTGTGGGGTTACTTTTTCAAGAGTCCCAATGTGAAATCTGTCAAACTGCATACAACTTAGAGTATTTGTACAGTGCATTGTTATCTTTACAATTTATGAAGTGTTTGTCCAGTGCATTCTAATTGTTACAACTTACGGAGTGTTTGCACAGTGCATTGTTATCATTACAACTTACGGAGTGTTTGTACAATTCTCATTCCTTATATCATAATTGTGTTCATAAATTCTTTTACAAAAACTTCTTTCTGTTTTCCCCACATAAAATGCAGGGGGAAAGCAGCTAATAAAGTACAAATGAAACAAAGGGCCCCTTCTAATAGACTTCAAGAGTTTAGAAGCTTTAACTACAAGGGAGAGAGATTTCATCCAGTTTTGGATAGGATAGAAGAAGCTGCTGGTGCACTGAACACCTTCGACCAGGGGCATTTTCCCATACTCCGGAGAACATAGCAGCTAGCAAGCAGGTCCAAACAGGAGAGGGATTTGGTCCCCAGTGACAAAAAGGGCTTTATACATTACAAGAGGGAGAAATATTATGGATGGGGGGGGGCAAGAGGCATCAATCACAGTTAAACAAGCTGTTATATTTAACTAAAGGATTACAACATTTTAATTACACTCATTTACATATCTTGAAAGAATATTTTAACCTGTTTCAGAAAGGTTTTCAATTTGACCTGTCACAAAATGTTGATGTTGCTGACTGCCTAGCTGAATTTAAACTTTTTACAAGAAAATAAATTTGGAAATACTTTTCCATGAGAAAAGGGGTGGCAAGAGTGGGACAGAAAACAAAATAATGGGAATGTTCAGGTTAAATAGAAAAGCACTTTCAACCCCCAACTGCACTCTCTTGTTAGTATCTTTGGAAAGCTGTTATGAATGATATTTACTTATCAGAAAAGGAAAGGAAAAAACATAATTATTTTAGTAATTTAACTAAGGAAAAGAGGATTTTACTTTGTGATTTATAGAAAGATAGATCTATGCATATCATGAAGCCTGACAATGGAGCCAGGATGGTTTTATTCACCTCCATGTGTTATTCACAATGTAAATACATACGTACCGGTGTCTAAAAATTATGTCAATATACCATACCATTGAACGGACCTTTTATTAGAAGCCTATTTTATTAGTAGTAGGATTGATGGAGACCCTTACAATTTTTCATTTTTGGATCCCAAAGTCCATAAGGATCCCATTTCACCCCTATTTAGACTAGTAGCTGCGGCCCATGGTTTGAAAATCTCCCCACTTACAATATTAGTGGATAGGTGGCTTAAACCAGCTGATAATAGAATTCCACACCTTATCAAGGATTCATGAGATTTTTTAGGTCAATTAAATAACAATTTATGGAATATATGGCATTATTAATAATTGATGTTATAGATTTGCTTTCAGTTATTCCAAAGGATAGATACATACATACATACACACATACATACAAATGTTTCAAGCACGGGCATTAATGCCCTTCTAGCTTGCCAATATACCAAAACACTTGTTCCCATAATAAATGTCCAGGCTGTTCTTAAAATATCTAAACTAGTAATTGTTTTAATGTCATTTGGTAGTCTGTTCCAAGCATCAGCTACTCTGTCAGAGAACCAATTAGTACACTTCTCATTCCTATAGAATCTTCTACATAGGTTATCTGATGATTCTCTAATACTTTTTGATAACCCCAAACATTCCCAGAGGTAGTTGTCCCTAAATGCCCTATATGCCTAAATAAGATCTCCTCTTAAATATCTGTAAGAGACACTGTACAAGTTTGGATATTTTAGTCTTTCACAATAACTTAGATTTTCAATTCCATGGATGCCCTTGGTATATTTCCACTGTACTCTTTCCAGTTTATGCATGCTTGTTTTCCTATAGGGTTTCCATATTATTATTCCACACTCAAGTTAATGTAACTAACAAACAATTACTTCATTATGTTTGGTTTCCTAGACTTTATAAATCTTTTTATACAACCTATAGTTCTATAACTATCATTAGCTATTTGGTTGATATGATTAGAAAAAAAAGGATGGAAGATTAGAAATGTTTCAAAACAGTTTGCTGGAATATAAAGCTTTGTTCAATGATAAACTAAATTTTATAGTGGAGTTGACCTCTCTAGTACTTAACAATAATTGTATATTATTTGAAGGAGTGTTATTTAAAAAAATAAAAGGGGTGGCTATGGGCGCTGTTTGCACCCCAGTGTATGCTAACTTCATGCTGTTAGACTGGGGAAGATCATTTGTATTCAACAGTGAAGTTTTCAAGTACATTAATCTATACCTTAGGTTTCTGGATGACATGTTTATTCTTTGGGAGGGACCAGTAACATTGACTGATGATTTTATGGTATATTTGAATAACACCACAGAGTTCTTATTTCACACTTTAACAGGACCAGTAGTACCTATTTGGATACCTTGATTAGCCTGGCTAATGATGGTTTTAAGTCCAAGATTTTTTGGAAACCTACCTTTAGTAACACGTATCTACACGTTTCAAGTTGGCACCCTTTTTTCAGAAAAAAAAAGTTTAGCTAAAGGTCAGTGTATTAATGTGGCAATGATGACTTCTAGTAAAGTGATTTGGTTTCTGAGCTGAAAGTTGTTTCCGGAATGTTTATCTCTAGGGGATAACCAACAGAATTAGTTCATGATATTGTGGAAGAGGTTTTATTAGAATAGGGAAGAAAATTCAAACACTTACTAGGTGAAGGACTTCCAAATAAGGACAGGGCACAATTTCCAGGTTCAGATTTCCCCATGAATAAGTTTGAATGTGTTATGGTTTAGAATATAACAAATGCAGTAAATATATTAAATGAATAGCAAATAATAATTGGAACATTTTTAAGGCATAACTGGATGTTTCTAATCTGATGATGAAGGAACCCTTATTCATATACAAAACCACATGTAATGCCAAAAATATGGTTGAAGCATACCAGAATTTTGATAGGCAGTTTGGACTAATGTCAAGGTGTGGGTTATGCAAACAATGTTCATATGTTCTTGAAGTACAAACTGTGAATCTTGAAAATGGTGCAGGAACCTCAGTACATTTTTACAAGGGAAACTGTCAAACTAAGGGAGTTTTTTTATTTATCAAAGTGCTCGACCTGCTCTGCATTTTGTGTGGGGAAAACAGAAAGAAATTTGTGTAAAAGAATTTATGAGCACAATTATGATATAAGGAATAAGAATGATAATGCACTGTACAAGTACTGCATAAGTTGTAATGATAATGCACTGTACAAGCACTGCATAAGTTTTAATGATAATGCACTGTACAAGCACTGCATAAGTTGTAATGATAACAATGCACTGAACAAACACTGCATAAGTTGTAATGATAATGCACTGTACAAGCACTGCATAAGTTGTAATGATAATGCACTGTACAAGCACTGCATAAGTTGTAATGATAATGCACTGTACAAGCACTGCATACGTTGTAATGATAACAATGCACTGTACAAACACTGCATAAGTTGTAATGATAATGCACTGTACAAGTACTGCATAAGTTGTAATGATAATGCACTGTACAAGCACTGCATAAGTTGTAATGATAACAATGCACTGTATAAGCACTGCATAAGTTGTAATGATAACAATGCACTGTACAAACACTGCATAAGTTGTAATGATAATGCACTGTACAAACACTGCATAAGTTGTAATGATAATGCACTGTACAAACACTGCATAAGTTGTAATGATAATGCACTGTACAAACACTCCGTAAGTTGTATGCAGTCTAACAGATTTCACTTTGGGCCTCTTGAAAAAGTAACCTCTAATGCCAGGGGAAGGGAATGGCAAATTAGACTTCAGCACAAATAGCTTTTGTGGCATCTTAGGCTGAATGATCTGAATTTTCCAGGACTTAATGAACTTCTTTCCATTCAACCATTACTTAAACGTAATGCCTTTAAACTGTAAGATTTATGATACATGTTAAATACGAGACGAGGATATGTTTTTTTTTTTTTGTAAACTGGTTTTATATATGCATTTTTAGTAAATACTTTTTTTAGGTGCAAGTGATTTCTACTTAAAGGAAAGGTCTTAGTATGTATTTGTATTAACTTCTTATTTATTGCTGCACTTATTTGAGGCATAGTTCTTTAAGGTTCTGTTGACTCATTCATATGAGCTATTACTCTTAATTGTTCTTAACAAGTTAGCATTGTATTTAAAAGGAACTGAATTTATGGGATGGTTTTATTGTGATGAAGCTTTTGCACAGGATGAAAGCACGTAATAAACATTTTTCTATAACATTTTTGTGTGAATTGAATACCTATTGACCACCTTTTCCAATGTTATCCAATATTTGTTTTTAGTTCAGCTAATAATGTTTCAGCCACCTGCTTTGGTTATTTTATAAATCAGGAGACTGTTGGGTGGATTACTGTGTCATACTAGCAGAACAAGAAATAAATATGAAAAAAAAAATATGCTAGAAGATACAGCACAGTAAAAAAGAAAAAAATCGTCATACATCCTTTCCTTTGGTTTCAGTTCTCATGGTCAGAATCTCAGTAATGGTAGACAAAAGCAAATAGGTTAAAAAAGAAACCCTCCCCTTTCTCTTTTTTTCCAGTTTGTCATGAGGGATTCCCTATCTGTCTAAACCACGTTGTGGGATATAATCCCTCCAATATGTCCTGGTCTGTCAAAATAGCTCTAATAGGAAATATCAAGGTGACAGCCTTATAAGATGCCAAAGTCACCTCTTTTATCACCTTGTATTTCAAGATTCTTCCGGATAATAAAAGTCACCACATGGAGAGTAATACCAGTGACCTTGAAGAAAATGTAATTTCTGCTGCCTGTACTCTAACTCACAGCTCATGATCAGTTGTAAAGATGATGGTGCAGACTGACCAGTAAAGCAAGAGCTTAGTGATAAAGCCACTTACTTTCCCACCACAAATTACCTAAGCATCTACTAGACTGTGCCCCTACTTTCATCTCTTTCACCTCTTTGCCAGCACTAAGCAACAAGACTCCAAAATATACAAGATCCTCCAGGGTTGCTGTTGCTTCCAGCCCACAGGGATAAAATCCCTTTTTCTGAGATCAGCAGCACCATGGTCTCAAAATATGAAGCATATGTTTTTTTGCCTGTTCATGCATCAATGAATGACTTAAGTACATGTTAATGCCATGACTCCAGAATGACAACATCATCTTCAGATAATGGAGATGCCACTTTGAGGTATTTAAAATAGACAACCTGTAAACCTCAGCTGTTCAGTGGTGACAATACACCCCCTAGGAAAAGCCTCGTTACCTTCAAAGAATTGTACTTAATGTCACAATGTAGGCACAGATCTAATTGCATTCCTGTGGGGGATAGGACACCATGCAGTAGTGGATGCAAATAACAACACTATCAAAGGAACGTCAACAGTTCTTGCCCAAGCATATGCTTTCAAAATGTTTTTAATGACATAATTGAAGTATAGAGTGGATTAGTAACCTCTTATAACCCCTCACAAAAATGCAGAAAACAGAACATCTGCTGCACTCTTCCACAGCTTACACAGAATCTACATTATTCTTCCTTAATTAGAGGTTTGAAGATGACATGGACTTTTCCAGAGAGGTTGAGAAGTATGAACTCCTATTAATAGAAAATAATTACTGGTCCCCTGTCTTAAATATGGGAGCTACCATCTCAGTTTGCCATCCAAAAGTGCAATTCCCATCTTCTGTGCAACATTAAAGAAGTACTTCATTCATATTGTACCCCATCCCTGAGTAGTGACTTCAGAGTATCCAGTTGTACAGCATCCACACTGACAGCCTTCCTACTACAGAGCCATCTGATCACCTCAGTCAGCTTACTTACAGTAATGGATTCCAACTCATCATAGAGTTTAGGCACTACCTCCTAATAAAGGGACAAATCTTTCAGGTTAATGAGCATCTTAATCATATTCCTTACAAATCTTGATATTTTGTCTAGAAGTTGTCTGGATTTCCCTTTTCTTATTTAGCATAGTGTAAGTGATGTCATTTCAGTCCTGAGGTGACAGATGATTTGCCATAATATTTCTGAGGACACCTATTATTCCTTTTCCATGGACTCTAGAAATGCATCCCTTATCCTAGCTTTTATTCAGCAAGCACTGTTGTTCTGTGTTTCTTGGCCTGCCCTGCAGGTCCCCTTAGTGAATTTAGGCACTCCTCCATAACTACTGTTTGGAAGAACACTTTCTTTAGGGTGATACACCACCTCAGTGTTGACATCCATATAAAGGTTCTTGGATTAAAATTAAAACAGACACTAACCTCCATCCAGGCATACCTCCTTGCTACCACCTCAGTATTTGAGATCTTAGACATGGTTTTGCCTCACTCATAACACAGTTTTTGTGATGGGAGGAGCTGAGATCATCTCTCTCTCTCAGAAGCCTCCACAAGACAGTTCCAAGAGAGACTCATTGCTTGCTTGAATATTCCAAGTCTAGCCAGCTGATGGAATCTCAAAGCAAATGATTATCAGGTGACAGCTCTGTTGTTATTGCCACCTGACTGTCTAGAACATATAGTCTTAGTTCTGATGAAAAAAATCATGAAACGGATGATTGTTCTGTGGCACAAGGTGCATATGTATCAAATGCATTTGCCAGTCTTCTTGGGTTTGAGTTGTGCTCATTATGGCAATCCATAACCTGAACAGAAATCAAATAAGATTTCATCCCATTGGTTCAGATATGGAAAGATATTTTTCCTAAATCATGCCTAGCCAGCTGTCTTCATCACTTCTGTGTGAGAAATGAGGTCTCGAAGTGTGGCTACAGAGTTAAAAGTAGTTACTATATTGTTATGATATTTGACAAAACTATTGTATTATTACCAGTGGCACAGTAAACCTTGTTGACTTTTGTTTAATTCTGTGGTAAGCTTTTTTGTCTTCATTCAAGATGTCAGCAAGCCATACCCTGCCACTCTACTGACCAATACATCTCAACTCAGCAACACAAACATGAAAAAGCTTACAAGAGAATATCCAACTTCAGAGTCCCATAGTAGAACCTGTTACTGCTCAGTCTTTACATGACCTATAGGTGGGATTTAGTCATCAGCCAAGTTATCCCACTGTGTCTTGCTTACAAACTTCTATACACGCAGATGCTTTTCATAACTGCAGACTATCACTTGTGGAGAACTCTTAATGGAACCTTGGGGATTGCCAAGTCTAACCTCAAATACACTGAGCATTGACAAACTACAGAACAAGCTTCCATTCAATGTTGTATGTAACCCTAACCCAATAACATTTCCTTAAAACCTCATTAAAGTTTAATTTTCAATGTAACTGGACCTGCAGGTGTTTGACATAACTTAACTTTTTGCAATGTCTTCCACCTTTCCTCATACCAAGTAGTTACCATTCGGGAATCCCTCATTTTTGATGACACATCATCAGCTGGTGTCATTTCCAAAATACTAATCTGTATATCCACACTAAATGCAGCATCCTGCAGGTCAAGCATACTCAATTATGTTATTTTCAAATTAAGTTAATTTACTTTATTGTTCTCTGATAAGAGTTATTTTTTTTCTTTTACATCAATTGTAAAAACTCCTTATCTAACACTATTTGTAATTTGACTGTATGAGGATTTTCTTCTGCAGGACACCACTGAAAATAAGTCTTCCTGGTTAGCAAATATAAATAAAAAATATATGAGTGAACGAATGATCAAAAACATTTTTGTTTGACACCCCATGCTTTTATCATGAACTTAAGCACTTTTTTCAAGCCCAACTTTGTATTGAATTATTGAAATCATTGTGAAGCCCATGAAACTGCAGGAAAAAAATTATTTAACCTTTGACCTTCTGAAGTGTTGGCTATAAAATTACTGGACATGGCTAGATCCACTGCAAACTGCTTCTTTGTACCCCCATACTGTTTAGTTTACTAAAGAACTTTTATCCAATCCATGTTTTATGATACCATTTCATATGGTACGGCCTCAGCTTAAATTTAGGTAGTCATTTTACATAGCTTCTCTTTGATATAATATTGTGATCATCAGGTTACATAATTCAGTAAGCTCTAACTTCTATTTATCTTCAAAGTGAGTAACAGATTGGGTCTCCTTACCTGAGAGACCTCTCCAGATGATGATCTGTATATCTCTAACACCCCCACTTCGAGGCATAATCACCCCCCTTTTGGCACACAACATTAGATGAAAATTAAGAAGATGTGCTTCTACTTGTCAATCAAGTTTGGATCCTAATAATTTTGGTTGTCATCAGAAAGCTCTTGTGTTACATGCTTAAGGATCTAAGGCCTCCAAAGTACTTTAACTTCATCCGATACTAAGTTAGGATGCACATAAAAGTTGTGGTTGTTGTCGGGGTAAAACACAATGCTGATTCTCAACACAAGTACTCTTGCTTTAACCTTGTTATCCACCATTTTCTTTTGAATTGTCATTGTATTGGTATTATAGGCTGCAGGAAATCAAGCTATAGTCAAAGTCACAGACAGTTTCAAAGTGTGGCAAACCCTGATCCCTAGCTGATACTGAGATGTTCTACTAGGAACAAGGGTGTGCTCCCACCAGTCAGCTTCAGGTAACTGCAAGAGATAACAAAGAAGCATCACCACAGTTCGTCCTCTTGTGAGTTTGACCCTAGGATATGGCACCACCTTTCTTGTGTTTAAGCATAATACTGACTGTTGGTTCATCATTTGGTGATCTTCTGAGTTCCAGGAATATGTTTTGAGGAAGAATTTGTATCTGGGAGTATCTGTTCCCTTTTCCGAAGTTAAACTTTTGCTGGTGATAGTTGAGCAGGACTTGGTATGCCCTTTTATGCTTATGGTACTATTGAGTCACTTCAGCCATGGTGGCGACTAAGTGGAAAAGAAAGTAGGTGATTGTGAAGCAGATGATGATGACAGTGAAGGATCTTGCACTGGCTTCTCTCCTCTAATGCTGCTTCAGATGAACATATTGCCTCATGCTAAGGCTATTTTCTCACTTCTCAATGCATGCTGAGCATGTGACAGTGGCATAGTTCTGTCTATCAGAGTACTAGTGCGCAGATACTTTATCTGCCTTCCTAAGATTTCGCCTGGGTTGCAGAACATTAGAAAAACAAGGTTACCACCTCCATAGTGGATACAAATAATAGGTCTATACTGACAACCCTCCAGAATATCCTTCATATGAGAAAACCTTAGGGTTCATAATGTCTCCTGTAGAATGACAAGCAGAGCCTCTTTCTTATTACTATAAAAAAAAAAATAATTACCAATTTTATTGAAATGAAAGCGCTAGAGTCCTCAGTCATTCCATTTCTTCAATGATTTCTTAAAAAAGCTATTTTTTGTAGCCTGGAAACACTCATATGGATACATTTCTTTAATATTTTGGAGAGGGGGAGAGAATCACTATGGGTCTGTAGTTATTAAACTCTGTAGATGTGCTGCCTTTGTGCATTGGTATGATGTAAGATTTTTTTCCAAAGTGATGGGACATATATTTCTGCTATGAGATATTAAGAACATATTAATTAGTATGGTAGCGTTGTCACCTCACAGTAAGACGCTGTCCGGTTCGATTATCAACTAGAGCATCTTCTGCATGGAGACATGTGAATGGGCGTACCTTCGTTGAAGGTTGTGCGTCAGGGCTGGTAACTCGGCACATAAAAATCAACTACCAATCATTAGCGGACCGGAATTCCGCTGTGGCGACCCTTAACCGGGAAAAGCCGAAAGACAACAACATTAATTAGTATGGACACAGTGAAGGCTATTAATTCTGCAGCCATTTTTAGGTAGTCTGACAGAAGTTGCAGCTATGGAAGTAGTTTTTAGTTTAAGGAGCAACTTCATTATGAGCGAGGTAGGTACTGGACTAAAACTAAAGAGCTGTGGGTGGATTTGATTGGACACAGGTAGAGATGAGGTGCAGATGTATTAGTAGCTAAGAGAGATAATATTGATTGTATAAAGTAGGAATTAAACTGAGTGGGGAAAAAGTATGTCGTATTTTTCGTTTTTTGAGAGGGAGTAGTGATCTTGCCAGTGCAGAGTACTTTATTTAGTGATGGACAAAAAAGTTTTGGGTTGTTTTTATGTTTGTCTTGTAGGTTGCTATAGTATGTTTCCTCTTCCTGTTTAACATGGTGTTTTGCAAGGTTTCTAAGATGTCTAAATTGTTGGAACACATTTTGACTTCTATTTTTATACAGTTTTTCCATGCTTTATCCCTTTTATCATGATTTTTTTTTGTTTCTTTTGTCAGCCATGGTACAGGGGTGGCCTTTATTCTTTTATTACGTACCAGTGCTAGATTATTTAAGGTCTGTAAGAATATGTTATTAAAGTGCTCTACGTCAGTATCTAGTGGTATTGTTGTAAGTACATTCCAGCTATATTGTTTTAGTGTTTCATTAAAAATATCTTTGCTGAAATTGGTTGTACTTCATATCTGAGTCTACATAATATGTTTAGGTTATAGTGAGTTCTAACGGCATATGTTGGTATGTGGTCATTTATGTTGTCTGAAAGGCAGCCTCCATTTGTCAGTTTGTCTGGTTTGTTTGTAAGAATCCAGTCTAATGTTGAGTGTCTCCCTGAAGTTTTATTGATTGCAATAGGTGTGGCTCTTAATTGTCTGAAGTTCTGCAAGTTTATGGATTCAGTGGGGTTAGTGGAATTTAAGAGTTGCCAGTCTATATTTAAGTTTCCAACTATAATAGTTCCATGGTTAATGTGTTGTTATATCCAACAGAGTATGCTTTCAGAAGTATCAATGTTATTCCCTGGTGGTATACAAATTGCTGTTAAACATATAGTTTTCCTTTTGTTGAATTTTAGGAGTGTTATTAGAAGTTCAGCATTGTTAAATTCGGGTATTTCCTGTGGAAGTAAGGTGATGTTTAGGGAGTTTTTATAGATGATTGCTGCACCATCTGTATGCTTATTGTGTCTGTCATGCCTGAGTATATTGTTCCCAGGTGGGGGGGGTGTGTGTGTGATCTCATTATCCTTTATTTGTTTTTTTAAGCAGGTTTCAGTTGCTATGACTACATCAGGTGTGTATGTGGCAAAGTAGGCATGTACATCATGGATTTTATTGCACAAACTTTTTAAGTTCATATTTAGTAAGTTGAGTTGGGGTTCTGTTTTTTTGTTGAGATGTATTAGGTGACTGGTTTATTTTGGGGATGGACATGATAGTTTTGTGAACAGTGGGACCTGGGTTGGGGTGAAGATCTCTGCTATTTTTTTAATTGATGTTTTACAGAGGGAAGAATGTAGTCAGTTATATTTGGTCTCGGTTTGGTATTTGATTGTAAATTTAGATACCTAGTTTTTAGGTATTTATAGATAAATAAATCAGATATGGTTTGTTTATAGAGATAGTATGTTATGGAGAAAGACAGACTGGGTAGATGTTGATCTTCTTGTTTGTGAGGATTGGTTGAAGTCCTATGTATTTGATGAAGGTGGATTTGATAGTTGGTGATAAAGGCTAGTAGAGTGAGGAAGAATAATAAAATAATCTAAGTTAGGGGCACCTTATTTAACCTGGGTTTATCTTTCTTGTAATTTAGGATTTGAAAATGTTAGGAGGATACTGTATTGGTCGTAGAGATGTAATTTGATAGTTAAAGGGGGCAAGGATTAAGACAGTTTGAGAGACAGTGCTGGGTGGTAAACTAGAATGGATGTTACTACTGGGAGTAATTATATTGATTGTTTTTCTTTTGTAGGGAACTGATAGTATTGGTTTGAGGAATATGTTGGTGGTGCTATTGAAGTACAAATGTAGAGTAAGATGGGTGGGTGAGAACTGGTGATAGGTTAGGGGAACAGAGTAAGCTCAAGCATTAGCAAAGATGAATGAAACGGGTTGAAAACTTGGCAAAGAGACAGAGAAAAAACAACCAGTGACTGAACTTAAACAGCCACAAATCTTATGAGAGAGAGAGAGAGAGAGAGATAAATAAAAGGAACAATGCAATTTAAAAGGCCTCTGTGCTAGTGGATGAAAGTCTTGATTTTGTGGCTCTAGGACACAGTTTTAGTAGGTGAGTTAGTCCAATATCACCTTCACTTGGCTAATGGAGATAACAGAAAAACATTGCATGTGACTGAACAACTGTGTAGTGTAAGGAAGTTTCTGTGGACTTAAAATGCAAAGTCCAAACTCTACCCCAAACCCCAAAGATACACAAAGCAGCTCTGGAAAAATACTGGCTCAAAATCAAAAGTGGTTACACAAGAACAGAAATAAGTTTAAGGAAAGGAGACAGTGGACTACTAAAAACAATAAAGGGAGCACTGTTAAAGGAGAAAGTACCAATGTGACTGCTGTGGTCAAGAAAACGGGGCTATTATAGTGGACAAAGTTCTTTGTTTTAGGCTACCATAATATTTATAGTGTACATAAAAATATAGCATATAGACTGGTGTCCAAACTACAGAATTCACTGGTGCATACATATCTATTTGCTTGCAAGACACTTTTATAGTAAAATAAAAACACATTAAAGAGAGAGTTGCGTGCACTGAACAATGCTGACTGTGCACAGATACAAGCACAGAGCGGAAAGTGACTTAATAAGTGTTTCAGGCAAGAAAAATAAGAAAGGAAGAAGGGAGACCAAGGGTGAATTCATTCCTTGTGAAACACAGTGGAATTATGATGACAAATATTGGATACTATTACAAAAATTGCTGACACCAATCAACTAAAGTGCAAACAACAATTGCAAGTCATACTTAGTAGAAGGTACATTTACAGGTAGAAATTATGTTCACCCACGATGTCTGCAAAGCATCAATTACAATGGATATAAAAAGTGTATACACCCCTGTTAAAATGCCAGGTTTTTGTGATATAAAAAAATGAGACCACATTAAATCATTTCAAAACGTTTCTTACCTTTAATGTGACCTATAACCTGCACAATTCAATTGAAAAACAAAGAAATCTGTAAGGGAAAAATATATAAAAAAAAAGTACAATAATCTGGTTGCATAAGTGTGCACACCCTTAAACTAATACTTTGTTGAAGCACCTTTTGATTTAATTACACCATTCAGTCTTCTTGGGTAGGAGTCTATCAGCATGGCACATCTTGACTTGGCAATATCTGCCCACTCTTCCTTGAAAAAGCTCTCCAAATCTGTCAGATTGTGAGGGCATCTCTTGTGCACAGCCCTCTTCAGGTCAACTCACAGATTTTCTGTTGGATTTAGGTCTGGGTTCTGGCTGAGCTATTCCAAAACTTTAATTTTCTTCTGCTCAAGCCATGCTTTTGTTGATTTGGATGTATGCTTGGGGTTACTGTCGTGTTGAAAGGTGAAATCCCTCTTCATCTTCAGCTTTCTAGTAGACACCTGAAGGTTTGGGGCCAAACTTGACTGGTATTTGGAACTGTTCATAATTCCTCCACCTTGACTAAAAACCCGGTTCCAGCTGAAGAAAAGCAACCCCAAAGCATGATACTGCTACCACTATGCTTCACCGTGGGGATGGTGTTCTTTTTGTGATGCATAGTGTTGTTTTTGCACCAAATGTACATTTTGGAATTGTGGCCAAAAAGTTCACCCTTGGTCTCATCAGACCATAACACATTTTCCCACATGCTTTTGGGAGACTTGATGTATTGTTTTGCAAATTTTAGCTGGGCCTGGGTGTTTTTCTGTGTAAGAAAAGGCTTACGTCTTGAACTCTACCCCATAGTCCAGAGATATGCAGAATATGGGAGATTGTTGTCACATGTAGTAAACAACCAGTACTTGCCAGAAATTCCTGCAGCTCCTTCAGTGTTGCTGTAAGTCTCTTGGCAGCCTCCCTGACCAGTTTTCATCTTGTCTTCTCATCAACTTTGGAGGGACATCCAGTTCTTGGCAACATCCCTATTGTCCAATATTTTCTCCACTTTTTGATGACTGTCTTCACTGTGTTCCATGGTATATCCAATGCTGTGGAAATTTTTTTTACCCTTCTCTTGACTGATACCTTTCAGCAATGAGATCCCTTTGATGCTTTGTAAGCTCTCTGTGAACCGTGGCTTTTGCTGTAGCAGGCAACTGAATAAATGTCAGGAAAATCCTACTAGGACAGCTGAACTTTATTTTGAGTTAATCAGAGTCTCTAATTGATGGCAGGTGTGTACCCAAGAAGACTGAATGCTGTATTTAAATCAAAAGGTGCTTCAACAAAGTATTAGTTTGAGGGTGTGCACACTTATGCAACCAGCTTATAGGTTCATAGGTTCATAGATGTGTACTAGACTAATGGCCCTGGAGGCTTTACAAGACTAGCCCATAGGATTACCCTGGTATCGTGCAACCCATCATTAGTTCCTAGTGCCTCTGTTGAATAGAGCCACTGGAATGATCCCTGGAGTGAATTTTCTATTTCCCATCCACTCATCAAGATTTCTCTTGAAGAGGGCCAGTGAGGTGCTCCATGGGCAGTCTCTGGGTTATGAACCTGTCCCTCCAGAATGTTCTGTTGATTGTGGTAATGAGGTTGAGGTCTCTGGAGCATGTGGTGTGGAGGGATTGGGATTTCTTTAGCTGTAGCATTTCTAACAGAGCTGGGTCAGACATGGCTTTGTAAGTCGAGCAGATATCGCCTCTAAGTAGGCGATATGAGACAGGGAATAATTGGAGTTTTTTGAGTCTGTCCATACAGGACAAGTGTTTAAAGCCTAGGATCCTCTTTGTGAGGTACTTTTGTGGCCTCTCCAGTTGTTGCAGGTGTCTAGTGAGGTACATGCCAAATGGAGCATTTACTCTATGATTGGCCTAATGAGGGAAGAGTAGAAGGAGCCAATGACCTCTTTCTTCCTGGATGCAAAACCCTTAGTAATGAGATGTGCCACATAGAAGGAAAGGGAACGTGGTGGTCAAAAGAGAAGTGGCTGTCAACCTGTGTTCCCAGATCTCTTATACCACCGTCTGTGTTCAGTGGACTGCCATCAATGTGGTAATTCAAGGGAACTGGGTTTTTCTCAAAGGTGATGAAGACACATTTTTTGGCATTGAGCTTAAGGCCATGGTTCTGACACCAGTTATTGGTCTCATTGAGGCCTTTCTGTAGGATGTCAACATCACTTGGGGAGTTAATAATAGCTCCCAGCTTGCAATCATCTGTGAACTTTGTCAGCCAGAGTCCCTTCATGTTGGCCTGGACTTCAGAGAAGTAGATACCAACAGGAGAGGACCCAGGACTGAACTCTGTGGGACTCCACTCGTGACTGGTCAGCAGTCTGACTTGGAGTCAGCTACTTTCACACTGTAGGTTCTATCTGTGAGCCAGTTTGCAACCCACCTGGTGATATAGGGGTTGATGCCCAGCTTAGTGAGTTTTTCTATAATTCCTGAGGGGGGAATGGTATCAAAGGCCTTGGCCAGATCCAGGTAGGCTCTATGAACCACCTTCCCTTCATCCACAGCTCTGGTGACTGACTCAAAGAAGTTGACCAAGTTGAGCAGGCATGATCTACCCTTCACAAAACCAAACTGTGTAGGATCCAGAGTTTGGAGATTCCCTATATCCTCGTTAATTAGGTCCATGATGATACGTTCCATAGCTTTCCATATCAGACTCGTCAGGCTTATGGCGCAATAGTTCCCGGAATCTGTAGTCACTCCTCCTTTGTGGAGAGGGATGACTGTAGCAGTGCACCATTCGGTAGGGACAAAGCCTGAGGTGAGGCTGTGATTGAACAGGACACACAGGTGAGGTGCCAGTTCACTCTGTAGTTCATGTAGAACACAGCCAGGGATACTGTCAGGTCCCATAGAAGCTGCATTCTTGGCCTTGGACAGTGCTGTTTTAACCTGTGCAGCAGTAATACTGGATGCCTGGCAATCTACTGGTATTGTGATTGGTCACTTGGGGGGGGGGGTAAAGTTAGCACTGAATTTGTCTGCCAGTATATTTGCAATATTTGTTGGCTTAGTATAGGAGGCACCATTGTGCAGTAGCTCAGAGCAAATCTGGGTATTGCCATGGAGATTTACATAACTATAGAAGGCCTTGTGGTTGTCTTTACTATCTGCTGCAATTCTGTTTTCATAGCTAGCTTTAGAGGATTTGATGAGGGATCTCAACCTTTTGTTGAGGCTGATAAGGGAGTTTTTCCAGTCTTGGGACTTCACCTTATTCTGCATCAGTTTCCTCCTTCTGTTGTAGAGTTTGTTTATGGCAGGGGACCACCAGATTGGCTTCCTTTTTTTTGAGGAGAGCATCTTAGTTCTATTGGGTATGACGAGATCCATGCATTTGTGTACATGTTCGTACAGTGCATTGGTGTCATGCAACTATTCTCCATTTGCATGGGTGCCGTGAAGTTATTGTAAGTTTTTTATTTTTTATATTTTTTCCCCTAACAGATTTGTTTGTTTTTCAATTGAATTGTACAGGTTATAGGTCACATTAAAGGTGGGAAATGTTTTGAAATTATTTAATGTGGTCTCATTTTTTTATATCACAAAAACATGGCATTTTAACAGGGGTGTGTACACTTTTTATCTCCACCGTAAATAAACACAATCAATTAGTAAAGTAAGTATAACATAAACTTCAAGCATTCAATTGTCTTTATTACTTACCCTGTAACTCCCTTGCACCCTGCTAGAAAGAGAGAGACAGAGAGAGAGGGAAGGAAGGAATGATGAGAGAGTGTGAGGTGCGTGAGGTCATAGCCGGCCTTAGGCATAGGCCAACTAGGCGGCCGCCTAGGGCGCCACTCTTACAGGGGACCTTTTCCAGTATTTATTGGCTGTAAGTAATCCAGGATGGGGACACAAAGTGGTTTAATGGGGGGAGCCGTGTAACCCTTTTGCCTAGGGCACCAGTTGACCTAAGGCTGCTCCTGCATGAGGTATAAATCACAATAGAGAGACGGGGAGGGAGGAAGGAATGATGAGAGAGTGTGGGGTGAGTGAGCTATACAGCACAATAGAGGGTGGCACAGTAGGAAGAAATGACATGTAAATTACCACAAAAACAAGCAATAGCCTCTGTATAATTAGCTTAGGTTACCCCACCCCCTCCCCCCAAAGATCAGCAAAACAATTAGAATGCAGGAATGCATTCTGGAAATGTACTGGCTCGGTACTGAAAGTAGTTACATATGCATCTGAGGAAAAGTAGAAATAAACTTATGGAAGGGAGACAGTGGAAGGCTAAAAAAATCAATAGAGCACAGTTGAAGGAGAAAGTGCCAGTAGGACTGCTGTGGTCTAAGAAAATTGAGCTACTATATAGTGGACAAATAGGCTGCCATAATATTTAAAATTAAGATAAACATATAGCCCACATACTGGTGTTCAAACTGCAGACTTCACTGTTACTCACATCCATTTGCTTGCAGGGATACATCTTACAGAAAAATAAAAAGACAGCTGAGTGCACTGAATTGATGTTGACTGTGCACAAATACAAGCACAGAGCTGAAAGTGGATTAATAACTGTCTCGAGCATGGAGAAATAAGAAAAGGTGACTTCCTTGAAGGCATGGAGCTCCATGAAAGAAAGACAGGGGGATATAAGTAAATGGAATAGCAAGTCTAGAAGAAGTGAGGAAAATATAGCAGAAAGAAATAGTTTGAGTAAGAGCAGTATGAGTAAATGTCATTGTCTGTTAGGATGTAGAGAGTAAAATCTAACCAGCAGGATGTCAGTGGAGGAAGGTTTACAGACTATAAGGCTATTGTTTACAAACTAGGGACACTGAAGAACTTGCCTTCAGACTAGTCACTATGCAGGGTAAAATACACACAGAAGACCGGATACCCCAACACTTACTTAAAGCACAAGGGCAGAGATGGTGCACAGTTTGCCCTAAATAATTGGTGGGTAGATTGAGTAGATTCGGACTGCCTATAGAATGAGCCTGATGTGTGTGTATGCTTTTGGGATATTTCCAGTGAGCCCTGGAACTCCCTTGCACACTGCAAGAGAGACCGATACAGAGGGAGGGAAGGAAGGAATGAAATACCTAGATACTTAATACAATTTAGTGTATTTTTTACACAATTTTTCTAGAGATTTGGTCAAAAGATGACAAAAACTGCATGAGAAGAATAAACAGCCTTCAATCGCATTTCACAGTGATTTTAACAACATTTAAGAGGCAGAGGGTTACAGTCCCATTTTGAATGCTGAAGACATGGAAGCTGTGTGTTGTGCAGTGGCTATTACTTTTTTTAAACCCAAGTCAGAGTTTTCACTATGAGCAAATTGGTTCAATCTTAAAAGAACAAAATATACTTTACTGGACAGTTATCCAAAACTATAAGAATGACTCATTGGTTTAATTAGAGAGCAGTGAAAATGGAACATGCACCTTTGTTGGAAACACACTGCTGCAGTAGAATGTAAATATGGGTGAACTCAGCTATTAAACAAATGTGTACTGTTCTTTTGAGATAATGAAGAACTTAGGTTGTTGGAAATCCAGCTGAAACACTTCAACTGGTCTCTGTTTATACCCAGATGAGATCTAATGATTTTTAAAATGGGTTACAAGGTTCATTAAAGTGTTTTTATCAGTTTATCAGCTGAAATTATTATGGGGCTCATTTTATTATATGAAGCCTTTACTTACGAGTGATGCCACTATACACAGCCACAGACATTACTTTGTTCCACTCTACAGCACTAGGAAATATTAAACATCCTTTTTTATTAGTCTGATGTTATATTATGTGCAAAACTCTAAAATGTTGAATTTTTCTTAATAATCTAGTTCAAAACATATACTATTTGAGAAAACTTCATCCCTCCTTAATTTTTTTCCTGGTGCAGATGTCTCATCTGAGATACTATTAATTTTCTTTGTTTCTAACCAAATGCATCAGTTTGATTCATGATACTTAAAACTTCTAAACTAGGTCAGAAATTCATGGGACTTTCATTTAACAGTGACTCCCTGACATACAAACAAGCCCTACCCTGAAGTAGTATTGGTATGCTATAATTTCAGCTAGCCTTGTTGACCCTTGACTTTTAAAATTATCTCATTTTAACAAGCATACTAGCTGACCTCCATCTTTTAAAAGCATCTTGTTTTAACAAGCATTTTACATTCTTTATCAGTGATCTGTGAATTAGATGAAAAGATTTACAGTAAGATTTACAGCGTGCTATCATACAGGAGCTCATATGCAAAGTGCAGCTCAAATCTAGATGTGGCAGAGGAAGAGTGACAAATAAGTCAGGATTTACTATAGCTGACAGTGGTTTAATTAGATAGGTATACACTAACGTGACAAAGTCAGGATTTACTATAGCTGACAGTGGTTTAATTAGATAGGTATACACTAATGTGACAAATAAGTCAGGATTTACTATAGCTGACAGTGGTTTAATTAGATAGGTATACACTAACGTGACAAATAAGTCAGGATTTACTATACCTGACAGTGGTTTAATTAGATAGATATACACTAATGTGACAAATAAGTCAGGATTTACTATAGTTGACAGTGGTTTAATTAGATAGGTATACACTAATTTGACAAATAAGTCAGGATTTACTATAGCTGACAGTGGTTTAATTAGATAGGTATACACTAACATGACAAATAAGTCAGGATATACTATAGCTGACAGTGGTTTAATTAGATAGGTATACACTAACGTGACAAATAAGTCAGGATTTACCATAGCTGACAGTGGTTTAATTAGATAGGTATACACTAACGTGACAAAGTCAGGATTTACTACTGCTGACTGTAGTTTAATTAGATAGGTATACACTAACGTGACAAATAAAGTCAGGATTTACCATAGCTGACAGTGGTTTAATTAGATAGGTATACACTAACGTGACAAATAAGTCAGGATTTGCTATAGCTGACAGTGGTTTAATTAGATAGGTATACACTAACGTGACAAATAAGTCAGGATTTACTACAGCTGACAGTGGTTTAATTAGATAGGTATACACTAACGTGACAAATAAGTCAGGATTTACTATAGCTGACAGTGGTTTAATTAGATAGATATACACTAATGTGACAAATAAGTCAGGATTTACTATAGCTGACAGTGGTTTAATTAGATAGATATACACTAATGTGACAAATAAGTCAAGATTTACTATAGCTGACAGTGGTTTAATTAGATAGAGATACACTAATGTGACAAATAAGTCAGGATTTACTATAGCTGACAGTGGTTTAATTAGATAGATATACACTGATGTGACAAATAAGTCAGGATTTACTACAGCTGACAGTGGTTTAATTAGATAGGTATACACTAACGTGACAAATAAGTCAGGATTTACTATAGCTGACAGTGGTTTAATTAGATAGGTATACACTAACGTGACAAATAAATCAGGATTTACTATAGCTGACAGTGGTTTAATTAGATAGATATACACTAATGTGACAAATAAGTCAGGATTTACTACAGCTGACAGTGGTTTAATTAGATAGGTATACACTAACGAGACAAATAAGTCAGGATTTACTATAGCTGACAGTGGTTTAATTAGATAGGTATACACTAACGTGACAAATAAGTCAGGATTTATTATAGCTGACAGTGGTTTAATTAGATAGGTATACACTAACGTGACAAATAAGTCAGAATTTACTATAGCTGACAGTGGTTTAATTAGATAGGTATACACTAGCATGACAAATAATTCAGGATTTAGTATAGCTCACAGTGGTTTAATTAGATAAGTATGCACTAACCTGACAAATAATTCAGGATTTACTATAGCTGACAGTGGTTTAATTAGATACATATACACTAATGTGACAAATAAGTCAGGATTTACTATAGCTGACAGTGGTTTAATTAAATAGGTATACACTAACGCGACAAATAAGTCAGGATTTACTATAGCTGACAGTGGTTTAATTAGATAGATATACACTAATGTGACAAACAAGTCAAGATTTACTATAGCTGACAGTGGTTTAATTAGATAGATATACACTAATGTGACAAATAAGTCAGGATTTACTATAGCTGACAGTGGTTTAATTAGATAGATATACACTGATGTGACAAATAAGTCAGGATTTACTACAGCTGACAGTGGTTTAATTAGATAGGTATACACTAACGTGACAAATAAGTCAGGATTTACTATAGCTGACAGTGGTTTAATTAGATAGATATACACTAACGTGACAAATAAGTCAGAATTTACTATAGCTGACAGTGGTTTAATTAGATAGATATACACTAATGTGACAAATAAGTCAGGATTTACTACAGCTGACAGTGGTTTAATTAGATAGGTATACACTAACGTGACAAATAAGTCAGGATTTACTATAGCTGACAGTGGTTTAATTAGATAGGTATACACTAACGTGACAAATAAGTCAGGATTTACTATAGCTGACAGTGGTTTAATTAGATAGGTATACACTAGCATGACAAATAAGTCAGGATTTACTATAGCTCACAGTGGTTTAATTAGATAAATATGCACTAACGTGACAAATAATTCAGGATTTACTATAGATGACAGTGGTTTAATTAGATACATATACACTAATGTGACAAATAAGTCAGGATTTACTATAGCTGACAGTGGTTTAATTAAATAGGTATACACTAACGTGACAAATAAGTCAGGATTTACTATAGCTAACAGTGGTTTAATTAGATAGGTATACACTAATGTGACAAATAAGTCAGGATTTATTATAGCTGACAGTGGTTTAATTAGATAGGTATACACTAATGTGACAAATAAGTCAGGATTTACTATAGCTGACAGTGGTTTAATTAGATAGATATACACTAATGTGACAAATAAGTCAGGATTTACTATAGCTGACAGTAGTTTAATTAGATAGGTATACACTAACGTGACAAATAAAGTCAGGATTTACTATAGCTGACAGTGGTTTAATTAGATAGGTATACACTAACATGACAAATAAAGTCAGGATTTACTATAGCTGACAGTGGTTTAATTAGATAGGTATGCACTAACATCATACATGCAAATTTTTCCTAACAGTGTATACTAGTTAAGTGGTATAAAACATTAGTTTAGCAAGCACTTGATGTAGACATTTTTATTGATCAGAGTATTACGTATGCCATCAAGCAGTTGTCACCATCCTATGCATTTCACTGACCATGCAAACAGTGTAGCCAATCACAGCAACTCTGTCCCATTCACACTTCTAGAAAAAAAGCAAATGAAACTTGGAGTCTACTACAAGTGACTGAGTTTCAGGTGCTGGATGACCACCGTTGCAAAGCTAAGGACTCAGGTATCTCATAGCTCACATGGACTGCTGCTTGCACTTGAACTTGACCTTGTGTTTAAGTGAGGAGAGGCAGTCATCTGAACAGTGTGGCATTACAACACCTCACACAAAGATAGTAGCTGTGTTTGAGTAAGTTAAGTGTGGCAGCAGCAGGGAGTGGGAGGATATGGGAGAGAAAGTTAGGGTTTCAGGCAGTGATCTAGAGGAGGGTTAGGTTTAAGGAGCAGGGGGGAGGTTTAGTTATAGAGTGAAAGTGGGGTTTAGGGTTATAGAATGATCAGGGAGTTTAAGTTTAGGGAGTGGAAGGGCAGTTTTAAGTTTAGGGAGCAGGAGTTTATGGTTTCAGAGCTGGAGTGGAGTTTTGGGTTTGGTAGCAATAAAAGACTTTAGATTTAGGGAGGAAGAGGTGGGATTTTAAGTTTAGGGTGCGATCAGGCACTTTAAGGTTAGGAAGTGGGAGGACTAGTGCTACAGTTGGGCTTAGGGATCATGTGTGAGTTTTAGGCTTGAGGTTTGGGCTCTGATAGGGCTCTGTAGTTCAGTAAGGCCAGGTGGTAGGTATAGTAGGTAATTAAGTAGGATTGGGCTAGTCAGATTTAGGGTATTTGCCATTTAAAGCAAATGGCTGTAAGCAAATATGTCATGAGTTACTAACACATAAGCACTTAAAGTGTACCTTGACATTTCACACAGTGAACCCACAAAAATATGTACTCACACCTAACTAAAACAACTTGTCCTACCTAAATCATAGCCCTAGAAAAGAAATGTTAAAAATAAAAAATTAAAACAATAAAAAATAAAATTATAGCAATAACCAGCCATTTGGTAAAGAACATTATAGAGAAAATAAACTAGATTGTAGCTATCAAAAACAAGTTAATTGAACTAACTCAAAAATGAACTTTAAAACAAGCATATCTTATCCCAACTCTTACTATGCATCTAAAATAATTCCCCCAAAATTCCCAACACTATTAACAAAAATTACTTTAGTACCGTATGAGAAAACCTCCCACAAGACAGCCTATCTATGTAATTTATATAAATCCATATTAAACAAACAACTTACAACACTAATGAAATTATTGTAAGCTACTGAAATTAATATGAAACTGCAATTCAAAAGAAATGAACAAAGGGAAGTGGAATATGCAGGCAGGAGTCTGGCTTGTATGATACATGAATGATCTTGTACTTTAGGACTAGTGACTTTTTGTGATTTCATTTATCATCCATGTCAGGCTCCCCTTACTGCATATTCCATTATGTTTTGGTAGTTTATTTATAACACAGCTAGAAAGATTACATTTAAATTACAACTACAATATGTATAGCCTTGTAAACACAAATATTGATGGTGCAACAGAGCAGAATCTGGTTGCATGCTGGATGTGTTTAAAAGATGGCCCTGTACCGATAGGCTGAGACTGAATTAAAAGACAAGACATAAAAGTTAGTGAAAACAATTTCAAATAATGATAAATCAGCAAATAATACAAAATTTATTGTGGTGGAAAGCAAAATAAAACTTTGAGTAAACAATAGCAGAAAAACATATTCAAAGCATAGTCCACTAACAGCAAAGATGACCATACGGTATCAGTGTGACTGTTACGGGAAGAAAACAGTAAAAACATTAGTAAAACTATAAGGAACCAAAATGTATAGCACTAATATTAGATAACATAAACATAACAGTAGGAGAACAAAGTGGCTGTGACACACATTAATACTAGTAAAAGGGCATTCTATAGTTAAAGAAGTATATATGTCCTTCTGAAGGATACACAGTGATACATAAAATTACCACTGTCAGGAACAGGACATTTTATTAATGAAAACAAGCCTTAAAGTCTAACCATGAATTAAGATCATTGTTTTGGACTTTGGATGCAATGATTTGAAAACAAGGTCAGTGTATGTAGTTTTCAAACAAGTTAAATCCTTATTAACCAACTCTATTTGTTTACTGTATGACTCTGAAAAAGTCACTTAACCAGAGAGCCTTCTTGGTCTGAATGTGGAAAAGGTCCATATGGGCCAATACTCTCTGCTGGTCAATAAATACAAAGCGCTCCAGTGACTTAAGGAGATAAGGCCCTGATGATTACCTAGATGGCTCAGATTTTCACAGTGACTGAAGGACATGCTGAAGCTGGTGCAGTGAAAGGGAGAAATGATGAGGATTAACCTGATCATCTCTCTTCATGTGAGGCATGTTTGGGGACAGAGTACGAAGACTGGAGAAATGTACCTTGGTGTTTTGCCTGATAATGAGATGATGACACTCTGAAGGCTTATATCAATTAAAGAAGTGAAAACCAATCATTAAATTCCACTACATGTCCTCGGCCCAGCTACATAGTATGAACTGTATTCATGTATACCAGGAGAAATACAAAAACAAAACAAACAAAAAAAGCAAGCACAAAACTTGCTGAATTATTAATATTGAAGAAACATAATTTCAGTGTATATGGTAAAAGATGTTGATTTTCTGTGAGTATATTATGCCTCAAATTGCTATATTTGAATATAAGAAGTTTTGGGAATAAAACAGAAAACCCAAAAGATTACTTAAAGGTGAAAAATGTGCAAACTACAGTATTTGTAGAAATCTTGTTTGTTTACTGATGATGAATGAAGAAAGAGCATAAAAGGGTGCAAGCCTAAATCCATTTAGAGAAATGCTGATGTAGGTAGTAGGTTTGTAAATTGCAATGGATTGAAGGTAAACTTGTCATGTGGAATATTTGGATTATTGTGAAGCTAAACTGATGGAATCCATGTTGACATCAAATCTATGGTGAAAGTGTATGAAAATATTAAAATATACAGACATCAGAGGTCACCAGTAACAGGTGGGTATTTGACTAATTAGAATAATTATCAGCAATTTCATGCACAGTTCTGACTTGTCAAATATTCATTAGATTGCCTTGGAGGACATTACAGATTCACATAAAAACGGCTACAGTTTACTAAGGAAATAATATGACAAAGTTTGTCAAATCCTGCAAAAGAAGGAAAATATACTGTGAAATCCCCTAATAGGTACAAAATATTTTAGAAATTTCCCTGTCAAAGGGCATTATAACTCAGTCTCACATTCTACTTGACCTTTGGAAGCAGCAAGCATTACCATGCATATAGGCTGACCGAAACAATTATACAGGTCTAAGTGATGGTAAACAATGCTTTAATGACTAGGAAGGGATGGTGTAGGGAAGATCAGTGGAAAAATTAGGAAAACAATAAAAAATCAACAGTTTTAAAGTAACAAAGAATGGTAATGGAAGGAAATAAAGAGTGGAGGATAATTAGTGTGAAGCTAAAATCTTCAGTCAAGAGGAAAATAAAATCTTTAAGAACTCAGTAGTAAGGGAAAAGACCAACTTCATCAAAGTATATAAAATTAAGAACAGAAAGCAAAAAATTAGCAAATGACAGAGATAATGGTAGGAACAGGTAATCTGTCATCATGGTGGCCAACAAAAGTGAATTGTGTTAAATAATATAAAAAAAAAGAAAACAAGAAGAATGTAAAAAGTTAGCAAATGGCAGAGATTAATGTGAATAAATTGTTAATCACCAGTATGAAGAAGGTACAAGGGGATGGGGTGTAATGGTTAAAATGTTTACCTCCCAGACATAAGTACAGGGTTTCATTCTCGCCTTTGGAAAGGAATCTGGCTAGGCTTAAAATGACCCACAAGAACAGCTTGCCTGGTACTCAGATATAAATCTAAAAGGTATTCTGCAGTTACATAAAGAAAGCAGGAAGCCAAAATAATAACAATGCAGAAGGCATATAATTCTAAAGTGTCTACAAACAAAGACTGGAGCAATAATTAAGAACTTCACAGAGCAGTACTTAGAAATATTCTCAGAAAAGCTCTTACAGTACAATGCAGGGAAAATGTAGCAACTCTGATAATCTATGTAAGCAGTGACCAAGATGAGGTAATTTTTTTCAGTAATATTTATTTATTTATTTATTTGCTTATTTATTTTCTTATTTATTTATTTATTTTATAATATCTGCTTCACATACTTAAAACAGCTCAGTCTTTCTTCTGACTATTATTTGGTTTATTTTATCATTCTTTATTGAATGCATTGATCCCAAATGACTGCAAAAATGCCTTAGTGGCCCTAGTTGAGGAAGATCGAAGACAAAAACTGATAATGGTAGAATGCAGAGACTGCAGACCTATAAACTTGCTAAACATAGCAGGGAAAGAAATGGAAACTGTATTTTAGAAGAATATTCAATGAGGTACACAGACTCACTGATACATCTAAACATTAGTACAAAACGTACAGTTCAGCCTTAAAGTACCATTTCTAAAAAATCACCATTACTGATGCCGTATAAGCAGACTTGCTGGTGATTGCCTTTTCTCTGGAGTAGGGAATATTATTTGGTTTCACAGATCATACCATTTTAGTGAGTATACATTAACAGCTCATTGGTAAAATTGTTAAGTTGCTTAAGCTGTAAACTTAAAATGGAAAACTTTGTGACTTAATTCCATCCACACTGAAAAAAATAAAGGGTGATACCTTTGTTTTCTGCTTTAGGATCCTTTTTATTTTCTGATTATAATCAAGGTTTAGTGGGTGCTGGATCTGTGCTCCATGCCAGATCTACTGAGTACACTAAATTAAATTATTTACTTATGGAGATTATTCCATACGTTTACCCGTATTAGATAAAACCACTGCATGATTAAACAGTAAAAGATATAAAGTAACAAGAAAAAAAACAAGGTTCGGTTGCAATAAAGGCTGTCTTCCAAAATTGAAAAGTTTGTTTCAGCAATAATCACATCCAAATATTCCAAAATCTGGACTCTTTATTGACTAACAGTGAACAAGTGCAAAAAAGAACTAGATTTAGCGCTTTCGTCTCCCACCGGAGACCTCATCAGAATAAATTAACAGCACTTTTACCATTCCTTTTATACTAAAATCAATGGAAACAATTGGAAACAATTAAAACAATTAAGTGTCAATTAAACAATAACAAACTCATTGGCTGGCCATACTGCTTAAGATTCTTTTGAAAACATTAAAGATATATACTTCCTGTATAAATACTAAAAAGAAAGGAAGGAATTTGAGATTGTAAAAATGTGTAAATATATAAATAAATATTGGACATTTCAGTACATAAAAGCATGCTTGAGTATGCAACATCAAATTAAAGGATAAGTTGTATAGGTGTGACATAAATGCTTTCTTCCATATTATGGTAAGTGCTTTTTTACACATACCTCCTTGTATTTATGTGCCAATATGCTTGAAACATTAAATATTCCCTTAATATATAAAAAAATTACTTCTTCCAAGTATATGTAGTATATAATGTATAATAATGTCATTCTATTGATAATATTTTGTACAAGGTGGCTTACAGATACAAGTAAACAGCGTCAAAAAAGCAACATCGAAAAAGCAGCATCAGGAAAGCAGCATCAAAAGAGCAACATCTGAAAAAACACCAACTAACACTGTCAATTTAACCTACTAAAATGTGAAAATGCTTTGGAACAACGGGGTTGTCCAATATCAAATATATATTATTTTAAAAGATATAAAAGATATAAAAAATATATAAATTGTAAGAAGTAGATTAAATATATGAATAAATATAAGTATAAATATAAATATAAATGTATATATAAAAATAAATATAAATATGAATTGTACAGGAGCCTTACGTATTGGTGTATAAATGTATATGCTTAAATACCAATAATTATTAATGTATTAATAAGTTTAAAATATATTTGGTTTACAAAAATCTTAGTCTACTAGAAAAAATTTGATATATATATATATATATATATATATATATATATATATATATGTGTGTGTGTGTGTGCGTGTGTGTGTGCACACTTATTTTTAAAATCGTTACAAAATTAAGAAATTAAAAAATGAAAAATTGAACGTTCATAAAATATAAGCAACCTTAGATCTTATTCTTTTCTAGTACACTAAGATTTTCGTAAACCAAATATATTTTAAACTTATTAATACATTAACAATTATTGGTATTTAAGGATATACATTTATACACCAATATGTAAGGCTCCTGTACAATTCATATTTATATTTATTTTTATATATACATTTATATTTATATTTATATTTATACTTATATTTATTCATATATTTAGTCTACTTCTTACAATTTATATATTTTTTTATATCTTTTATATCTTTTAAAATAATATATATTTGATATTGGACAACCCCGTTGTTCCGAAGCATTTTCACATTTTAGTAGGTTAAATTGACAGTGTTAGTTGGTGTTTTTTCAGATGTTGCTCTTTTGATGCTGCTTTCCTGATGCTGCTTTTTCGATGTTGCTTTTTTGACGCTGTTTACTTGTATCTGTAAGCCACCTTGTACAAAATATTATCAATAGATTGGCATTATTATACATTATATACTACATATACTTGGAAGAAGTAATTTTTTTATATATTAAGGGACTATTTAATGTTTCAAGCATATTGGCACATGAATACAAGGAGGTATGTGTAAAAAAGCACTTACCACAATATGGAAGAAAGCATTTATGTCACACCTATACAACTATCCTTTAATTTGATGTTGCATACTCAAGCACATTTTTATGTACTGAAATGTCCAATATTTACTTATATATTTATACATTTTTACAATCTCGAATTCCTTCCTTTCTTTTTAGTATTTATACAGGAAGTATATATCTTTAATGTTTTCAAAAGAATCTTAAGCAATATGGCCAGCCAATGAGTTTGTTATTGTTTAATTGACACAATTGTTTTAATTGTTTCCATTGATTTTAGTGTAAAAGGAATGGTAAAAGTGCTGTTAATTGATTCTGATGAGGTCTCCGGTGGGAGACGAAAACACTAAATCTAGTTCTTTTTTGCACTTGTTCACTGTTAGTCAATAAAGAGTCCAGATTTTGGAATATTTGGATGTGATTATTGCTGAAACTAACTTTTCGATTTTGGAAGACAGCCTTTATTGCAACTGAACCGCCTATTTTGGTGTTAGTGTGTTCTCTACTTTGTGAGTGAAAAAAAAACAAGATGTTGCATTGACCCTAGCCCTATTAGTAATGATCTGTCCACTGGTTTCCCCATATTAAAAAAAAAACTTGCAGTGTTCAAAGACCTGAGTGTCTGAGCAAATAAAATCCATGCCATTATCCATACACACTGACACAATTTGCAAGGAATTGCTAATACCGCAGGGTACATACTTTGATTCATTACATATAAAAATATGTTGTGATTCCTCTACACAAATCATACGTGAGTATAGAATGGATTTGTAACAACCATTTGCAAAAGACAATTATTAAACAAAACAGGTGACTAGAAAGAATCCAAATAAATTTTTCAAAAATGATTGATAATAGCAAAACTGTTTATATTTATACAGACTGATGGCTGTAAAGCTATGCAAAATGATTCACAGATGACTGAGAGATTTAATCACTGTCTTCAGAATACGTGAAGGTATATTTTGATTCAGTTATCAAGAACTAAGCAAACAATGAAGGAAATTGCGTATTATGAAAAAACATATATGTAACTTGGTCCACTGAAGTATATTGCAGAACCATCAAATCAATTGCCTGAAGAGATTAAATCAGCTCAGAATATATTCAAAGCCAAGGACCTGCAGGACGAGCCTATGGCAGTCAGAAAGTATAAGGCATGTAAAAAAGTTCAAGAGAAAAAATGTATTTCTCTGATTATCAAAATGTATGTCTAAGTGGAAATGTGTAAAGGTTATCCATGGGTATGACCATGGCCAATACTATTTGATTCTGACAGATTTGAGGTCTTCAGATATCTAGGAAAATACTAGGGTTAAATTCTATTACTGACACTGTAGCTCATCTCTAATTGAACATAAAAATCTCTTGCAATAAGGTGGAAATGGGGGACCCATCTCCATGTTATTGCAGAAGTTAAGTTTGATGTTAAAGATCATTTGATGTTTACTGAAAAGATTATAGAGTCATTATCTATGATGGGTCATTTTTCCCAAATATGTATGAAATACTGTCATTGACATCTCCCGTTACTAGGATCTTAGTGATGCAGCAGTTTTATTTGCTTAATAAATTTACAGAACTAAGTCAGTGTTTAAGATTTATCCAAAGTAGACGTATAGGTAATATTCCTGTTACAAACTAGGTCTCAGAATACCACCATGCCAAATCCATGTTTCCCGTTATTTTGTCATACTGTGACAAAGTTGCTAGCTTGCACAGAGATTATGTTTATAGGAAGTAACACACCTGGAATTCATATTGACATATCAATAAGCATTATATGAGTACTTTCAATACAGTCTTCTCTGTTAGTGTAAACATGTGAGTAAGACAATGCAATGACAAAGAACTGATGTATAAGATGTTTCTATGCCCACTCCAGATACCAGATACCTTTCATGGATGTTTTTTGGAAAAGGTTCTGACATAATAAACGTACCACTGAGAAAATCTCACAGGCAGTTTCACGTTCACTCTGTTGGGGATCACAGTATAGCCTTAATTTTTGCAGTTCAATCTAAATGCAATAAGAAAAAGAGGCAATTAATAATCATAATTTTAACTACAGTGATTTACATAAAATAAGAAAAATGTTTTACCTGCCTATGTAAAACCAAAAATGTTGTTAGACAGCCAAATAATATTTAACTCTTGCAAATTAGGACCAAGTCTATATATGCAATGAACAAATCTATCTGCAACAATATTAAAATAGCCCTAGCTAAAAAGGTTCTGCTCCCATTATGTGATATATTGCAAATCTGAATCAAATTAGATGCACTGAGATAAGACTTCATTATGGGCTTAGTCGCATATCTCCGAATTGCATTACCACCCACAAAATGCAGATCAGCACTTCTCACTGTAAGAAACATGCTAGCAACCACATCATGGAAGCACAGGAACTCTCCCTCAGTCTCTCTGACTCACACAAGCACACAGTATAACACATATATGCACACACACTCTCCACTGTTGTCATACCATCTGTGATGTTTCCTTTTCCCCTGCCCTAGCAATTCACAGATGATTACAGCTCAGTCATTAGCGCTAGACATTTGTCTTTTACCCTTCATATCCTTCAGTAAATGCAAGGTAGGAGATATGCTAATGAGATTAGGAGATATGTCTGCTGGATCTCCTCCCCCTTCCTCATACATGACATTCTGTTGCAGGCATTGCATAATTCCTGAGGTCCTCAGTATGTTTATAAACAATACCTGCTGCATTAAATTATGGGTTAGTATATCAGGCTACAGCATGGGGTCCCTTGTAATAGGGTACATAGATCAAGTCCCTTTTCCCACTCTTCATTGGTTTTATTTTTATTAACGCTTCCTACACCTTTTATTTAGTGTTCCTTTATGGCATTCCATACAGACTATACCCTGGTATCGAACGCTCACCCATGACCAAATCTCTGTACAGGTTTAAGTGTTGTTACAGCACAAGTCTTATGAAGTAATCCCTGGTGGCTAGTGATCCTTCTATTCCCTGTTGTACATTTCCCCCACCCCTGATACCGGTAATGGTTTAAGTGCTATTACTGTACAAGTCTTATGAAGCAATCCCTTGTGGCTAATGGGCTTCCCATTTCTCATAGTACAGCCACCCTAGTGACTATTTTTCCCCCTATTCAGTGTTGTAGACTAGAGGTGTGTGGTGGTATGACACATACCTCTCAACCCTACCTTACCACAAAAATCCCTAGACATATCTCTTCCATAATGGCTGAACATGGCCTTTTTTTGCCATGTTCACTACTATAATGTGGTAGGAGCGGCCATGTAATCAAGATGCCTTCTTGAAGGCAGTTCTGAGGGAGAAAGTTCATGGGTAATTAATATATGCAGTTCCCCTGGACTGCCTTATTTGTATGTAACATGGCCTCAGAGACAATCTGTATGCTAGCTCACCATATTAAGGTTGTCTCTGAATTCTAAAAGTTTGCCACAAGGTGTTTATAAGGTATACACCTCAGGGTAACATTTATGAATTCCCCCCTCGTATAAAAAAAATCTACAGTGCAGTATTGTTAAGCAGATAGCCTGTAGATTTAGGAAACCCCTTAGTCATTCAACGTTTTTTTTTGTTTGTTTATCTGTGAATGGTTCATCTATGTTTGGGGGGAGCAATACACCAGCAGATGTAAAAGAAACAAATATTTTATGCAGCCATTTTCAGGGTATTATGAGTACTTTAGTATGAAGTTCTGTATATTAATGCAGCTGTTCATGTGTCATCTTGAGCATTTAACATCTGCAAGGCTACATGTTCTTGGACCTCACAGTTTTAATCTAACAAATCCTAATAGGCTTGTTGTCTAATTAATAACAGCAATGAATAATGTCACAGTAACATATTCAGGAGTAGCTTAATAAAATATGGTTTTGTGTTAAATACTTTCTCACACAGTGCTCACTTAGTTCCATACATTCCTCTGAATGCTATACCTGTATTTATTTTATTTATAGCCATGATTTTAGAATGCCGGCTATAAAAAAGAAAAAAGGTTTGATGAGTCTTTTAAGCAACATATTTCTTTGGGAGCCTGAGTCAATCAGTAGGTCCAATGCATAAAACAAGCTGTGTTATGCAGAATAAGGTAAAGGATGCCTTGCTGAAGAGCTCACATTATTAAGAAAGATTAAAATGCAGCCTCCCCTGTCACTATTTTATTAGTAAATGTAACAATCTAAAAGATCATTATAAAACAAAGGTAGGACCTTTTCCTGGCAGTATGCCTAGCAGGTTAGCAACAAATCAAACATATATAACGTTGTACTACCAGAATATACTTAGAAATCAGTTAACTTATTTTTGTTCACATTGGCAAGAAAAATATAAAAGCTTACTGTATCACACAGTGAGAAAATATACTTCCTGAATGTAGCTGAACTAAAAATCTAAAATCTAATATTCTACCTTACTGTGTGATTTGTAGAAATACCTATAGGGGGCAAATGCAAACTATCAGCAAGGGCAAAGTGATTTGACAAAAAAAATCTGAAACATCCAGAATGTTTTTGATTGACAGAGACATGTCCAAACTGTCCATGCACCTTTAAAAACAGCTGAAATATTATTATCTTTCATAGTTACATAACAGTATTATAAACAAATTTGGTTTCATGTAGCTCATTTTTAATACATGAATAAAAGTGAGCAGTAGAAGAACATTCACAAGACTTGAAGAATTTTGTTAAGGAAACTTTTACTACAATATGCTAGTTTTAATTCATCTGTTTCAGCCATATACTGCTGTTCATAAGTGCACAGTATATATTGTCATACTTAAAAAGATTGTACAGCTTTTATCAAGTTCCATAACATTTAAATGATCTCAGTGACAGAGTAGTAATACCGACATTAACTAAAGTGTATTTCTCATGTGAGGTAGGAAGCAAACTGACTTACTTATTTTATAGAATTGCAAGTGTGTGGCTGTTGTTTTGGGTCCAGGATGTTGTTTTACTAAAAAAAAAATGAATTAAAAAACACCTTTGCAACTTTTTCCAACAATGTTAGACTAAATGTTCTCAGGTGAATGACGCTTCTGAGTGTAACTCCAGTCTCTTATATGCTGCCACAGAAAGGGTGAGCCTTTTCGGCCTAATGATCACCTGTTTGCCTACATATCATGTTATTTTCCACCTATCCAAACCACTGTCAAAATTTACTGTCACCCTTGACCCCACCTCTGTTCAGTGTAATACTCTGTCTCCTCCCCCTTACTCCATTTTTCCTAAACATCTCTCCTTTCAGTAAATATTTTGCAGTCTGTAAGCAATTAAATTACAGACACAATCTTGATGCTTGTCCAGAATGTGTATAATTGAAATCTTTTTGACTTGTAAGAGTAATAGTATTTGATATGCCTGTGCTTCTTAATCAAATGTTATTCTTCATACTAATCCAATGTTTCTTTTCTTTGCACAATATTATTATTAATAACTGTGTATAGCTTTAACCACCTTTAAAACTTTTTGTAATAACACTGTATTTTTTAGAGCTTTTCTTTGTGGGTCTCTAAAAAATTGGGCTGCGCTCAGTTGGACTATCCTGGATAAAAATGTAAATAAATAAACAAACAAACAAACAAATAATTGTTGAAAGGTTCGAAGGTGTGTACTAAGCTAATGACTGCTATGGCTTTTTTTTAAGCCTAGCCATGCATCCCAAATCTCTAACATGTTCTGCTACCCTTGAGAGGTGTAAGCAGGGGTGTGTTGATAAACCATTTACAGGCTGTTTACGTCCATTAGAGACAGGTGCCAAACTAGGGATGACTTTCCTGTTCCTCATCCAGTTGTCCAAGTTACACTTGAATTGGGATAGGGAAGAACTCTGACTCACATGGACGGGAATCTTGTTCCAGAGAAGCTGTAGTCTCTTGAGATACATATCTGTCTCTCCAGCAGGTCCTATTTATATCACAGGCAAGGTTTAAGTCTTTAGAATGGGTCATTTTTGTGCTGTTTGTTTTGTGGATATGCAGGAGGTCCATCAGGGTGGGGTCTGACAATGCCTTGCATGCCAGGCATCGATCTCTGCTCAATAGCCTGTAGGAATCAAAGCACAGGGCTAAGGCTTTGAGGTGGTCTTCATATGACATGTTACTTATTCTTTTAGTAAGGAAACAAAATGGATGTTACAACTGTAGATATGCCTGGTTAGGTACATACCAAAGGGAGTATTGCACTCAATGACAGGTTTGATGAATGCTGAATAGAGAGGAACGATGGCCTCCCTGGACCTAGATGCCATACCTTTGTTTATAAGTTGCACAACATTGAATGTTTTTCTCATTACTCTAGAGATGTGATAGTCAAAGGCTAAGTTGCTATCTATGTGTGTCCCCAAGTCCCTGACTATTGAGTCAACTCTTAAGGCTGTGTTGTCAATAAGATAGTTATCAGAGGTAGATGACTTCCCAAAAGATACTATTATGCATTTTTTGGCATTTAGTTCTGGTCCATGGCTCTGACAAAAGTTGTCTGTGTGTGTCAGCTCTTCCTGGAAAACATTGGTGTTGGTGGCAAATTCTATAAATGCTACTAATTTGCATTCATCTGCAAATTTGGTCAGCCAGAGGCCCTTGATATTGGCTTCAACTTCAGAGAAGTAAATGCCAAAAAGGAGGATCCTCAGGACCAATCCCTAAAGGACTCTGTTTGTGACTGGCCTTTTTGTAGAGATAGACTCTACAATTTTAATTTCCTGGGCCCTCCTGTCTGTGAGCTAGCTGACTATCCACTAGGTTACATAAGGGTTTATACATAATCTCCTGAGTTTATCAACAATGCCTAAGTGGGGTTTTGTGTGAAATGCCAAGATCAGGTCAAGGTAGGCAGTGTGAACCTTTTTGCCTCACCCATTGGTTTGGTGACCTTCTCAAAGAAGTTCACCAGGTTGAGTAGGTATGATTTGTCCTTAATGAAACAAAATTAAGTTGGATCCAGTATTTGCAGGTTTCTTATGTCATTATTGATCATTTCAATGGAAAAATGATTTCCATGGCTTTGCATATGAGGCTAGTGAGACTTATGGGTCGGTAGTTTCCAGGGTCTGTAGACAGACAACCTTTGTGCAGAGGGATGACTGTTGCTGTTCTCCATTTGTGAGGCATGAAGCCTGTTGGCTTGTTCCCTAGATTTTCTTAGCATCTCAGCCACATCAGTTTCCTGCCCTGGCTGCATATTTATAAATCATTCTGTTAAAGAAAGGCATTAAACTTCCATCTAGAACCAGGGACTTATTGTGGCACTCCATGAAGGCAGTCTTTCAGTCACTCTGCTCATACATCGGACTGTTGTTCTGCTGTTCCCTTCTAAAATCATATAGCAGTATATGCACAACCAACCTCTGCAGCATCCCATAATTTCATGTATCATTTTTGATTCCAACATGGCGTCAGACCCAGACATGATACTGGTACTACTTTCTAGGATGTGACAGATTTCATTCATATCCAATGAGAGATAACACTGTTCATTTTATATATTTAAGCCTTCTGTAGTTCTTTCATAATGCCTCTCCAGACACTTGGATATCCTGGCTAGTCTTCGTTTTAGCATCCAGTGTCACCAAATGGTTCTTTTACAACAAAAGTAATAGGAGGCAAGTGGGGAGATAATGTCAAATCACCTTTCATGACAGTATATGCTGGAATTCCTCAAATGTTTGTGTTGGCATATTACTGTTTACAATTTTTGTAAACAAAATTGTTAGTTAAGCTAATGAATCTAATATTGTTCCAGCAGATAATTCTAATGATTCTGTAAGCAATGCAAACATCAGATCTTAAGACTGCATCACTGTGACAGCAAAACAAAAATCTAAACTATTCACAAGGAACTATCTCTAAAACTGTGTGGCATTTCTTGGCCTAGCTTGCAATTCTTTTACCACACCTTAAAAAAATATGTTTCAATATGACATCACTTGTATTTTCAGCAGTTGAAGTAAGTTCTTCAAATTTTCTTGGTTGTATATTTGTCACCCAGCTAAAATTTGACAAACAGGTAAATGTTGTTTTTAGGACAACCCAGAAACTTGACAAAGTGTATAAGGTCCAGACATTCCTTGTAGATAGAAACTGACTTTCTACTGCAACTTCACATCCTGACCACTTACTGTGTCACTACATTAATTTCATTTTAAACTTCAAGCATATAATGGAACTGTCAGATTCATTACAGGACACCATGGCAAAGCTCATCACTCTGAATGCTCATGTAACCTACACTGACTTGAGTATGATCTCCAAATGTCTCCAAAACAGCTATGATTTGCCTCTAAGCTTATTTATACTCCAAACTGTCCTTCCTTGTCATTGTGTCAAACTGAGACAAATGTCACAGAAGCTGCAGTTGTCTGAAGGGAGACTGGTCTCTACATTGAAATATATGTATTAATAAATACAGTCCCGGGTATTGACTAGAGTATCTATGTTATTACACTGGGATGAAACAGCTAGGCTTGAAATGACCTCCAGGTCAATAGCCTAGTAACCTCCTATGATCCTATGATACTATATGAATAATTCAAAATAATTCTCTCACCATGTGAAAATGCTGTAATGAGCTTAGGAGTAGGTAGTTTGTCTTAAAGAATTTTTTAAAGGTACCTTGGGTGGAAAGGATCTCAAGTTTCATTTTTATTTCAAAGGAGACTGCTTTATGGTCAGACCTAACAAATGATGAAGATGATGAAGATACACAAGGGATGGTGAAAGAAGCTCCCATATCAGTGAGGACAAGATCCTAGATGATATTCCCCCTAGTGGGTGCTATGACTAATTGTTCCATGGCATTTGTGTTGACACAGTCCAGGAATCTCTGTGGTTGTACATTAGTGGTGGTGTAGGTCTCCCAGTCTGTAGCTGGATAATGTAGATGACCTAGGAAAACAAAATTGGGTTTAATACTGCGTGATTCTAGTTCCTGCAGATAGGCACTGTGGCTTTCTTTTGTCATAGAGGGAGTTCTACAACAGCTAATGTATGGTATGGTATGGGAGCTTACTAATGGTTATTTGGACATGAGGAAGCTCTAATGCATCATGCTGCTTTGCCAGCCAAGTTGTGAGTCTCTTCTGAATATAGATTGATACACCTCCACCTTTTTCCCTTCCTATGCAGCAGCTGGTTTAAACATGTGAAAGGTGTTTATAGCCCCAAACAGCTGGAGTGCTCTCCACTGTTTTAAACCATGTGTCAGTCACTACACAGATGTCAATGTCTTCCAGGGTGCAAAGGGCTTGTTGAGAGTGAAGTTTCTTATTCAGGCTCCTAGCACTGATCAGTAATACCTTCAAAATTTCCTTTGCTTTTTTCATTATGTTGGCAGGTTTATCAGAATAGCATTTCCTAAAAAGGCACTATGTGGTTTGACAATATCTTTTCCAATAATTAAAATCTCAGAGGGGACAGATGCAAGCCATCCCTGGTGAAGCTGCATGGTCTGCCAATCATATCACTCAGGCTAACAAATATTGGACCCCCTTTGAATTACCTCAGAAACTAAGCCAATTATTGATGTCAATTAATTGTTGTTCATACTGAAGCATCATCCCCGGAGAAGATAGAATGTTGCTCAATACTAGGCTCATACCTGTCTTGGATACATAAACAGCTCCATCATGTCTCTCTTCATATAATTCAGGGTGGTATACCTCAGGTTATTGACAATGGCATGAACTATGACAAAGTCATACTGGTACTTGTTCAAGAATTTGAGTTCATGCCGTCCGATGAATCCTGGCACCAGACAAGCAATTAACAGTCACTGATTCTTTACTCAGACTGGTAAGAGGCACATCTGTATGTCTTACAGTGGAGTCACCTGTAACAAGAATGCTTGGTTGGGTCAATACCTTCCCTACAGGCTCATCATTTGTGACTTTAAGACTCCTTGTACAATGTGAGGAAGTAGGCTTAATACGCGGAGTGTGCTTTTTGCCTTTTTTGTGTTTTGGAGGTCTTTGAGGTTTAGTATGAGTGTGTGTTTTGCCTGTTTTGTGTTTTGGAGGTCTTTAAGGTTTAGTATGAGTGTGTTTTTGTCTGTTTTGTGTTTTTGAGGTCTTTAAGGTTTAGGCAAGTTATTCTTCAGAAACTCATTATATGATGGATTATGCAGAATGTGATGGTCTTGGAGAGGTGTGATGTGTGGTGTAATGCTGACGATTTTTGTTTCTGAGATTACTGTGTGCGACATTTTTGTCTCCAAGGATATTACATATGTACATCTCTCACACACTGTGTTATGCTGTTTGAGTAGCAGCATTAGACAGCAAGAGAACTCTTACAATCTCAAAATACCCATCTCTGTTAGGCTGGCTAGAGAAGTTGTGGGTATGTACTGGTCCATAGATCTGAAAGGAATGACTCTGGAGGCAGGGTTAACTATAACTGCTTGGAGTTTTGTTTCAGAATGATGTTTGGGTGGGCTTAAAATTAAGTATTTAAAATTCAACACAAAACAGCTAGCCTAGAAAGCTTCTTCTGTCACCAGCTAGAAACAATGAGCTAATTAAAGTAAAAAAAAAATAAAAAAAATAATCACTAATTTCTTATTAAAATCAGTGCAAGCATTTTCAGTACACTTCGAATTAAGCAATTGTATTAAAGACCTTTAGCCTGATGAGTAGTTTAAGGGGAAAGACTTTGCAAAATGATACTTATGTGTTTATTGTCAACAGCCAATAAATGGGGAGAGGGAGGGAATTATGTTGTCAGATTGTCATACAGGGCAGGTAACAACAGATATATAACTACAGCACTGTGGGTGGGAGGTAAAAATAACGAGACCCTTATCTCTGAGCTGACTGGCCTAGAACTGCCCCATAGCAAGATAAGTCCTGAACTAGCCTGATATACATTCAGTACACAAGACTGAAACTAGGTCTTAATAAAAACATTTAGATCACTTGGCAATAACAGAGAACACTGGACTAAGATCATGCCTTTGTGCGATGGTTGAAGTGTTACGGCAGAAGCGCTGCTGTTGTGACATTGCAAATCTAGTCTCAAAGACTCTTTCTCAGTCAACTGTTCTTCATTATCACTAAAAATAATGTAATTCCCCCTTAGGGAATGCAATTTAAGAATGTACAGGTACGTGTATGACTGTGTGTTCAATGCATTTGTTAAAAACTTGTGAGAAAAGCTACTTGCAAAAGATCATTCTTCAGAAAGATGTGGCTTGAAATATATCATACACAATAACTGACATGTTTCTTTTATCTGTATTAGCTACCTATGTTACTACCATATTTGCACAGAGTGAATAATGGAGATTTTTCTAATGAGCCCTGATTTTTGACCACACAGTGTAGTTGGAAATGGGCCCAAGTAATCTATTTCATCAACAATCTACCCAGCTATGAATACAGAAATGGCAGCACATCTTTCAAATTTCCCCAGTTATGGCTAAGACTTTTGATCCTTCCCTCCAAAAATCAGACTTTTTAAGAAAATGTAGCAGGTTATCGCCATCAACTAGTAATGATCAGGCGATAATGGAGAATGGTGGACAGATGAGCTGCAAATAACAAAAGGCAATAGAGAAACATATCTGTAAAATAAATGATAGAAGACCTGCATGCAAATGGTGTATTGTGATCAGTGTACTGCCACTGTAAACAAAATCATCGATAATGGAGAACACTGGATTGAATGTAACGTGTGTTCATATTCATAGATGCGAGTTACATTCGGCCCAGTGTTCTCCATTATCATCAATCAATTAAAACAGGGAAAAATGCAGTGCAACTATGTACTGGAATCATTAATATAGGCTTGAAGACCTTAGCTAAAACAGATACAGACTGTTAACATGAATTTGAAATCTGATCAAGAAATGAAAACACTTATCTGTCTTTTTCTGTGTAGCACAGCTGTTACAATGCAACAGTAATTTAAAAAAAAATCACAGCAAACAGTAACTTTGGAATTCTCAGACACTTAACTCTGATCTGATTGGCCTATAATTGCCCCAATGCAAAGAGAAGTCCTGAACTAGCCTGGCATACACTCAGTGCACAAGAATGAAACCAGGGCTTAATAACAACAGTTAGAGAATAGGCTTACAGTACATCAGTACCCTGATTGGAGAACTAGCGTTCTCCAGCAGGGTATTAATGTACAAGTAATGCCCAGTCAAAAACATGTCTGCCACTCCATGGCAGCTTATCAAACCGCCGTGGAGCTCAGACTGAGAAAAACGGAACGGACGCCATTATTTTACACTCGCTAAGCAGCCCTTTTGCTGTTTATCGAGTGTAAAATAAAAGTTAATAAAAGTAAACAAAAGTGTGTGTATGTGCTTCTGCTGTTTAGCAAGTGTAAAATAAAAAGTGTGTGTGTGTGTGTGTGTGTGTGTGTGTGTGTGTGTGTGTGTGTGTGTGTGTGTGTGTGTGTGTGTGTGTGAGACAGAAAGAGAGAGTGTGTATGCGTGTATGAAAATAAGAGAGAGATGATCATGTGTATGTGTGTTTGTGTTGCTGCCTGCTTGTGTGAGTGAATGCATGCATGAAAGCAAGAGTGACTGCATGTGTGCGTGAGAGAGAGAGAGAGATACTGAGAGCGATCATGTGTGAATGAATGTGTGTATGAAAGCAGAAGTGAAATAGCTGCGGTGGTACTGTGGTAGCGTTGTTACCTCACAGCAAGAGGTTCTCCCATTCGATTCTCAGCGTGGCTTGGGAGTGCCTTCTGCATGGAGTCTGCATGTCCTCCCCACGGTGGGGTAGCGTTCGAAAGACATGCGTGTGTAAATGGGCATGCCTTCGTTGAAGGTTGGGCGTCCAACTGGCAACTCAGCATTTTGTAAAAAAAATCTACTGCCAATCATGTGGCGACCCCTTGGGAAAAAGCCAAACGACAAACAAACATGAAAGCAGAAGTGACTGTGTGAGTGAGAGAGACATCAAGAGAGTGAGAGCAATCTTGTGTGAGTGATTGCATGTATGAAAGCTGTGTATGAGAGAGAGAATGGGCTGTCTGTAAAATTGTTGTGTTTTACTTACTTTTTTCTTTTTCTATGTACTATATTATTTATTATATATATTTTGATGTAAAATGCTTCCTCCATCATTAACATGTAATACAGAAAGTTTGAAACATTAGGCAGAGGATCTATTTTACATCAAAAATATACAAAAAAAATAATATAGTACTTAAAAAAATAAAACACAACAATTTGACAGAGAGCCCATTCTCTAAGTGCAATAATTCCCTCCAGGGTGTGTGTTAATGTGTAATTAAGGCCCTTCCAGGGCTCACTTACTTAAAACACTTAAAACAGCAAAATGCAGTGCAACTGTTTATGGAAGAACTATTACAGTGCCAAAACTCCTTGTAGAACTTTGTTCTTTAATGAGTTCTCAGATATTGTCAGTGAGACATGGGTTTTGTTTCCTATACTTTTAAGTTTGATTAAAGGATACAGTTTGCCCTGTATATAACTGAGTAGATAATAGAAAAAGGGATCCTGTCTATACTTTGAAGCTTGGCAAGTAGCATACTAGATAAGAAGTCTGAGACACTTCTGGACAGGCAAGTTGTGTGCCTTTTTATGCTTGAAAGACCTGGTGGAGAAAATAAAACAGTGATCACTTATAGAGTTAGGTACTAAATGGCTTTGATGAAGTTTGACTGTCATACTAGTTAAAGAATATCAGGCAGAGTAACATTACCATTGCCAACGTTCGGTCTGGTATGTTCAGAGACAACTTGAGTAAGGTTGCGAGAGTTGGCATGTCTGTTTAATTGAGTCTTGAGGGAGACCATTTAGGCAAGATTAAGATCACCAATTATTATCAGTTTATGATGTTTAGAGAGTGCAAGAATATCATTTATTATAGTTTTCAGTACAGCTACAGAAAAGGGAGGGGGTGTAGATGGCAGCAACATTTATTTTATATGAACCCCATGCCTAATCAGGACTAATATCCAGTTTGGGCCTATGGTATACTGGAAAATACAATGGAAGTGAAAGACGAATAAATGGCATATGATTACAATGAGTAAAAATGGGAAATGCTTCTGCTGCTTAAATAACTGACCTGCATTTCCCTCAGTTACTATGATTTAGCCATAGTTTAAGCTTACTTCCTTCTAAATTTACAGTTCTCTTTTGTTTTTTTTTTTTATTTGAATCACCATGAAAAAAAATGAATGTTAAGCCACTGATGCAGTTTAGCAAATTAAAGGATAAAAAGAAAGATTACACATAATTACAACTTGCATATATTCCTTGTGGGATAAATTGTATTCTTTACATGGTATCTATTCCATCTTATGACTACTGTTTATTAGATTGGTATATTGATACATGTGAGTATGACAGTATTCTAAAGGCAAGAATATTTTATAAGTATTCAGTTTTAAGAACTATGTCAGTATGTATGAGAAACAAGATTTAATATTTTGTATCTGACATTTGAAATATTCGATAGTCTGTCTTTGGTGAGAAGTAACTGATATGATTATTTAAGACTGATGTATTTTTATAAACTTCTAAAAGACTGACAAAGTCAGGGTTGCATTAGATCTTCCACCTTACTTGAATATGTAGATTTGTTTTCATATATAACAAATATGAAGGAGAAATAGACAAAGCTGAAAATGTTATTTGCTTCTATGAATATGCAATGTTAATCTGTCTCTGTAAATGGATTGTATATGTATTTCTAAACCAAAGGTATATACTGCAGTCAGAAGACGGATTAATACTAAGACATCCTTGAAAAGGTAAAGTAATCTACTCCACAGTATGTGAACAGTAAATAACCAGTTTATGCTGACCTAAAGGGCTGTTTACAGGAAAAGAAAGCATCTCAGCGCTGACAGGACTGCATTCTTTTGAACAAGATTTATTCCTCGAACTTCTACTTCATCCACTGAATTCTGTCTGTTAACAGATACATGTGACAGGTGTTAACAGATACACGTGACAGGAAGAAGTAAGAAGAGCTGGCACTTGGCAAAGATCATGAATTCCATCTACTTAGCATCAGGAAAAGCACATGGCAAGGAAAATGTATACTCCATTTTGAAAATGTGCTGATAAGAGCTAGGGAACTCTGTATATAATTTAGTTATGTCATAAGTACACTGTGCCTCCACCAAGTCCACAAACATATTTTGTCTTTGATTATTTTTCCTTTTATTTTGGAATTAGTCTAATACTTAACTTGCTTGTCTTAATTCCGATGTAATGCTCCCTGCATTTACAGATTCATTTCTGAAAAGAAATGAGGTTTGGTAACAAACCAATTTGCCCGGGACATCGTCAGAACGGAGTTAGACATTAGTGGGAATTAAGAGTGTGGGAAGGGAGGAAAGGGTTAAATGAGAAAGGGGGATGATCTGTAGGAAATGAGGTAAGGGTAGGAGGGGCTTAAGGGGTTTTATCTAAGACTAACTGGGTAGGAAATCACATTTTAGCGTGAACTTGCTAAGGTGAAGTCACGTCCATGATGACCTGTGGAGAGCAGGTGGGCCATGGATTGCAGGTGGATGGTGAGCTGGTCACTGTCAGATGGTTTGTATACCTCTATATATGTTTTTTTTTCTTCTCCTTCTTTCTTTGTAGGTGGTGGCTTGGATGGGAGCAGAACAGTGGGAACAGTGGTGGTGGTGGTGATATGTGCATGTCATTGTGGTGGCCTTTTGGCTGGTTTTGCTCTCTTGGCAGGGGGTGGCTTTGCAGCTTCACAGGATCCCTTTGCAGCTTCACAGGTTATCGTTGTAGTGTTGCTGATTTAGGAATATTTATTTGTTTATTTATTCAAAAAAAAAAGTTCTCTCCCTCCTTGTGGGAGTAGAGCTGATGGAATAATTGTGGAATGCAGCGGATGGAATAGACAAGGGTTGTTGCGCATGGTCAGCTGCAATTTCCTGTTGGTCTTCTAGGCTTTTGCCACTGTTGGCTGGTGAAGATTGTCATTAGGAGGTGTGGGAGTCAACGGGGGTTTGGTTGTGGGGTTGAGTCCTTTTGTCGGTCAGTTCAGTGGTCGAGTTGAGCGCTCTGTGGACCCAGAAAGCTGTGTAAGCCTTCATTTTGGCTTTTTCTCAGCCCTAGGTATAGGTTGAGGTGTTCTGCTCAGCTGACATGGCCAGGGTTTGTTTTTGTGGGCTCCAGTTGGGGTTAAGTAATGGCTGCCGCCTCACATGTGCATTGCGGTGCTGGTAGTCAGCTGAAGGGAGTGTGTGGGGTTTTGTAATGTGTCCTCAGTTGTGCATAATACTAGTCAGAGAACAGTTGTGTGTGAGTGGACACTGGATCCAGGGATAGCATTGTTTAGGGATGCAGTGGGCATGTCTCCTATGGCCATGATGTTGTTAACTTATTATCTACTGCTGCAGTGAACATGCCAGCTCAAAGGCACTGTGTTCATCCTTTGTGTATAGAGCAACCTAAAGGGCATAATGCTGGATACTCAGGAGAAGACCCATACCATATCTAGGTGTTTGGGTGGCAGTGTAGGCATGGTGAGTGAACTGATTTGTGAAATGCAAAAAAAAAAAAAATGTCTCCGTTCTGGCCTTCTCGTGGGACTGGTAACTTTCCCAGACTATGAATGTGTTCTGTTTGTGCACACACCATTTTGGCTTCCTTGGGCTTTTGTGTGCCAGTGTTGATGGGGTGCTGTACAAAAAAATACTCAGTGGTGGCTGGATCCTGCAGTGGTAAGGAGAGATATGACTGGGTATCTTTTATGTAGTAAGACTGCAAAGCTCTGTTTTTGCAGGCTACAAATGCAAAACTGTTCCGTTAATGTGTATTTCGCTACTGCATTGACTCTGAGTGGCTACTGTGGCTCATACCTCTTAACTGGGGGGGGTGGCTCGGGCAATTATTGTAGGTGTTAATGTTTCTACCAGATCCCACCCCCCCCCAAAGGCTGATACTATTTATAAATCTTGGTAAGGTGTTCGTATTGCACCAAACCATTAGTGGACTTAGTAACAGGAAAATCTTTATGATGAAAAGTGCTATGGAAGCATTATATTGGTACATTAAGGTTGCAGGGTTCTGAACAAATTTCTTATCTAGCAATGAAATTACAATCAGTTCAATTATTTAAAACAAAAATTGATCCCTTTTTGACTGTTGATGGCAGTTTCCTTATTTATAGCCCTCCATTTCAGTCTTATTGGTGGCTTTGCCAACTTTCTTGTGACGACATTTGATGGAGAGACTTAAGGTGGTGAGCTGCAGGCAGTATCATATGGGGAGGGGTTGTTTGGACAGTTTGTCCACCTGTCCATTTTAAAATGTCGTTTGGTGGTATTATCAGGGTGTTGGAGGAGATTTCAAGCAGGTGAGTTTGCAGTTTGTTTTGTATTAGGCAGGGCTGCTGATTTTTGGGACAAGGGTAAGGGACAAGAGCACATTTGTGGGGGAAGAGCATGGTGGTGGAGTGTCAGCCTCCCATGCAGGTGTGTAGTGCATTTAATGTTTGGAGGGAGCTTCACTATTTGTGATGGCAATACGAGGACTGAGTTCACTGTTTGAGGACAGTCATTTCAGTTTCAGACATCATATTGGGGGGGATGATACTTCAGAAAATGTGTAACAGCTGCAGAAGAATATTCAATTAGTACAACAAAGACTCAGGTTTTGGTGGCATGCCTAAATGTGTTGCATCTATTGTGTCCCGGGTGTGTGGTACAGTAAAGGTGGGTTGATGGGCACTGTGCAGTGAAACGCCTTCATTGTCTATACAATATTAAGGTAGAACAGCTGTATTATGCTTTCAGTTTACATTTACAGATATATGAATGGTGGGCATGTAGCGTGGTTAAACAGTCTGCTCTTCGTAACTCTAGGTACTTTGTTGTAGCTAGAATGGGGATTTCAGTTATCTAAACTGATTCACAGAGGGGTCATGGGTATTTCCAAAGTAATTTGGTTATAAAAGCCATGGTACTTGTAGCTTTATAAAAAGAAACCAGGAGCTTTGCTCCTGTGTCGTTTGCCTCATGTTAGGGTTCAATTTCATGGTGTTGTGATTGGCGGGCAAATTACTGGCGAATCACTAAGGCTTGAGAGTTGAGGGTGGTGGCAGATGTTTGAATTTCAGGCTTCCTATTTGTTTGAGTTGGTGCAATATATTAAAAAAAAAAAAACAGCCCTGGCCCTTGTTGAACAAGGGGCTTGCTGGGGGTGGGTGATAAGTCATCAAGCAACCTATAAAGAAGATTCTACAGGTATGAAAAGTGTACTAATTGGTTTTCAGACAAAGTAGGTGATGCTTGCAACCGACTACCGAGCTACATTAAAACAAGTACCAGTTTAGATAGTTAAGAACAGCATAGACACTTGTTATGGGAACAAGATTTTGGTATATTGGCAAGTTATGAGAGCTTTATTGCCTGTGCTTGATAATTTTATAGGTATGTATGGCTCCCACTCCTCATAGTGAGCAGGCATTGCTACTGCCTAGAGGTGTCAGAATTGAATACATTGTTGACAGGTCAGTGGGGTGATAAAGAAAGTGGGATGTTCATTCACCGTGCCATGTTAGGGCACTGTGGTGCTGCACTGGGTGGGGGGGAGAGGGGGAAATGCAGTGAGAATGAGCTCTGTAATTTGGAGGGACCATGCACAGGTAATGTGTGCTGGGTGTGTTGTGTTTGCAGTTGGCCTTTGCCCTGCTCTTAGTTTTTAGTCCTGACCAGAGTTTGGCTCAAAGACAAGGGCATCCAGCAGGCTGTAGATGGTGAGAGGTGATTGTATTGATATTGTGTTTGTGTTGTAGACACAAAGTAATAGGTTTTGATTCCCACCTTTAATTTTGGGGGGGGGGGCACAGAGACTGTATGGATGTAGGAGTTGGGTTGGTGAGACTACAAAAGGAATGGAGTGCATTTTCATTATCACCGCTGTCTAAGCAGGCAAATGCTAAGAATGCATTCAAAAATGGTGCACGGCTTCTGCAAATTGGGGGGGCAGGCAGTTTCTGGGGGTAGAGGGGCAGAGTTTTACTGTATACCTTTTGTTGGATTTGTTAGTGTGCTTGGATTTGCTCACCCACATGGTCATAGTCAAGGTGGGTTGTGCATCTTGTAGTAATTTGTTTCCCGAGAGGTTTGCAGTATGTGTGTCTTAGGCACACAGTGCAGAGTATCGCTCCTTTAGTGAGCGGAGTGACATGTGTCTTAGGCACACAGTGCAGAGTATCGCTCCTTTAGTGAGCGGAGTGACATGTGTCTTAGGCACACAGTGCAGAGTATCGCTCCTTTAGTGAGAGGCATGACATGTGTCTTAGGCACACAGTGCAGAGTATCGCTCCTTTAGTGAGCAGAGTGACATGTGTCTTAGGCACACAGTGCAGAGTATCACTCCTTTAGTGAGTGGAGTGACATGTGTCTTAGGCACACAGTGCAGAGTATCACTCCTTTAGTGAGCGGAGTGATGTGTCTTAGGCACACACTGCAGAGTATCACTCCTTTAGTGAGCGGAGTAACATGTGTCTTAGGCACACAGTGCAGAGTATCACTCCTTTAGTGAGTGGAGTGATGTGTCTTAGGCACACAGTGCAGAGTATCGCTCCTTTAGTGAGCGGAGTGAGTAATTAAGTGGATGCCTTAGAAGGGGAGTTTTTTGTCTGTTCTGAGAACAAATGGTTAGGCAGCACCTAATGTAATTTAGAAGTTTGGTTTGTGTGGCACAGACAATTACAGCTTTCTTTTCTTTTGCAGATGAGGCACAGAGTGACCATCAGTGCTGAGGTTGCAGATGGAGAGGTGCAGAGTGGGCATCTGTTGATGGATGAACAGAGGTGGATTGGCCATGTGGTGGATTTTGCTGCGGTGAATGCTCCGGCAATCGGAGGGGTGCATGACAAGGTCACAGGTAATACTACAGTATTAGGGGCTCTTAAGTTATGTCACAGCCAGTGTGGTTGGTGCGTTTGCATGGGGATGAGTGGGGATGACATGTGCGAGTGAAGCAGGTTTGGAGATTGTTTATGATGATTTTGGGGTTTGTCCACAGGTGTAGTTGAGTCATAACAATGTGAGATTGGGATGCATATTGTGGGTGTGGTAGTTGTGTGGCCCTGGGGCTAAGATTATGCAGATATGTTTGCAGTATTGTTACTTGGTGGCCCCTTTTTGTGAGGTTATGGAAATGGTTAATTTTCATTGGGATGGTTTGAACCCTTGGCTTTCTCACAGGAGGTTTATAGGTAGGTATATTAAATTGTGTTTATGCTTGGGAGCAAGGTAAGGCAGCTCAGCTGGCGAGTCATATATTTTGAAGGGATGGAGCAGGTTTGATAATGTGAAGACTGGTGGATTATGGCTATTGACAAATTTTATTGTACAGATGGGAGTTAGTAAATGGAGGTCCACTGGGTTACAATTTGGGGGTCTGTGCCTTTTTGGAGGTGTTGGCTTTATGCATGCATTGAATTCCATTAACTGGTTGGTGGTTGGTCAAGAAATGACAAGCTGACCTCGGATGTTTCACCCTGTAATAGAAGGTGCTAGTTCAAATTGTTAAACTGATCTGTTGTGGGTGGTTAGGATAAGTGATGACATGTTCAATTTACAGAGGTCTTTTAAGGGTATGGGGTTTCATTTTGGCATTGGCATGGAATAATTTGGTTAATTTTATTGAATTAGGCAGTGGGTTGCTTTGGGTAGTTATATGATAAAGCTTTTGGAGATAGTGATGACAGGGATCCAGTTTGGTTTATTTAGGCGAGGTATACCGAATTATGTTTTGGCCTCAATTTTTTTTTCTTTAACGTTAGGTACACTGGTGGTTTTTGCTGTAAATATGGCTATGAATGAGGGGAAACAGCCTGGTTAGGCTGGTGGGTGGAAAAGAGGAACTGGCTTGCCCTCTTCTGTTCCCTCTCTGATGTTGGATGTTCATTTCAATGAGTTGAGAAATGAAAGTGAGCAGTTGCAGATGGCTTTATAAAGAAAATGAGCAAGCGGAGGTAAGGATGCTGCTTATTTGGTTGGATGTGTAATTAAATAAATGGTAAATAAAGTGAGGAAGATGCTGCTTCATAAGTAAGCGAGTGGAAGTATGGATGCTGCTTACTGGGTCAAGATGAGCAAGGCCACGCTGTCCTGATTAGCATTACATGAATGTTTTATGCTGTGACTAAAATCGGCTATACTATATTCCAGTTATAATTTATAAATATTGGTTAACAAAGTTATGTTTATAAAAGTCTAATAAACATCATTCGGTGTGATGTCTTTATTGAAGGGGACCGGTACATAGTAGTTTTTTATACTTAACACAAATTATATTGTAAGAAGAAAAATCTATACATAGTACACATTCATCGTTTGTCTGTAAATACTTAAGAATGAACCCTTATGCCCTCTTTTTCAAAGCAAAAATCATACAGTGTTCCACTCTTGATGGGAATATGTGCTCTGTCACCATATATTATAATGTCTGTAGATGATATAACATTATTGCAATCCCAGGACCTGATGGGTGGCTAATCTGTACTGCCCAAATATCTCTGTCTCACAAGACTTTGCCAAAATATAGAATTCAACCATTTATTGCTCAACTGCAGTTCAACTCTAGTCTGATTGTATCACTCCTAATAATCTTCATAAGATTAAAAAAAAGTCATACCCTGTACCTCTATATCCATCACCACCTTTCTGGTCCCTCATCAGTTACTGCACCTACTACATTGCACATATACAACTAATTCACAGTCAGTATCTGAGGCTTGCGGTTGTGGTTGGAAGAAGATCTTTCAGCATCAATAGATGTGATTTTTGGCCCACTCTTTCATTGTGATAAACAACAAGGATTATTTGGCACAATTTTATGAGTCAATTACAGTATTTATTTAAAAAAAGAACTTCACTGAAAAGTGTTTCATCTCCATTACCAATTTCTTGAAAGGCTATAGCCATATTTCTAAATTGCAATGCTATGGAGGGTGCCTTTTCTTTAATTGCCACACTTAGTATGCACTTTTTCAATATCCTTCTGAAACTAGGAGAGCAAGGAAACATCACCAATGTCCTAGTCAGATTGCCAAATGTCCCCAGTTCCTATCAATATTGTCTTGGGTTACCTCTAAAAAATAAGTCATGTGCCAAGTGAAACCAATCTGGTCAACAAAATCCATATAAAGTTAAATGTTGTTATGTGTAAAAACAATAATTTTAGTAATTTATGCAACAGATGCATCACTGAAAAAGTGTGTACTAGATTGTTATACTCTGTATTCAATATTTATTTGTTAATTAAATAAGCTTATGTGTTTCATTTCATAGGTGATCTGGAGCAGTGTTTTGTTAAGTGTCTCAGTGTAAGTTATATAGCTATATAATATAGGTTATATTGGTCCCATCACTGTATTGCCTTATGACAACTAAACTGGCTTGAATTAGCCAACCTCCTAACACATACTCAACTAACAATTGCCCATAGCATAACATACCACTGAAAAAGTGCAACTGCCCAACTGGACTATCCCAATAAACAAACATAACTAAATAAATAAATGAATAAATATAGAAAGTGAATGAGGACTGAATCAATCACATCCAAGACTGGAAGTCACATTTCATTCCCAGTGAGCTCCCGTAACCACTGTGTTAAACTGACAACCTTTTATTAGTTCAGTTAAGATAATAGCTTTTAGCATAACTTTTTTATGCAATCAACTATCCAAAATGATTTATAAAAAATCCCCGCAAAAGATACTTAAAATTTCTGACAGAGGTGGGAGTCAGAGCAGTAATATTAACATTCCATTAGAAATAACAGGATGGTACCTACAGGTACTGTTGTGTCTCTTCCAACATGTTTAGAAACTTGAGTCTTCCCATTGATGTAAATGGGGATGCTTTCCTGCAATGGCCTCTTCTGTATCTGAACATCATCTAAAAAGATAGTGGCGTGTCTTTCCTTCACAAGAATCTTTAGCTGATGCCAGCGCTCATCAAATAAATTCTGTGAAAATACATTTCAAGCAATTTCATTACACTTAACCAATTTTATCATATTACTTAATTTTCAGAAACATTTTTTAAGATAAAAATTCTCCTCTGTCTGTGATGCATTTAACAAATAATGGCAGTACGCATATGACAAACATTACTTAGTGAACCACAAAATAGTAATTTTGCTTTTCAGATGGACGTACCACATACCTTCAGTTAGGATGTTTTAAAAGGTGTGCCAAATTTATTTTCATGTATACTTTCAGTATTACTTCAACAATTTTAGTTTCAATCTGTTGCTGTTTTCAAGATTTTAGTTTCAGTCAGTGGAAGCAGATGTTTAACAAGTTAGTTGCAGGATTTACTTTCAAAGTGAATGTGGATTCAAAGTGACATAGATATTTTAAAGGTTGCAAAGCAAGTGATGTTAGTGTTGTGTGACTGAAGAGTTTCACAGGGTTAGAGGACCATTTATATTCACCCCAGATTTATCACAGCGATAGAGGGCCATCAACATTTAGCCTTATATGTTTGAATGCATCAATGACATGCAGACACAAATTCAGTTTCTCAGACCTTTCCAGTTTGTTATCCTCTTCTTGATGTCTTGGAATTGACAAGTAAAATATGGGAGTCAGGTGTGTGTCTTTTCAAGTAGAAAATGTTTCCTGGAACTACAAAGGACACAATGCAGGAATATTTTTTTTACTCAGGACAGGGTACAAGAAATGGTGGAAACATTTCTGTGGATGGCTGATCCATAGTAATAGTAGTAGTAGTAGATGGCAAACTCTTTCCTCTGCATGCTAAGTCACATGGCCAAAACCATTAAGATGGTAAAGAATGCCAATGTGCACATTATAAAGCTTCAACACTATGTGGACCATTTGTGGAATCAGCTTAAGGATCTATTTAGCTGGACAGTCACAGTGCTACTCTGTTTGGTCAAAAATGATCTATGTGGGGAATTAACTTCAGGCAGGCAATTTGTGCTCCCTCTTTGGCCAAGTTCCTTATGATAAATGGAAAGAAGACAGTGTTAGATGCACACCTGGTACCCTGGGTAATGGAGTGTGTTAGATCCCTGTTGTAGCTTTTACTCCAAGTCAAGGTCAAGATATTGGCATTACAACATGCAAGAACTGCCTAAAGCAAGAGTTCTTTCAGTGGATATAGACAATACCATAATCAGGTAATATAAAAAAAAGAAAAAAAAAAACAGGATGACTCTCAATCATACAAACTTTGCAAGATACTCTTGTAACTATGGGAACTGATCATTTCCTTCATTTTGTAGTTGGGACAAATCATCTTTCAGCTTACTAAAATTGCTTTTTATGCAACTTACACTGAATGGTTGTTTTGCATTATGAGTAGCAGCTGAATTCAGAGGTATCTGCTCTTCTGGTATTAGTCTGCAAGACTTTGCAAAGATATATTCACTTCCCAGTACAATTTTAACTCCCAAATTTCTACCCAAGAACACAAGATACTCTCTTAATGTTTTGGTCAAGGACCTGGCTGTATATTTTCCCTCCTTATGCACTCATTTAAAGAGTTATTCTAAGTCAAGGAAAGGACATTACTCCTGGTAACCTATCACTGGTCAAGTTAGCCATGGCTGCCTGGACTGTTAGAGACTGTGCTTTGGAGCCTGCATTTGCCACTTCAGGGAAGATCTGCTCCTACACACCAAAGATGGGTCCCGTACCCCCTCTCTTCACACTCTGACTTTGATTGCATGGTTGCTAGTATTCAACTTCCAAACATCTACTTTTGATGAGGTCATATACCTTATGCTGGAAACCATAAAGTCTACTAATGGTATATTTTATTTGTCAGGACAAGAATTATGTTTCATGCCATCAAGACAGATTGTCACTTTAACCAATGGACCTACTTCCATTGCTTAATTACTTTGTCCACTTGGTTTTAGGCATTTCTTATTCAACTATTGTTACTCATTATTTTGTTTGGTCAGTTTGACTCCCTTGGCAGCTTTCCTTGATACCCAGGTATCCTTATACTTTTTCTTAAAGATGCCATGCTTTGAAGCACTTGGAAAGATTTTCTTCCTTCAGGAAAGTTGGATTTAATGCTAGAATAGTTTACTAAGTACCTGTTTTGGCATTAGATCTTCTGTATCTTTGAAGTTTCTTACCTAGAAGGTAGATTCTTAGCTGAACATTACCTAGGCTAGTGCAATTTCTGACAGGCAAACTCTGATGTGTTCTCCTGCTTACACAGCTTTCATAAGGAGATGGTGGCCTAGTCTGTCAATCCATGCTTTATGCTAAATGTGATGTCTGATATCTGAATAAGTCTGAAGTCTCATGTCTGATATCTGATAAATGGAGGTTCATTTTTACCCTTTAGTCTTCACTTTCAAAATCCAGAGATAATACTATTATACCTTATACACCCCAAAAAGGTAGAATGGACTTTTATTAATACAACCAATGATATTAGGAAATCTGGCCAGCACTTGCTTCATTTTTCTCCCAATAACTCATTTTCTTCTATGATTAAGAAGACAATTTCCAAAATAGCTCATAATTTCATTAAATATGCATATTGTATCTTATCATATCACGCCCCGCTAAATGGGAGGTGGCTGTGGTGATTTCTAGGTAATGTATGTTGATGAAATTTGTAAATTAGTAACCTGGTCTAGAATATAAAGACACACTTAACACTGCAAACTGGACAGCTGAGCTAAGGTCAGGGGACTAGACTGTTATTGAAGCTGTTGAGGGAATATTGATTGAGGACCACTTCAGTAGCGCAGATGCATGATTTGACATCCCACACATATGTAAGTACTGAAGAGACAGAAGTGGTGGAATTAATATAACCCAGATGTAGGTCCCCTAGAAGTAGAGTGGTAGGACAGCATTTCTGTCCTTTCAGTACTGGTTCCCTTCCTCTATCCCTGTTATGGATAATTAATGTCCGGTTTGGCTTCAGGTTGTTTTTGTGACTTGTGTCTGACAGTACAGCTCACTATGACTGGTGAGATGCTCCAGTGACTCTATCAAGTCCAGTATATATTCAAGAGCAAAGATAGCAGATGCTCATAGCAGCTGGTTAGGCACTAACTTTATTAACTAATGTGTGCAGCTTTTATTGATGCATAGTAACTTGAGTTGCACATTGAAGCCGCGGTGGTGCAGTGGTAGCATTTTCGCCTCACTGCAAGAGGTTCTACCGTTCGATTCTCAGCTGGAGCGCCTTCTGTGTGGAGTCTGCATGTCCTCCCCATGGTCGAGTGGTGTTTGAAAGACATGCGTGAATGGGTGCACCTTCGTTGAAGGTTGGGCATCGAGCTGGCACCTTGGCACCGTAAAAATCTACTGTCAATCATTAGCGGACCGGAGGTCCGCTGTGGCAACCCCTAACCAGGAAAAGCCAGAAGAAGTAACTTGAGTTGCACATTAGTATAGCCCACAATATTCTAATAACAGCATCTTGTGTAGGTGTTACCAGCAGTGGAGTTTTTGTTTTTCCCTTGGTTTTTGATTGGTTGCTGATCAAATAGTCATGTTCAGTCAGTTGCCCTTTGAACAATGGAAATATTGAAGAATTGCCGGACTTCCATATCTCTTTCTCTCTCTCTCTCTATATATATATATATATATATATATATATATATATATATATATATATACTTCCTCAAGGTATGAACTGATTAAAAATAAAAACTAGAAATGATTTATGAAACTAGATCCTAAGTTCATCTAACACAAGAGAAAAAGTGAAAGCAGGAATTTTGTGTCTTTCTTTATTCCTTTAAAAAACCTACACTTTGCTTAGTACAACTTAACAAGGAAATCATATTTTTTGGGATTAAAGAAGTTAACATCAGAACACCAATAGTAAGAAACATGCACAGAAAGTAAACACTTACATGTAACTTTGGGTCTTTAAATGTCACTGTTTGTAATTCATCCTCTCTCTTTGTTGTTGTAAACAGCACAGATTTCTCTTGACCATCAAGTGTGACAGCTACCTGGATGTCTGCAGACTTAGATAATATCCTCCACAAATCAAACTTTATATGGTTGACTGGAGACTTCATGCGTAATGTTGCAACAAAAACATAAGTAGGAGGAAGGCCTTCTGGAAAAATTTCTCTGTTAAGAAAATAATACAGGGCACCTTAGCAATTCAACAAAATTATGAAATATAGAATCACATAAATCTCAGAAAAACTGAGGAGCTCAGTCTACAAGTGTGAGGAGGCTAGTTGACCAAATGCATGTTGCTGTTCATTTCAGATAATCATGTGACACAGTAACTGTTAATCTTAGATTTCACCACTAGTCCATCAGATGATAGTTTAGAGGTATCAAAAAGCCTCTTTTGTGCTTGCAGAACACATTCTCTCTCAGTATTCTTGTATCTAACTATTAGAGACAAGGTACATTTTATGGATTGTGTGACTCTTTCTCAGCATGTAGAATATGAAACACCACTTGTTGGCTCTGTATTCTCTAATTCCTTCATGGGTTTCTCTGTGTTGCACTAGTGTTATGGTAGTATCTGAATTCTCCTAGAAGTAAAGATATGCATGAATGGCAACACAGTACTTCATTCCCAGTGAGCACAACTAATGTATAATATGTTTATTGGGAATGTCCAAAGGAGACACTATGTTCCATTCTTAAGAATAACTCAGGCTCTTGAATCACAAGTCTTGAGAAAGTACAATACTACAGCGCAGCAAATCTTGCTATGTTGTAACACAATTAGCCTAATCCATTCAGTCCTTATTTAAGTAATGCTTGTGTTTTATCTTCACACTGAAGCATGACTCTTTGGCATAACTGATAGCCAGTGTACTGGGTGGTGCTGCAGTTGACGATAATAGGAGGGCCTGGAACTTAATGCCATGTTAGTGCTGAAAATAATCATCATCCTAATACCCAATACAATTATTATTATTTTTTTTTTATTTCTTTGACATACTGTATTTTTTATTCTATTTTATTTTACCTAATTTTTGATTGGAAAAGCCCAATGGATAAAGTATTCCTCTTCACAGGTGACACGGGAGCACTATCTGGTTCAGTGACTTGCTCAGAATCACACAGAAGGCAAAGGAAGGAGGAAGGAGTCAAACCCTATCTCATGAGTCAGGAAGCAGCTAATTAACAGCTCGTAGCTTCATTCCTCGGTCCTGTCACCCTGAATTTACATGGGCAGAGATTGTTTTCATGTTGTCATTTCAAAATAACTTTATTGACAATAGATACATATATCTAGCCATTAATATGACTCCATCCCAAGATAGCACAAAAACAAACTTGACTATAAATAAAAGATAAACAAAAACAACATATTATGTTAAACATTCTTTCTATTAATCTCACATTGCTAAAAAACAAAAAAAAAAAAAACACACAATACATGATATTCTTAAGATGAACTGATGAATTTCTATTGTAGGTTTCTTCTGCCCTCCAGAATATGCAGTTTATTTCTTAGCTTATCTCTCCCTTCCCCTTTTAAGTTCAAGTTTCTGCTTACACAAGTTATTCATCAAACAAATTAAGTCAGTCCTAGTTAGGGAACTCTTATAATTCAATTTTTGGTGATTTTTTTTTTTACTTAAAAGTAAAAGTGTGTCAATAACACTAACTGATTTCAAGACCAGCCCTTCATTTCATATACAATCACCCGTAGATGGGTACTCCAGTATCTCCACTACAACCTGGCTATATACACAGAGTATGTGTCAGGACAAACCAAAATTCCAACACAGGATTGTCAAGTGTTTAAGTACTTACAGAATTCCCTCAAGTAAAACAATTTATTTCTGAAAACAAAAGAAGTCTAATTCCATATCCTCCTTTATCAAAAAAGAGATGAACTCCAGATCATTCCTTTTATAGGTTTTATTAGGCTATGCCCTTCCATCATTGTAGATGTCTCGAGATCCATTTCTTACATCTAAACCTTTTATGATCGTGTCGCTACTAAATACTGTTACAGAATACACCTGATAGGATGTTAGACTATCTTCGTTTGCATGAGTGTGTTCACAAGTAGTGCTTGGTAAGTCCATGTGTCCAGCCTTGGAAATCTTGTGTATTGCAAAGCTATGTTATTGATGAATCCTCTATTATTTTAAAATCTGTCCTTTGTTATGTATAAACTCACAATCACACATTCTAAAACCAGCCTTGATTATAGCTGTGTAAAGAAAGCTGATGTAGCTGGTGTGGAGTGTTAGGGATAGTGTGTTCACTTTTTTTCCTCACAAACAATTCTCAGGTGTGTACATACACAAAGTTATTATAGCCTGTTTTCTAGATGGAGAGAGTATGGTCACTATTTCTTTTTTACTTCTCTCACAGACCACAGAGGTGAGCAAAGAAGGTCAAGTAGGGGCACTGGACTGCTAGGAATACATTAGCATGGTCATCATTTTTCACTTTCCTCACAATCACCTATCAGGCACATATAGAGGTATGTTTTGTGGGCTGGGGTGAGGAGTCATACTATGCATATGCGTGACAGCAGTTACTGGAAATACATGAATGTAGCCATTTGTGCTTTTGCTTTCATCACAGTCTAATGCCAGAGTAATGCACAGATGATGACTGTCTTTTTTTTTTGGGGGGGGGCAGAGACTAGGTAGACATGCAATATTCCCAGACTGGGTTCATGTGTCCTCTCAAACATTTGTCTTGCTAGTTTATTGTGAAATACTATTTGAACATTAAGCCTTACTGACAATTTATGTCTTCTTTGAAAGAAAAAAAAGACTGAATTTTGTTTCTTACTCATTATTTTGTTCAAGCCCCTACTAGGTAAAAAGGTTGGCAAAATGCTCTAAAATGTAGCTTAGAACATCTATAACCCAATGGCTGAATTCAGGTAGGTATTTACTACAGAGTTATTACTGTGCTGTTTCTGCTTTTTTTTAATTTCTCTGAGTCTTTTGGGTCTAATACCATGATGGGAATAGACCCCATTCCTAAGTCAAAGTACGATTAAAGTTCATGAAATTAGTATTGTTTCAATCTTTGATGTCAGCCAGAAGTGCTCTTCGCAGCACCCACAACGTGCCCAGTAATGACACCTTCTATAATTTGTATAGGGTTACATGTATTGGTAACAGGTCTAAATATGATTGTAGATTCTTTTTTTAAGACCCATTGCTCTTACTAATACTGGAACTATCTGGGTATTTTTCCTCCACATTGCTCTTGTATCTGCCTGCAAATTCTGATATTTTAAGACTTTGTATCTCTCTGTACGCAGCACACTGCAGTCACTGGGTGTGGTGGTTTCAATGATCAAGGCTACTTTTGTCTTCTTTTCATGGACCACTACATCTGGTTTTCTGGCATCTAGCTTTTCAACTGTTGGTAATGGGTGATCCCATGTGATGTAGACTTCATCATTTTCTATGATGCTTTCTGGTTCATGTTTCCAGTGTTTTTCAGCCACTTCAATGCCATAATCTTTGCACAATCCCCAGTGCAACAGTCTTGGCGCTTTATTATACCTTTCAGTATACAGTCCTTCTGCCATTAGTATGTCACAACCAGCAATGAGGTGTGCAACTGTTTCCAGTTTGGTTTTACAAAACATACATTTGTCTGTTTCTCCCACATGTTCAATGGACTTTGTAAACCAGTGTGTACGTAGTCCACTATCTTGGTCTGCCAATATTGACCTTTCATCTCTTGGTTTGAATTTGCCTCTCCTTAACCATTCCTGCATTCGTTCCTGATCAACATGAGATTCTTCCAGAAGATTTCTGTACATGCAACCATATTTATGCATTTTTCACATTTCTTGCCTTCTCATCTGGTCTTTCACCTATATTCTTTCTTTTGTTTTTTTTTTGGCACATTCAGTTGCTGCCTGATTTTTATCTACTTCTGCTTTGATTTCTATTCCTGCTTGACACCAATATGCTTCTGCTAGATTAAGCAGAGAAGTCATCTTGGATTTATTTTCCTCATGTTTCAAAACATTCACCACATTTAGGTCTTGTGTCATCAGTAGATATGTGTGGAGTCCCATGATTGCAGATCTATACATGTAATAAATTTCAAGGAGGCCCATCCCTCCTTCTGAACAGGGAATATATAATCTTGGTATGCACTGATTTTTATAAATCATTTGGTGATCATGAAGCAACCTTCTTGTTTTCCTATCTAATCTATCCAACACATTCTGGGGCCAGTCAATCTCTCCAAAACTGTAAGTTAAAACAGGAAGAGGAAATTGGTTTATAGCTTGGGATTTGTTCCTAGATGTCAATGCTGTTTTCAGGATTAATTTAGGTCTTCTAAACTACTGCTCACTAAGTTTTATTTGCATTTGTTCATATTTTATTGTTGATCCTTCATCACTTCCCAAATATTTATACACTCCCTCTTGCTCAAGTTCTTTTATATCACATTCTTTTCCCAAAATGGCATTTTCTTGGTGTGCAGTCTTCCTGCTTTAAAGGTTGTTTTTGCACATTTATCAAGAACAAATGACATTGTTATATCTTCTGAAAAAGTTTTGACAACTTGCAGTTGTACTTTCAGTTCCTCATCTGATGAGCTATACAGTTTTAAATCATTGACAAAGAGAAGATGAGAAGTGTTGACACTGTTTTCTAGGAGCCAAATTATAACCATGGCCTAAGCTGTTAAGTAGACAGCTTAATGGGTCTGGCAAGGCAGAATAACACCAGTGACAGAGTCACCCCTGGAATATCCCGCTTTGATTTTTTTATCCCTGGAATAATAATTTGTCCTTTATCATGGCTTAATTGCAAAGTGGTCTGCAACTGTTTCATGGTCACAATGTAGTCGATCAGTGTAAGAACAATATTTAAAATATGTCCCTATTTCTGGGCCTTTGTTTCCCTATTTTGTCAGTCTTGCCCAGATTTCTTCCAATAAGAGCTAGAGAGGTATGAAGGTCTGACAAATGACATTTAGAAGAATATGCCAGGAGGGGAAGCCCATAGTCTACACACAGTAGTAGTACCATTGGTTACTACAGAGTGTGGTTCATGAGTAAGAATTCAGGAGTAATATGGACAAGCGTATTGTTAATTTTCTTTTTCAGGAGGTTGATTATGCAGTGTTTTTAGCTAAGCAACTGTACTGATTTTAGATGGATTGAGCATTAGCTGTTTAGAAGAGGGAATATTGCAAAGCTGCTTGTCTGTAGAGTGAAATTCCATAAGAACTTGTTTATGCTTTGCTCCTGTTTTGAAAGCGAAAATATTTTCAGCATACAAGAACTTGTTTTGAGACTTTAACTGACAGGTGAAGTTATTTATAAAAAAACAAACAAAAAAAGAAAAAAACGGAATGGGACCCAAAAGGGATTCTTGGACACTGTTTAGGGAGACTGCATCACACAGAAAGGGTGTTCATCAGTTTTAATTGAAAACGCTTCTTTGTAAGGTTGCTATTACACCACCTATGTGTTGAGTCACAGAAACTGGAAAAATTTAGTCTATGATTCTGACATAATTTATTTGCTTGAGACAAGCATTCTTGCAGAATGGCTGAGTCTTTTGGGGACTTAATGAATATACTTAACTTGAGTCATCTGCAAACCTAGTCAGCCAGAGCCCTATAGCATTGTCCTGTACTTCAGAGAGGTAGATGCCAAACAAGAGTGGTCTGAGCACTGGACCCCTGGGGACTCTTCTTGTACCTTGCCTTTTTGTGAAAGTAGCATCCCCGTTTTGATCTAGTGTGTCCTATCTGTGAGCCAGTTGGCAATCCTTAGGTTACATAGAGATTTATTCCTAGTTTATATAGTTTTTCTACTATGCCTGAGTGGAGGATTGTGTCAAATACTTTGGCTAGGTTGAGGTAGGCAGTCTGTACTGTTTAGCCTTAGTGGCCTTTACAAAAAAGTCCACCATGTTTATTAAGCATGAGTCGCCTTTGACAAAATCAAACTAAGATGAGTCTAGTGATTGGAGGTTTCCAATATATTTATTGATTAGTTCAATGATAATTATTTTCCATGGCTTTGCAAAATGAGGCTGGTCAAACTCCTGGGTCTGCAGATTCTTCTCCGTTAGAAGGGGGATAACTGTTGTTCAGCATTCCCTTAGTACAAAATCCGTTTGAAGGCGGAGGCTAAACAGCATAAATAGGGGTGTGGCTAGGTCATGCATCATGCTTTTCAGGATGCATCCTGGGATATTATCAGGAACCATTGATGCAGTATTTTTCCTTTCGACACCAATTTTAAGACTTGATCCTGTGTAATAGCTGGGAATGATTTAGTTTCATGTATTCCTTGTGAGATTGATGTGGGGAAGACAGACAGAGAAGGTGAGTTAAAGTTTGAGCTGAATTTATCAGCCAATAGGTTGACTATATCTTCAGCATCAGTGTAGGTAACAATGGTCCCAATTCCAAAAGACTTGCTCTCAGTATTAGTGACCACTTACACTAAGAGCAGGCTGACAGCTGCTGTTTTGTAATCTTATCCCTGGTGTAAGCCAATTTATAGATAGACATTACACTAAAGTAAGTCACTTGCAGGCCTTTCAGAATCAGGGCAAACTTACACTGAGAGCAACTCTTTTGGAATCCGCCCCATTGTTTGCAACCAGCTCAGCATATTGTTGTGTAGAGCCCATGAGACTGTGAGCACAGCTAAAATGGCATTATGATCATCCTTTACTTGGGTTATTTCATGCTTAAGTATTACAAGAAAAGTCATAGAGGTTTCTTATCATTGTATTTTTTTTATGAAACACATTTAGAAAGAAATATTTCCCTTTTCATTTTTTCAGCACTTGCATAGTTTGAGCATCCTTTAGCTAACTATGTATTGGGTTGTTTCAGCAATGAATTTAATTACATTTGGCATATTCCATTTTTTTGCCATCCCATTGCTGATCTTTCGTTCGAAACCAAATAAAGTTACTAACAGCCACAGCTTACAGAGTGTATATTGCCAGTACCCAGAAAGCTTATTCCATTATACTTGAGATGTGATACCCAAGCAATTTACCACAACACCCCAAAAACACTTGTATTTGCTTAGGGTTAGCTGGAGAAAGAAGCTGCATTTCAAGCATAAATTGTATACTGTCACATTCCAGCTGCTGCCGTCATTAGCAGAACACATGGCCTAATTTACTTAACTTGAGGTTATAATTATGGTTTTCCCTGCTCGTCTTCATACTTTCTGCACCTAAGTGTACCCCCCATGGCACTAGAATGACTTTCAACTCTTACAAAACTAATTTTGTTGCTAACTGCATCCAAAACAACTTTCATTTATAATTTATAAAGCCCAATCCATAGCCATTAATTCATAAGGATACTTATAAATGCAAAACAAGGCTATGATGATATCTTCTCATTCTGTCTAATTATTGCTGTTGCTTGCATGCTTGGTCTAAACTAAAGCAATACATGGAAGACACCAGAAATCATTAGAAGCCATTTCTTTCATGACTACTGGATGCACCTGTGACATGTGTGGTGTGAGCATACATTTTTAAATACTTTTGAAAATATTTTTTGTTACTCTAACATATCCATACCACTTTAAAGTGGACTCTGGTAAAGTTCATAAAATGAGCAAAAAATGTTTTATGCATTTGCTATTATAATACAAACTGAGAACAAGTTTGAAACAAACATAAAAAGATACTTCCCAACTGATAATCCTTCCCATCTACAAGTTTGCAGAAGCCCAACTTCCATGTAGCTTAAGGGCTGTCTCACAACATATTGTAAGTATTTTCAAGGCAAAATAATCTAGTTAAAGTAAACCATGAAGTAACAGCAGGGAATATGCAGATATTTTTGTTAGCTGCACAGTAAAACTGCGCCCCTGCATCATGGTGCTTATAGATTCATAGGTACTTAATGGGCTATTGATATGTGATGATCTTAAGAAGTCAACCCCTTACATTCCCATGGTAGTTTCTAGTCCTTATATCTTGCTTACATGCAACCCAGAGATATGCCCAACAAGTATATATTGAGACAGTTTCATCTTGCCCCTATCCATGAGAGACAAGGGTGCTAAACTAATTTGTGATTACCTATCCATTCATCCAAATTACATTCAAATAGAGAGACAGAAGCACTTTGCTTTATGTGGAGTGGAAGACTGTTACATAGAATCAGTACTCTCTGTGATACATAACTATCCCTCCAACATGTTGTGTTTATGCTGCAGAAGAAACTGAGATCCCGTGAGCAGGTGTTTATGCCACCTTTGGGCTTGTGAATGTGTAATGTAATAATGTCAAATTATATGCCACCCTTTGATTTAAAAAAAGGTTTACATCTTAACATTTTAGAATTTTCAGACTGCAAGTATTTCAATCTTTTCTCGCTAACTTTGTTGACATTACACCTTAGTTGTCCACAAATGTAGTTTACAGTCGAATCATACCTCCATTCTCACAGTGGTGTTAGGAATCCTAGCTTCCTGTTTTCAGAAAGTCAGAAGAGGGAATGCAAACCAGCTGACACCACAGGAAATAAGAAAATAATTGAAATGACCCAACGAACCACAATACTCCATAAGAGGGAATGACAAAGGTTGGGACATAACACTTCAACAGTGGCTTACTATAACAAAGGTTGAACAAGCTAGATTGCACATGCAGGGTTGCTCTTTTAGAAAGACTGCAATTTTGCCTACTATCTCTAAATAATTTACATGCTACCACAGTTTATTTTAAATACCATCCAATGCCCTGCTATGCCATAACATATGCTTCATTCAAGATATTGTACTTTCAGTGATGAAAATCAGGTAATTTACAACAAACGTTTATGTTTTTGTGAAACCATCCAGCTTTTGTAGCAATTTAACATAATCAAACGGAAGAAGGAAAATGCAATTTGTTACTCCGAGGGCTTCTTTGGAAGAACATATATCATTTAGTGGTTAACCAAAATAATGTGCAAATTATAGTTTTATATTTATGAGGAATACAAAGGAGAAAACATAATTGTTTTTTAAAGTTAAAACCATGAACTATGTTACAAAAACATTTTATTACTTCAAAATAGTAGCTCATTTAATTTAACTTTTCTTTGCTTGATACATTGATTAGCATAGTAAAAAAAAATGGACCAGTATCTACTCCACAAAGAATGTCTTCAGGTATAAATTTTCATTTGCACATTAAAGACTGTCAGTTTTGTAGGAAAATAACTAATAAGAGAAAGAGGATGTATCAGGCAAAACAATGATTTTACTGGATAAAGATAAAGTACAAGACAAAATGTGTGTGTGTGTGTGTGTGTGTGTGTGTGTGTGTGTGTGTGTGTGTGTGTGTGTGTGTAGGGGCACATGTATTTTGTCTGTGTGTGTGTGTGTGTGTGTGTGTGTGTGTGTGTGTGTGTGTTTGTGACAGTTCAGAGAACATGAGGTTTATTAGGCAGCACTACTGTGTGTGTGTGTGTGTGTGTGTGTGTGTGTGTGTGTGTGTGTGTGTGTGTGTGTGTGTGTGTGTGTGTGTGTGTGTGTGTACGTGCCTGCGTGTGTGTGTGTGTGTGTGTGTGTGTGTGTGTGTGTAGAGGCACATGCATTTTGTGTGTGTGTGTGTGTGTGTGTGTGTGTGTGTGTGTGTGTGTGTGTGTGTGTGTGTGTGTGTTTGTGACAGTTCAGAGAACATGAGGTTTATTAGGCAGCACTACTGCTCCCCATTACACATAGAGTACACTCTGCTGTAAACTGTGAATGCAACAGGTCTTTCTGTTTAATTCTTTTCCAAGAACTGGCTGTGCACAGGTGGGAAGCCGCAGCTGGTTTGTGGCAATGGATATGCCAGGCTGCCACATGATAAAGATGTATTGTTTATAATAATAGAAAGCAGGATGAAACCAGGACAAGAAGTAGCATAAATAAACGCAAGGCAAAGGAGCAGATGAATATTCTTCTTTATTTGTTCCACAAGTGCATACTATGTGGATCATGGGTAAAAAGAATTTTGGGTAAGAAAAAAAAAGGACTGCAAGCCATTGTTGCATGACTGGAAATACTCAGACAAGCTATATGAAGTAATAAAAAGGAAGGAATGATTCATTCATTCACAAAAAGAAATGCGCACATTCCACAAGCACTGCTCTACAAACATCTTTTTTTGTGGCAGTCATCCAGTAAACTTGCATGCTGAGCTGCGTTTAAGTTCCAAAGGTAAAATATTACTTGCCCATCATATATCCTAATTAGTGAGCTTTAGCCCCTAAAACACCTTTCCACATTATGGAAAAATGGAAATAGATGTCATTATTTCACAAAGAAATCTTAAACTTCTAGGGTTTTACTTGAACAGTCATTGGCTGAATTCTTAGTTTAATATTTTCACTAGCAGTCAATAATGGTTGACAGCTTTGCCCAGGTTTCACATTCAAAGATGAAATATTCATTATAAAAAATGTAACATATAGTTTTGGAAAATAGTCTTCAATTTATTTCTAAAATCCCAATCCATTCATTTGTCCTGGTCCACTTCATTAAACACTCAACACGAATGACATTTGATGACCTTTATTAAACTTCCATAAACGTGATTGTTAATCAGTAATTATAAATTTCAACCAAAACATGACCCAGGTGATAATAACATCTGTGCAAGGAAACATAAACAATAAGGGCAGCGTAATCACTTACCCTTGATAAGCAGCACCCCCCACTTGCTCACTTATCTTTGCACTAACAAGGCAGCGTTCCCGCTCACCTTCAATTTATTGAATTACACCATTATCCAAATAAGCAGCTCTGCTTGCTTATTAACTTATCCAACAGAGCAACCTTTCAATTTCCTTCCCAACTTATTGAATTGCACATCCAACACCAGAGGGGGCAGAAGAGGGCAAGCCTGCCCCTCTTCTCCGCCTCCCACTACGAAATAACCACCATCCCACTAATAAAAAGAGTAAGGGTGGGAGGGTAGCAAGTTCACACCAACAATGTGACTCCTACCTCAATTACACTTGACAAAACCCTGTAAGGCCCTCCCTACCCTTACCTCATTTCCTCCTAAACATCCCTCTCCCATTTAACCCTATCCTCCTCTTACTCATGCTAATCTATATACCTAGCTCCACTTGAAGATGTCCCAGACAAAATGGTCTGATCCAAACCTCATTAACCAATGATTTTTTCATGCCTTCATAAACGAGTTTTGTTGTGATTTCCTAAGAGCATTTTTTAAAGTTCCTTGAGAGTCGCAATGAACATTCTCTACAGTATGCCTTAAATATTACCAAGATAGTGCTCTAAAACATGGCAAATAAACTAAGTGTTCCCAGACATGCTGTGCTAAGCTGAATTTTGAAGATTCAGTCACTGATATGCATTAAGAATGGGATGTACTGATCTGTTTTTGTGACGTCATTGTTACCCCACTGCATAGTCTAGATGCAGGACTTCACATTTATTTGGGTTTGTATTTTAGGAATCTGTAAATAAGTAATTACAATTGATAAGCTTATTCTTTTTCCATTATTTGGTTTATAAACCATCTTTATTGTCTACATCACTCTATTCTCCATGTACTTTTTAAAACACCTTCTGATTTTAACATCTTGCTGTCTCTGCAACTACTTTTACCTGAATATCTGACCTTTTTAAAACTTAGTTTATAGTACTTTGCCACTTAGCCTTATACCGCTCTACCCTTCGAGGGACAAGGCAACAGAGTAGCATTCTGTAGTACTGTTATTTTATGAGGAAGTCTCTACAAATCCTGAAATGGTGCCTGACATATATTATTCATTAAGCTGTACTACACAGCTTTTTGGCTTAAATCCAAAGTAAATTTTTAAAATTTCATCTAATTGGTGCGCCTAAGGCTGCTGCTAGGTGCATTGTTTAGCATTTAAGACTTCTGCCACAAAAAAAATGAGCGCTACACTGCCTAAAGCTTAATAAACAAAAGAGCTTTGTAGCATATCTTATTGAGAATGCCTTCACAAATTGTTTTCCCTCCAGGTCTGCTTGCACATCCAAACCTTAGGGTAGTTCTTTCTTATACACTCAGATAGTTTGACATTACCATCCACACAAGCTGTATGAAACCTCCAACAACAGCCTGCATTACCCTATTTCTCTTGATAGTAGCAGTCCTTAATGGAACCTTCTTACCCAACGGGTCATGGGTTAAATCAACACACTCGTTAGATGGCAACTATAGAGACTTGTGTCCAAGTTGTCTTTGTCCTACTCCAACTTGAATTACTCTATTTTATAGTATCCAGAGATGTTTGCTAATTACAAAAATAAAAAAAAAGATAATACAGAAACCTGATATCTATACAGGGCACATACTGTTTCAAATCACGATCCAGCAACAAATGCTACTAACAGTTTCATAATTTGGCTTCCCCTTATTCTATCATGGCAATAAATTCCCAAATCATGTCCCTCCAACAGATGTCAAAATTGTCACATTCTAAAAACTGATATGGGTATCACCACAAACATTGACAGCAATGCATCTGTATACTAAGAACACATTGAAGTGAGATCACAAGGTTTCTTTGCTGGATAATATGTGTTAAACGTAACTCAGACAAGAGTGAAAAAGATATACTTGTTTCAGCCTAAACTTGTCCATAAATGGCTTAATAGACTAGCTATCCTTTGGCAAGCTGATTATTATGATTAAAAAAAAGTCTGTTAACTGGACAGCCCAACCAACATGCCCATTATAAATCGGCCATATAACAATAGAAAAATTCAGACCACTGAAGTAACATTGAGCAGCCAGACTTTCCATTGCTATATGGTGGATAACATTTCTTTTACTGGGACAGGGCAAAATATGAGAAAAATCATGTATGTTCTTCAAAACTAAAGAAACAGAAACATACACGATTTCCTCTTATTTTTGTGCAGTTTCTTGTATTTTTTAAACAATAAAAAAAAGAAACAGAGATGTTCTTTAAAAAAAACAACAGAGATGTTCTTTTCTCCTTCTGTTGACCTGCACTTATGTACTTTGCAAGGATGGGAACGTAAGTCCCATACACATGTCTAGTCCATCATCATACTGAAGAGAAAGCGGAAGAACACTGAAGTGCCATTATACAAAGACACTGTTTAAGAAAGGTAACCCATTTCTTTCTTAAATAATGTCATTGCATAATAACAAGAACTCACTCCTGAGTGTTAGTAATGCTGGATTTACCCATGGTTGGCTCTGTTTAATCATTCAGGCTTTGACCTGATGATCAAACCGTGCCATGTATGGCTAAATCCTGTGATACCCACACCCAGTTGTGTGTTATTGCGATATTGTATGCTACAGCCAGCTAAAATCAGCACCAGCCTATGAATGAAGTTTTAGTGATTAAAGTAACTTTGAGAAAGGACAACACCACCTAGAGATACTACTATCCAAATATGCTAAAACAAACCTAGAACACATTTGATTGGCTCACCAACAATACTTTTGGTAATCTATTATTATAATAACTTGGAGAGATGTTACTTCTTCGGGTAGATTATTCATTTCATTCTATTATTGTTATTGCCTGAATTAACTAATACCATCTCCTTTAAGACAGACAAATTGTGCAGTAATTGTGAAAACTGTTGAATGGATGTTTATTAATTGGCCAATAAATGTGTCAAATTCTGGTAATATGTCTGTTTATCTTAGTAAGCACAATGCTATATTTCCGTAAGGGGAAACAACTAATTCAATAAAACAACATGGGGTGATATTTATAATCCTGCCCTTCTTAAGTTCACAGCAGTTCATTCAGGCTGACTACATTATAATGGTGGCATTTTCACAAACACACCTCCCTAAGGCAAAAGCATAACATGCTTAATGCACAAGTGTTAGGGTAAGAGCTATTATGTGGATAAGGGGTATTACATATTCGCACATTATTACAGTTCATAGAGGTAAATGCAAAAGGGCCTCATCTGCATACAAAAGGCATAAATGACCCTGAATTTATGCAAGTCAGCACGGATTTACCTGTGGAATATGTGAGTTTAATTAGCTGACAGGATTGGAAAAAAATGAGTATTTGCTATGATACTTTTTAACAGGCATTACAATTATTAACTTCACTCCAAGAAATGTTTGTTTCATTACTTGTTCAAAATACTGAAGGAAACTTTTCATCTGGTGTCACTAAAGTGCTTGTGTGTACATGGTCAAACTACTGAAGGGTTTGTTGGGAGAACTGTTTCCTTTGGTGTCATTGAAGTAATTGCGCATACTTGGACAAACTTCTGAAAGGGTCACTGGGGAAAATCATTCATTTATGTGTCAGTGGAGTGCTTGTGCACACATGGTCAGATTGCTGAACTGATTGCTGGGAAAATTCATTTATGTAGTGCCATTTTAGTGCTTGTGCATACTTGGGCAAACTACTGCAGATATCACTGGAGGGACGTTTGTGAACTGCAAAGCAGATAGCAGAAGAGAAGCAATACTTTTAATAATGGATGTGCATATAGCACTGATACTGGACTATAAATCAAAAGAACACTTTATTAGTTCTAGTTTACATCTCAATATACTTAAGGAATTTTACACCAGTGTAAATGGCCTGTATGAGTAGTGGCTTAGCTAAGAAACCTCACAGACATCATGGATACCTCTACTCCATTTGCACAAAGGACTATGAATACCAGCCACAATTATGCTTATATACCTCATTCAAAAAAACTTTAAAAAAGCAAGCTTCATAAACTGCTGCATTCAAAGTGGTATTGTAACTGTAACCCTCCCTGCAATGGATAATGTCTGTACTTTTCAAAGACATTTTTTTTTCTTTTAACATTCACATCTGATTGGACCTTATCAAATAACTCCTTTCCCAAGTGGACAACATCTCCCATGAGTATATTGACAACAAAACTGAAAAGCAATACTAAGTGTAGAGGCAACTGTACATCTTGTAGAATTAACAATATATAGGCGAAGAGAAACAACACTTCCTTTAGATGTATGACAGCACAATCCATTCTCTAAAACTGGGCTGGAGATGTGCAGATACCACCAAGCCTTGCATTTCAAACCTGAGGGAATTATATACCTCACTAACTTAAATATTTGAAAAGAACAGCTGTTATTAATGAAATGTGTTATTAACTAAAAAAGGGTTAAATGCAGCTTAAGAGCTGGACTAGATGACATTACAGATTCATTAAAAGTTTTTTTTAACAGTTTTTCCAGTATTTTACAATTTTTTTTATGAGGCAAATTGTATAGGCCATTTAAATCAAGGGCTTAATGATGACAGACTTTGTTCCAAATATTATAATAGAAGGTTAAAAGTAGTCTGCCAAAATAAATGAATAAATTCATGGAGGGCAGGTGTAATATCCATGCTGAAACATGACTTCATGAAGAAAGAATCACTGCTAAAGAATTTACATTTTCAAATGAAGATGATTTCCTATTACAACTAAATATGCCACTCTTTGACATAGAAAGGCATTTGATTTTGTTTCAGGAAAAAATGTTAAAATGTTATTTAGGACTACATTCTATTCTAATAGTATTATGAATGCAATGCTCATAGCTAGAGGCATGCATAACAGTATTTCAACAAAGGTTCAAATATTGGAATGCAGTCAAACAGCCAGTTGCATAGATGAATTGTCTACAGTGATTCTGGTATTGTTTAATATTTTGGTCACCAGAAAGAAGATTGCAAACTGAGTCCATGTGAATAAGCATTTAAAATGACTATTACAAGAGGTAGAATGATTTCCATGATGTTCTTCGTGTTTCACTGTTGCAGTCATCACATTTGGGTTATCTGCTTGCAGTAGCCCTCAGTTGGCCTGATTATCAAAGTCTTGGGTCCTGTTCGGTTGCTGTCTCATCTTCCATGACATCAGGTAGTCAGGGGTATAAAGCATGCAGCCGACGCCATTACATCAGTCTTTCTTGCCATGCATTGCCCAAAGCAGAAGCAATTCGCAAGTGCCAGTTGGCCGACTCCTGAAATTTTCGTTTTCGAGTTTCAGATCCGAAGTCTTCAACTAAGCTAAGTACCCCGTTGGGGATACTTTCTCTTGCTCTAAACTGATGTCAGTAAAAGTTAACAATTATATTTCTTGTGGAAAGCAAATACCTCATAAAGATTTTCATTCGTACTGCATTCCTTGCTTAGGCCAAGACCACAATGTACCTCGCTGTTGGTTTTGTGCCTTATTCAAACCTCGTACTATTCATCGACGGTTCATTTATGCATCTAAATATTTTGGTACTCGGTTCAATTAAACAGAAATGGCTTCGGTAAGCCACCCAACTACCGACTTTCTGAAAAAACGCAGAGGTAAAGACAGAAACAGACCGCATAGGTCCAAAGCTGCCGACGACACTTCTCCTAAGCTAGTCGCCAGTTCACCGGTACTCAGTGAGGCACTTTTGCAGCCCCTGATTCCTGCTACTTCAGATTTGCAGGCATATACTGAGACCCATTCAGAGTCTGGTATGCCACGAGATGCTTCTTCGACTGTGGAACCTGTGGATGTCTCTACCTTGGATGGGTCCGGAGCTGCTGTGCAATCACCGGCTTCTGAGGGTGTATTCAGACCTACTGACTTGCATATTAAACTGACACCATCTTCTTCTTCAAGGCCTAAAACTCGATCCATGCCTAGAAATCTGACACCCAGACCGCATGGTCAGGCCCCTATGCCTAAAAAAACAAATGATAAGATTGGCTGAAGACCTTATTACTCTAATCAGGGGAAGCCACCCTTCCCCTTCTAAGAGACCTAGGACTGATTTTCCTTCTGATTCTTCTGATTAGGATTTTGAAATTTCTGTTTTCTCTGATGACCAGGATTTTCCCTTATCTACCTATGAGGACTCTGATGCAGAGGGGTCTATATTACATTATCGAATCCCGATAACATCGAGCACCACAACACCGACACACAAAGCCCAAACCGCAAATGCATCGAACCCCCTAAACCGCAAATTTACAAATTTCGAATCGTCATAGTCGGCCAACACCACCTCGCACTACATACTACATACCCAAACATAATAAATAAAAGATATACATACACAAACCAAACCCTACTTCTAACACTACAATAAACCTTACATACATTACTATCTATGCACTTACCTTAACCCACACCCTAACCCTAAGGTCCGTAACTATCGCACACTTACCCTACAGACATATACCCAAACAAAACAAATAATCCACACACATACAGTTAACAAAATCCTATTTCTAACCCTACACTACACCTTACATACTACATACCCAAACATAATAAATAAAAGACATACATGCACAAACCAAACCCTACTTCTAACACTACAATAAACCTTACAAACATTACTATCTATGCATTTACCTTAACCCGCACCCTAACCCTAAGGTCTGTAACTATCGCACACTTACCTTACGGAGCTATACTGCAGATGGGCCAACCATCACACTTCAACATTTCGCATTTCACGGTTTTGTACATTCTCCATTACTGCAGGTCGCGCTTTACGTGTCGATCTTCTGGTATTCGATATTACCAGGATGCGATAATGTAATATAGACCTGATGCAGAGGACTCCATTCCCTCTGCTTCCCCTCCAGAGGATTTCTCTTTTGGTGAAACCTTGCATACTCTTAGGGAGCATTTTCACTGTGAAAGTCAGGATTAATCTGACTCCAAAAAGAGGCTTAGGGAATTCTTACTCCTGCCTCAACACAGGCCTTTAGCTATCCTTCCTTTACTGGACATTATAGATGATGCCATCTTGGAATCTAGCCTGGTCCCTGACTCTTTACCTCCTTCTCCCAGAAAACCTGATAGGTATTACAGAGTTCCTGACTCTCACAAGTTCCTCTCTAAAAATCCTACTGCGGATCCTGAGACCATTTCACAGGGACCCTAGGCCATTAAGGCTACTACTGCCAAAAATCCTTCCCCCTCTGATAGAGATTCCAGGGCGCTGGATAGATGGGGTAAGAAGGTATACATGTCTGCAACCTTGGCCTTAAACTGCCAGTTTCATATGTTAAAGTATCAGCAGCATATTATTGGATTGCTTAAACAGAAAATGATGTTGATTCCTGACTGTGCTGAAAATAAAGATTTACAGGATTTAATGCATTCTACTGAACAAGTTGGAAAACATACTTTGCAATGTGGTTTTGATTCATTAGAATCATCTTGCAGGGCTGCTGTCACTGGATCTGTACTTAGAAGGCATGCTTGGCTTAAGGAGCAATCTTTGCCAGATCATGTTAAAGCTAAATTACTGGATGCTCCCTTAAACCAAGACCACCTGTTTGGCAACAAAACAGAAGAAGTACTTAAAAAGATGGAGGAAATAGCTAAATCTATACAAACTGTTAAAGATTTCCTGCAAGTACAGCCTCCAAGATTTAGTAGACATTGGCCTTTTAAGAACTGGTCCTTTCCTGCCATTTCCAGGCCTTCTCAGTCCAAACCCAGAACCAGCAGAACACCCAAGCTTCAGTCCCAAGGTACTCACAGGCCTAAGCAGTGGGGGGCTCCCACATCCAAAGCAGGGAGTAGTAAGACTCCTCCCTATGGTAAACTGTCTCAATGACTTAACTTTAAATCTTCCAAGCCCTGCTCAACTGACTGTTCCTTTAGGGAGAAAGATTGCCCTGCATGCAAAAAATTGGGAACTCATTACCCAGGACAAATGGGTTTTAAATATAGTTTCCCAAGGATACAGATTCCACTTCCACACCTTACCAACCCCAAACAGTTGGCTAGACCTACCCCCAAATCAGTGGGCAGAGGCTCAAAAGCAAATTCTCTCTCTTTTAAGCATCAGGGCTATTCAACCTATCCCAGAAGAAGAATGGGGGCAAGGTTTCTACTCAAGACTTTTCCTGGTACCCAGAAAAGACAATTCCTGGTGTCCTATCCTGGACCTGTCTATCCTAAACACATTTTTGGTAATCCCAAAATTCAAGATGCTAACTCTTCATCATCTGCTTCCCATGCTAGGCAAAGATGCCTGGTTGGCAACACTGGATTTAAAAGAAGCCTTACTGCACATCCCAATAAGGGAATCTTGCAGAAGATACCTACGCTTCAGAGCAGGCTACATGCACTATCAATTCTCTACACTGCCCTTTGGCTTATCTACTGCACCCAGGGTATTCACCAAGTGCCTAGCTCCAGTCATTGCATTTTGCAGGCAAATAAATATTCAGATATACCCATACCTGGACAATTGTCTAATTCAGGCAGAAAGCCAGGACATGCTATTAAATCATCTGGCATTTGTAAAGAAATTGCTAACGTCTCTGGGGTACACCATAAACGAAAATAAATCACATCTTGTACCTGGCCAACAAATTGTATTCCTGGGAGCAAGCTTGAATACAACTTCCAAGATGGCCTACCTCATCCAGAGAAACAAGTTCATTTGACAGTCTACTTCAAACTACTGGCCACAAAGACCCAGCTATCTGCAAGGAAAATACTGCAAGCCCTGGGGTTCATGGCCTCTTGCATTCTACTAATTCCATATGCAAGACTGCATATGAGGAACCTACAATAGTATCTAAAAAGCCTATGGTGTCAACATTCTCAGAATCTAGAATCAATTATTCCTATCATACCTTGTTTACAGATAGAGTTCCTTTGGTGGGTAGAGGCCTGCCACCAAAACAAGGGACTGCCATTCACTCTACCCCCTGCCGCCCAAACCCTAACAACAGATGCATCAGATTATGTATGGGGGGGCTCACTTGGCAGGGCAGTGCATTCAGGGCAAATGGAACCCAAATCAAATGCACCTGGCATATCAATCAAAAAGAAATGTTAGCTGTACAGAATACTCTGACAGCCTTCAAGGACCACATTTTTCCAGGACAATTATTGTTAAAGACAGACAACACCACTGTTATGTGGTACATAAACAAGCAGGGGGGAACCCACTCCTACCCTCTCTGCAGACTAGCCACGGCTCTGTGGAACACAGCCTTGAGCTACCAAGTGCACCTACAGGCTCAATTCCTGCCAGGAAAGCTAAATACACTGGCAGACGACCTAAGCAAAAATATCATGAACCCACACAAGTGGAAACTGGAACCAAAAATATTCAACATGTTGAGAAACAAATGGGGGAGCCCAGAGATAAACCTGTTTGCCTCCCCCCAGAACTACCAATTGAACAAATTCTGTACAAGGACGCCACACAAACAAGCTTGGAAAGTGGATGCCCTGTCCTTCACCTGGAAAAACCTATCAATTTATGCCTTTCCCTCACTGCCTCTCCTCTCCAAGGTACTACTAAAGATCAAACAGGACAAACCAAGGACCGTACTGATTGCACCAGACTGGCAACACCAACACTGGTACCCCCTCTTGTGCAGTGTGTCACTGCTGCCGCCATGGCACCTGCCTCAGACTCTTGCTCTGCTGTCCCAGCAGGAGGGCCAGATTCTGCACAAATAGCTTCATACCATGAACCTCGCAGCCTGGCTAATTACCTGATCCCTCCATTACCATCCCTCAGTAAGCAAGTGATGGATGTCATTCTGGAGGCAAGGAGGTCTAGTACTAGAAAATCCTATGCTGAAAAATGGAAAAGATTCTGTTCCTGGAGCCAAACTCAGGGGATGGGCACAGCTGTAAAGCTGAAAACAGTACAATACATTGCCTACTGGTTATGATCTAACATGACACCGCTGATGTGCTTTAGGATGTTATGTGATTAATGACCGAAATGTGTGTTCCAGTCTGTTTCGGATTGTATGGGGTATGGTGTCAGGCTACAAAGCTTAGGACAATTTCAGTAGCGTGAATGGAGCCAGAAATAATGTTTGATGCCACTGTCTGTTGAAGGCTCCATTCCCTTACCCTCCCATGCTAATAATGTTTGATGCCACTGTCTGTTGAAGGCTCCATTCCCTTACCCTCCCATGCTAATAATGTTTGATGCCACTGTCTGTTGAAGGCTCCATTCCCTTACCCTCCCATGCTAATAATGTTTGATGCCACTGTCTGTTGAAGGCTCCATTCCCTTACCCTCCCATGCTAATAATGTTTGATGCCACTGTCTGTTGAAGGCTCCATTCCCTTACCCTCCCATGCTAATAATGTTTGATGCCACTGTCTGTTGAAGGCTCCATTCCCTTACCCTCCCATGCTAATAATGTTTGATGCCACTGTCTGTTGAAGGCTCCATTCCCTTACCCTCCCATGCTAATAATGTTTGATGCCACTGTCTGTTGAAGGCTCCATTCCCTTACCCTCCCATGCTAATAATGTTTGATGCCACTGTCTGTTGAAGGCTCCATTCCCTTACCCTCCCATGCTAATAATGTTTGATGCCACTGTCTGTTGAAGGCTCCATTCCCTTACCCTCCCATGCTAATAATGTTTGATGCCACTGTCTGTTGAAGGCTCCATTCCCTTACCCTCCCATGCTAATAATGTTTGATGCCACTGTCTGTTGAAGGCTCCATTCCCTTACCCTCCCATGCTAATAATGTTTGATGCCACTGTCTGTTGAAGGCTCCATTCCCTTACCCTCCCATGCTAATAATGTTTGATGCCACTGTCTGTTGAAGGCTCCATTCCCTTACCCTCCCATGCTAATAATGTTTGATGCCACTGTCTGTTGAAGGCTCCATTCCCTTACCCTCCCATGCTAATAATGTTTGATGCCACTGTCTGTTGAAGGCTCCATTCCCTTACCCTCCCATGCTAATAATGTTTGATGCCACTGTCTGTTGAAGGCTCCATTCCCTTACCCTCCCATGCTAATAATGTTTGATGCCACTGTCTGTTGAAGGCTCCATTCCCTTACCCTCCCATGCTAATAATGTTTGATGCCACTGTCTGTTGAAGGCTCCATTCCTTACCCTCCCATGCTAATAATGTTTGATGCCACTGTCTGTTGAAGGCTCCATTCCCTTACCCTCCCATGCTAATAATGTTTGATGCCACTGTCTGTTGAAGGCTCCATTCCTTACCCTCCCATGCTAATAATGTTTGATGCCACTGTCTGTTGAAGGCTCCATTCCCTTACCCTCCCATGCTAATAATGTTTGATGCCACTGTCTGTTGAAGGCTCCATTCCCTTACCCTCCCATGCTAATAATGTTTGATGCCACTGTCTGTTGAAGGCTCCATTCCCTTACCCTCCCATGCTAATAATGTTTGATGCCACTGTCTGTTGAAGGCTCCATTCCCTTACCCTCCCATGCTAATAATGTTTGATGCCACTGTCTGTTGAAGGCTCCATTCCCTTACCCTCCCATGCTAATAATGTTTGATGCCACTGTCTGTTGAAGGCTCCATTCCCTTACCCTCCCATGCTTCCTCCCTATACCTGCTACTTAACTTTTCTTAACTCTGAATGACCTCATCTTAGCATATGTGTATGGACTGTACATATGAAGCATTAGAAGAACAGCAGCAAGAAAAGTACCAAACTTTTAAAATGCAGAAACCTGAGTGATTTGTGATGCCACTACAAGCAACTCAAAATTCTGCGTATTTAGTACCTATGAGCCCACTGAAGCTGATGTTGTACAAACAGGTTTCTTTATATACTGGCATTAATGTAGCAATTCCAATGCATACCCCTACATGCAGTGATATTTTGTAACACACTCGTACCTTGTATATTCAGAAATGTCCACATCCGGTGTCAAGAGGTATGCTGCTTCTGAAAGCAAAGATCCAGGTATTTCTGGAGACTTTTGGGTGATTTTCATTCCAATCATTAACTCAAATCCCTTTTCATCGCGTGATGCCACAGGTATTCTGGTAGGACAGACAGATTCTGGCGAAAATAAGTGGAGAAGAAGTGATGTTAGCACAGAAAAAAAAACAGAGAACAGTTAGATGCAAAATACTATTTAAAAGTCTGTATCTTCAAAGAAACAGACTATCTGAAGCATTATGTGTGCAATCTTGATAACTGTAGAAGCTGATAAGAAATTATAATTCATATGCATTTTAAGAAAACAAATGATTATTGCAAATGCAGGATGTGCTCTCATTGGTGGTAAAGATCCATGCAGCCTCCTGTTTGCATTCTAACACTTCTTACAGCCATGCACAATATCCTCATAGGTTGACGTAATGAGCGCCTTGTTTCAATAAATCAGGGAACACACCTCTCCAAAATGTCCCATAATAAAATATTCATTTCTCCATTTCCAAAAATCACAAAGTCACTCTCTCAAGGTAGCACAAAATAAGGTTTGAATGACTGTAAATCTGTATACCCTTTTACTGTTAATTGCTTTGCTATAATGCGGTATACTCTTCAAAATATTTTTCTGTTTGACCTACACTGAAGACTACAGTGAGAATCAGTAGTGCATTCATCCGTTTTGAAAATGTTCAAGGTCAGACTACAACAATTTGCAAAGGAACTGCCGTACAAAATGATACATCAGCATTGCTGCATTTCAGTCCACTATAAGGTATTACATTCCAGGGTTCTTGTTATAAATAAATCTGCACCTTGCATACCACATATAAGCAAACATATCTACATTTTAACCCTAATGAAAACAGAGACCTGGAATAAAAGTAATTATTATACGTGTCAGTAAATAATACAAATATGTATTAAAAACAGATAATTATTATTATTGTTCACCTATTAATCAGAAGCAGTAGTCTCCTTTCTGAATTAAATGCCTAATATAACCAGTTACTGCAACATAAAAGCATCAGTTTATGTTAGATGCCTATGAAGCACTGTGACCCACTAATTTATAGCCCCCACTATAATTGTTTAAACCACTCGACACCTACTGAATGATAGTACTGCTCACATGATCAGTTGTAGCCTTCTGAGCAGTCAGTATTATTTACGCATTTATTTTACTAATTTGTTACTAAGATAATGCAAGAACACAATAAATAAACTCTAGAAGTTGAAAGGGATCATGATGCTTACAAAACTGTGAACTAAGGTATCAGAATGCAAATTAAGATATAAGGACCAAACGATTACAAGTGATGCCAATTAATTGCCAAAGAAAATGATGTAATGTGGCAAAGCTTACTAGGTCACTAGTATATGATAATCGAGTAACATACAGATGGTCTTACAGCATGTTAGGGATAATACTTAGTTGTCAGATGACACTGCACAATATAGCACACATGCATAACAAAATTATACTCACCAGCTAACCTGGAATAGAATAGCTTCACAAACCAGCAAAATAAACTAACTGTGTTTTAAAAGACAAACAATGGATCTGATGTGTAGTCTCATCGGTAAATATCTCTTTATTTTCTAGCCTTGTATCGATCACCACCACAGGATTATTCTCAGAGTGTCTTAGTCCACTGCAGTATTAATGGACATTATCTCAACCTACTCCTAGGTAATCTTTCTGATTAACACTGTGGCCACTGGCAGCTGATTAGCTGTGTCCAATCCAATATGGTGCTTTTTCCCTGTTTACCGTTGGCTACCTCTGTTGGAGATCTTTCACTCTCATGAAGTGAGGAGGCTCATCTGTGAAAGCCTGCCTCCATCTCTCCTTGACTTCTTGTCACCTATTGACCTGGGTGACTGGGATGCAAATTCCTTAACCACACAATTGTCTTAAAGAAAATATATTATTCCTATATTTTACCTTTTCTGCCCAGTATTAGCTTAACATGCCTATCCAAGCTTCCTTTCCGTGACTCTTCCTTTCTTGATCTGAAGACCCGCCCCACCATTCATCTGCATTGTTTTAGATTATTAAGTTTCCTATTTCAACAGACTCTTATGCCCTTTGAAAAGGAAAATCTTCTTCGTATCTATGTATTCATTTTCATTGTTAGTAGATGTTGGCATTAAAAAAAAAATTCTAAACCGGTTTGAGTTTGTTTTAGGCAACATAACCACAGCTTAAGGAATAGTCCTATTAATTCATATTTTGTTGTGTAGTTATGATCTTTATTTCTTTAGCAATATTCATATTTCTCTGAAAATGGGGGCTGTGATTAAGAAGCATAGTGTGTGGTGGAGTGGGATAGTCCATGGAGGCTAATGCAGGAAACATCTTCCAAAGGACATAGAGA
>NC_056731.1:1214889105-1214921605 GCF_019279795.1 Protopterus annectens | reverse complement strand
AACTGTAGGGATGATCGGAAAATCCACAGTAGCAGCATGTTTAACATAGACTATATGGTCATTGTCACATGCATTTTACATTCTTAAGCAACTCTAAGAGCTGAAAATGAATGCTACATTCTATCGATAGCTTCTCTATAAGTGTTTCAGGGATGGGAGTTGACTTAATAGCTAAGATATTTGCCTCACAGGTACAGGGTTTGATTCTCACCTTTAGACACTTTCTGTTACTGACTTGGCATGTAATATGTAGACGGATTGTCTAGTACTTACTCATGCACCTAAGGAATCAGATGTATCAAAATAATACAGGATCAAAGCTGCAGAGAATAAGGCACCCCTATTTTCATATGAGGACAATAAAAAAAATACCCAAATGTTGCATATTATTAATTTATTTATTTATTAACCAGGTAGGTGACCAAAGTAAAAGGCAAAGAAACACATTAATGTAGTCTACAAAGTTATAGTAGTTAATATTGTAGGAAAATGATACATTGCACAGTATACAAGCAGAAGTAAAAAAATTAAGTCTTATATAAGAACCACCACCAAGAAACCATTTTTCTGAAAAGGTACAGAAGACAAGAAGAATAAGAAACTGATGTCATCTTGTTAAGACAAAGGTTACGTATTAGGTTCACCTACAAAGTTTCATATCTACTCTGTTTTCTGTAGCTGCTGTGTCTCTTTACTGAATGCACTGAGCCTCCCAATAATGCCAGGCTTGAAGTAATGATGCCATATCTGTGCAAAGTGCTGGTTAAATACAAAAATGTTCACACAGCTCACATCAAAGAATAATATAATCATTCACATCCCATTGTTACAAAACAAAATGAGAAGTGCATGCAGGTACTGAAAAAATGATAGAGATTAAACTTAAAAGCAGGCTTACTTTCCTAACCAAAATCCCCGCAGTGCATATGCCAAGTGCTGTCTCTTACTTTATATTACAAATGTTTCACACTTGTCTTTTACACTACATATTACATTAAACCCTGTTTTACCTGGTCAATACATTCTTTCTCTGTCTGTCAGTCTGAATGTCTCTTTCTCTATATATATTCTTTTTATTTTGTGAAGATGCATACTGGATTAACTTTTTACCGCATTTTCTCTCCGATAATGTTGGAATGTAATCACATGTAACTTTTCCCAAAAGTATGCATCTGTATGTGTTCTGTTATCTCAGTTGTCCTTCACTGCACCCTTTCAATGGATGGTTTGAACTGCACAATATTACAGCAACAAGCAGTGCAGTGCTGAAATCTGGTGATATGTACTGTATGTACACCATCTAGCAGTACTTCCTCACCACCACTACTGTTGATGCCGCTTCCTAGAGCTAAACTCAATGCTGCTGGTTCTCAGAGACTGGTAACATAAGATCCTGTTCATTTGTATTCTCAGTTAATCATCTGAACCCATCTAATCAGCAATCTGTCCCAAAGATAATTAGTCATTTGCTCACATTTGCACATCTTGCTATTAAAGATTGCCAGGCAATTTTCTTGAAAATTACTCATGTATTTTCTACATTCCTATACATGTTACTTCAACTTCCTTTACAGAAAACTTTTAACTTTGTTTAGCTATTTGTGTGTTTGTCATCAAGTGAAGAGATTGCATGTATGTGTCTTTCTGGTTGTTTATTTGTCTGTTTATTTTTGTTGTAGAGGTTGTCATACTGGGCAGAGCCCGTTTATAGCTTAGATACAGAGAGAACACGATTTGCTAACAAAATTCTCACAATATAAAAATAATTTGTACATATAGCAAAATGAGTGTATGCACAGGAATACACAATAAGTAATACAATAAGGACAAACATAGGTACACACGTAAACAATAATTAAGCCATCACTGAGGAACTGCTAAATAGTTACAGATTGACAGCTATCACTTTCATCTTTGCTAGATCACAGTCTATTTATTTATTGACATTTGATTACAGGAAAAGTACGACTGGGTAAGTACCCATTTTCAATGAAGGCTTGGGAAGGAAAGCTCCAAGGTATTACAAAAATATTTTAAGAACAATAATTTTACAACATTCAAAAATAATATAAAAATACCTACTGTGTAAATAATTATACCAAATTAGATATAATGTGAAAACATTTAATTGACATACAATCTTAGAAAAAGTAAGAATGCTAATGCTGTAACCATATTGTAGTCCATATAGTGATACAAATTCATAGCATTCTTATATATAAAGTGAAACAGATTCATTAACAGTAAAGAAGGTCTTCTATTTGGTAACTGCAAAGGAAATGCTCCCTGCCCACCTTAATAGTGCATGCTAACTCTTCCCTTAAACTTAACCCTAAACCTTACCTTAAAAAAAAAAAACTCTGTAACACCATCAATAGATCTTTCCCCTTATCTAACTGTTACCCTGACACTAAACAAGAACAACTGCACACACACATGCACACACTAAACCTATGCCTTACCTAACCCTTACCCTACCCCAAGAACATTTGCACATACTCATACATGTGTGCGCATACAAACATGGGCACACACACAAGCACACATACATACACACACACACACACACACACACACACACACACACACACACACACACACACACACACACACATACACACACACACATACACATGCACACACACACACACTAAATTGATGGCCTTACCTAACCGTTCCCCTAGCCCTAACCCTCAAAGACATGCACAAACACTTCCACCCCTGCCCAAGCTCCACTTACTGTTTTTGGCAAAAAACACATTCTGCAGTCTCAGTGTTCAGTGGTTACATCACTTACTCATTTCTACCAGTTATCAACAAAATTACATTTGAAAAACTGTAGGAGGAACCATATAAATATAGTAATGGGTGAATGGGACTGACCCACTCCCCATGTAAAAGTTTAGTTTTCTTAGTGAATGTGAATTCCATGTGTTTCATGTGTCACTTTAGTCCATGTGTTTCATGTGTTGCTTTAGTCCATGTGTTTCATGTGTTACTTTAGTCCATGTGTTTCATGTTTTACTTTAGTCCATGTGTTTCATGTTTTACTTTAGTTCATGTGTTTCATGTGTTACTTTATTCCATGTGTTTCATGTGTTACTTTATTCCATGTGTTTCTTTAGTCCATGTGTTTCATGTTTTACTTTAGTCCATGTGTTTCATGTGTTACTTTATTCCATGTGTTTCATGTGTTACTTTATTCCATGTTTCATATGTTATTTTACGGTAAGGTTGTAATGTTTTCTTATTTTCATTGCACAGTCCATTGATCATTTGATCATCTGATGGGCTTTGCCAACAGATGCACATATATATCCATGCAGAAATAATACTAAATGTGTGCATTATAATCATACATTATCTTTCTAATTACCCCCTAAATAATGCAGATAATTAAGGTTAAGGTATTTTATATCACACTTTCCTTTTGGAGGTTAACTAGTTCACCATTTGTTATGGCTATACTTGTTTTTGAGAAATCTCTCATTTTTTCTAGGTGGCCTTAGAATTTGAATAGTTATTTTGGTTCATTAAAGAGGAATAATGCTATTCAACAGTTTAGACAAGATACTGTTTGCTTCAATTTCTTCTCCATATATCTTCCCTTTCAGTTTCAACTTTTTTCAGTTGGATTAAAACAATAAATTATTTAATAAAATAAAATGTCATATAAAATGTTTGAAAGACTACTTGAAGAATATTTACCTGAGCTTTTGAGTTATAGACTCCCACTTAGAGACACCTTTTAAGAACCACTAAGAAAGGAATTAAACTGATTGCATTATTACTAGTACACAAACACTTTCAGAGAGTAGAGCATACTTCCTACAATTCTGTTAGGGGTGAAGTGGGCAAGGAAAACAAACAAGATCTGCAGGTTACCCATTATTTGTGGAAAGTGGCAGAACGTGTAGGCTTAGACAGCATATGGTTGCTTTTAAATTCTAGCTCTGAGCAAAACCATCAATATTACACTTGTCCCATCTCATGCTTCAGAAAAGAATAACTCAGAATACAATAAACCACATCAAAGCAAAACATTTCTTTCAGACAATGACCTAAATTTGTCTCTACAGCTAGTCAATGCTTTAACTGAGCTTTAATAAAAAGTGATAACAGTGCCCTGCTCATCAGCTTTACAGAAGCCCCCTGTGTGCAAACAATAAACAACAATAGCTTAGAATATGAGCATCAGTTCAAAGGGATGGGAACACACCCAAGTCAGATACACCCTCTCTTCATAGGCTGCTGCAATTTTCAGTGCTTCTCTTAACCGGAACTGTTACACAACGTATGTAACAATCTATATAGGTCATAAATGAAAAGCCTCATAGGTAATAGTTATTAACTTTTTTGTGATGGAATGAGCTATTGGTAGAAAGTACTTTAGGAAAGTGGATCTTACTTCCTACAATTCTGTTAGGAATAAAGTGGTCAAGGAATGCAAGTGAGATCTGCAGGTTATCCATTACAAATGGAACATGGCAGCAATGATCAATGAACCAGACTTCTTTAGTATGTTATCATGTAATTACAATTTTATAATAAAACTATATCTTCATAGGTTCATAGGTTCGTACTAGGCTATCTGCCCTAGGGCATTTATAAAGCCCTAGGAGTGTGTGTGTGTCACCACCCTTTAGGTCTAGTATAGGTTCATATATCTGTAAATGATTTAGTAGTCAGACAAAAAGACCACGTGCAAATAGCACAAGTGCATTTATGTTGTAAGTAACATGACAGTGTCATAGCACTGTCATTTTATTTTCATTAAACTGAATTAAAACATGGTGTTTAACTTGCTCTGAATCTGCTAAGAGAATAAATCAGAGCTACAAAATCACTGTAAAATTATTTCAACTCAGTTGTTGTTGTGTCTTTCGGCTTTTCCCTGTTAGGGGTCGCCACAGCGGAACTCCGGTTCGCTAATGATTGGCAGTAGATTTTTACGTGCCGAGTTGCCGGCCCTGATGCACAACCTTCAACGAAGGTACACCTATTCATGCATGTTTCCACACAGAAGACGCTCTAGCTGAGAATCAAACAGGACAACGTCTTACTGTGAGGTGATAACACTACCACAGCACCACCACCGCAGTAAAATTATTTCAACTCAGTCATAAGCAGAGTGTTACCTATGAGCAGGGATTTTGTTTATCCAGGGTTACCCGGAGCCCTGGGTTACCTCATGCATTTGGCTGGGGTTCCTGTACAGAGTGACTTCTATCAGCTGGAGAAGATTTATAGGTGCCTGCTTGTAGTTTATTCACAAATTCAGCTGGTGTGCAGAAGCCGTTAGTTCCTAGTTTTACATTAATGAAAATAATTTCAACTCATGATTCTTGTAAAGCATTTGTCTAATACACTGCATCCATACTTGAATGTAAGAAACAGGTACATACAGAGTTATCAGATTACATTCTTCATTTTGGCTGGAATGTTCCAGAAGTGACACCACAAAGGGATGCATGTATATAGACTTATTTACTTGTACTTTTCATATTTTACATTTCATCCCCCTTTACTTTTATCACTTCCTATTAGGACTTTAAACAGGATCAGGCTTAATATAGAGGACTAAAATTATGGATACTATTGCACATTCTGGGATTTGAGCCCCCATTTGCTTATTGTATGACTTTGCAAAATTCACTTAACTAGACAGTGCTCCAAGATCACACCTGTAAAAAGGCACTTATGACTACCGGGCTTACATGGTTACAGTTTGAAAAGGAAGAGCATCTGTTACTACCTCTAAGGCTTGCAATACTTTTTACAAGCTAAAATGATTAGTTATTTATTTTAATATGCCCAATCACACACACACACACACACACACACACACACACACACACACACACACACACACACACACACACACACACACACACACACACACATAAATGTACACAGATAAATGCCCATGGGAGCTTCCTACAGTGCAAATGAAATGACACCTGAGACCTATTATGGCTTGGCAAAATGAAAAGATTCTCCTGTGTCCTCCTCCATTTGAGGTTAAATGTATGTAGGACCTTTGCCACCTGACAGAGAAACACTCTGGTTAGTTGTCCATCCCTAGCTTGGAAATGCATGTAATTGCCTTCTAGTGTTGTGATGCCAGTCATTCATTCTTATGTCAGGATAGCTTTGACCAGACATTAATGTTGGTATCTAGAGGTATTAATTCATACTTTTTAATGTTGCCAGTGCTTTTGTCCGTCTTCTTAATGGCCTGTTATCAGTGTTGAAACTTTCAGGCATGTGCTTGTCTTTTGATTATAGGTTTTAACAAAAATAATCTTGACTACAAAATTAACTTTAAAGTGTCCTTTTTGACTGATTGATTTGTTTTTCTAGGAAAAAAACATCATTCTTGTATGGTAATGGTTTATTGTTTGGGCTCTTGAATTTTATACTCCTTGCATATGTTTATATAAATCTTTCTGCCTGCACATTAGTGGCCGAATGATGGGGTACAAACATACTGCTTGATGTCATGTTGTTCCATGAAGATTGTAAACCCTTCTGAGGTAAACTCTAGCCTGTTATAATCTGTTATTTGCTCAAACAACCCATATATTGGAAACACAGTCATTAATACTAAAACAGTCTTTATAGCTATGGTTGAGAGCACTGAAACAACTCTCCTGCTATCTGGAATGTACATCCACAGAAACCACATAAGATGGTAGATTGAAAGACACTTGGCTTTATCCTAATAATGCCCTGATCTGTAACCACTTCCTCTTTGCAGGCGATAATATTTGCTTCGATAATTTAGAATTTCTCCTTTCACACACCAGAATAGGTAAGAGTCTTTTTTTTCATCAAACTCATACTGTTGTTAAAATTTCCTGCAGAAGTGAGTAGCTCACAGGGATTGCCCCAAGCTGATTGTTTTGGATCACAGCAGAGGATCCATATCAGAAAGTCTGGAGAGGTGACATTATTTTGTCTACTTTAATTAATGGTGCCTGATATAATAAACACTCTTTGACCAGGGTCTTTTGTTAATGAGTTAATTAAACATTACTCAGAAATATTCTGACACAGCCTGTAAGGAAGTTGGGCTCCCCACTGTAGAAAACTGAAAGGCATTAGTCTGAAAGCATTACTGGATGGAAACCTTGGCCTAGACTGCTGAGGGTAAATTACCAAAACTGGCAGAATGGATGGCACAACAAGATTTACTCTTTAATAATACTGAAACTTTTAGCTTGGATAAATACCTACCATGACACTTTAAATGTACGGGAATACATTAACTGTGATGTTACATTCACTTGCATGAACAGGTAAACTGGGAGTCATTGTCAGGTCTTCCTCTGAAGCCAAAACCCTTCAGCAAGCACATAGACCTGCAAATGTATGTTGTATGAAAAATGAACTCAAATTAAATGCTAAAAAGTATAATATTGTCACATTTGGTAAACAACCCCTCTCCAACATACAATATAGACAATACTCCACTCCAAAATTAAAACTTTGCTAAAGACCTCAGAACTTGAGTTGATAATTTCTCCTCCTTTGGCCAGCATATAACAATAGTAGTCAGAAAGTCCTTCTATTTAGTGTAGCTAAACTGGCAAAGAAATATCGTCCAGGTCTAAAGAGGTCATTTCCCCTTATATTCAATATTTTAATACAATGTCACCTTTTGGGCTGTACCTCACTAGACATATCAAGCAACTGGAAATATTCTAGTGGTTCCTAACTATGAAGATTACTGCCTTAAAAACCATAAGCTATGAGACAAGATTGAAAGCACAATCTCTTCAGTCAGTATCTTCTAAACTTCTAATGGGGATCTGTACTTTGCCCTCCGTGGTATTTTCGTCCCCTTGATCCTAGATCTCTTGTTTCTCCACAAAATCAAATAGCCTACAAATACCAGGGATCTAAATTTTCATTACCACATAAATAAAACATGGTGAAAGGGTAGGTTCATCATGCAGTGCCTTCCCCACCCTCTACAACGTTTGGACTCGGGATTACCCGATATACTTAGCAAAGGCTTCAATTTTGTCCCTACCACAAGGGCAAATTTGGTTGAACTGATTTTAGACTTGAAAGTTTCTGTTAGAAAACTTAATTTGCGCTTATTGTTTGGGTCTGAAATGGGGTGTGAGAATACTGTATGTAGAAGTAGTACGTTTAATCCTCCTTTACCCAGTGTGTTGAACATGTTTGAAGCATTGTGTGAATTTGATTTTAGGGTTCTTATGAGAAATAATAATGTTGACACTAGTATGTGGAATCTCAATGCCAGTGAAAGACATTTACTTAGTAAGTTAGTGTCTGATAAAACATTGCGAGTTATGAAGCCTGATAAAGGGGGCGGGGTGGTCAGAATGACGAAAACTGATTATAACAACAGAATGAATATGTTGTTATGGGATGGTGTGCTTTCTGATGAAGTTTCACGTAATTTTGTTAACATTTCACACTATAAAATCTATTTGGCCCTGAAGGATTTGTTGGACCAAGGTCAGATCGATATGGATTTGTATCATTTTCTTAGTGTTAACCATCCTAGAGTACCGAATATTTTCAGTATGCCTAAAATTCACAAGAATTTGTATGACTCCCGGATGAGACCCGTAGTAACTTACTTCATTGGTAAATATATTGATTACAGATTGAAGACTGTTTTGAAAGATGAGCAGCATATTTGTATTGACTCATGGCATTTTTTGAAAAAATTGAGTGGTTTGGCTGTTGTGGAAAATGTTTCATTTTTGACGGTGGATGTTGTGAATTAATTCAGTGTCATTCCACATACTCTTGGGCTTGAATGGTTTGAGGAATATCTTTTTGATTCAAACAGGTTCAGTAATAATGATGTTTTAGTTTTGGTGGCCCTTATGGAACTAGTTTTGAAGTATAACTTTGTCTTTTTTGAAGGACAGTTTTTAATGCAACAAACAGGGATTGCTATGGGGGCATTTTGTGCCCCCATTTTTGTGAATATTATTATGCTAATGTGGGAACGCAAATTTCTTTTTAATTCCCATTTTAATGGATCATGGACTTTGTACTTGCCATATATTGATGATTTGATTTTTATATGGAAGGGGGATGAGAATAATGTGAAAGATTTTGTGCAATTTATCAATAGTACTACAGGTTTTCTTAAGTTTACATACGAGGATAATAAGGAAGTCATGAATTATCTGGATGTCCTAGTTAGTCAAGATTTTGACAATAATTGTCTGGTTAGTAACTTGTATAGAAAGCCCACTTACAGCAATAGTTTGCTGCATTACCATAGTTGCCATCCAGACCATGTGAAGAAGGGCCTTGCGAAAGGACAATATGTTCATATTTCACGTATGGTCAGCAGAGATGTGGATTTTCATGTGCAGTGTAAAATCATGGAAGATATGTTGCTAGCAAGAGGGTATCCCATTATGTTAATTGAGAGGGCCTTGGAGGAAGTTAATGCCAAAAGAGCATCAGGGGTGTTTAGTCCACTGCTGAGTAAGGCCTCTGAGTGCCCGCAGACCAATTATGGTACCGTAGTTGTACACAATGACTTTGAAAAACATATACCCTTAGATTCTACCCTGTCATCTTTTGTTACAAGATTTTCTCCCGATTATAGTGGTATCATGGATGTATTGAGGAAGAACTGGATTGTGTTCAATAGTCAGGCAGATATTATAGGAAAGTTAGGAATGCTTCCCTGTGTAATTTTTAGAAGGGGAAAGTCCTTTAAAGAATTGTTGCAAAGGATGAACTATACTGAATTTTGGCAGGGGAGGGGGACCCAGGCATGTGTTTTTTGTGCCCAGTGTATCCACGTTGTTACAGTGGATAAATTAGTTATCAATGGTACAAGGGTTAGGGCACGGGGGAATTACTCCTGCATTAAGAAGGGAGTTGTGTATGCTGTCATGTGTTGCCATTGTACTGGGTTTTATATTGGTAAGACAAAGAGGAGCCTTAAGGATAGGATATATGAATATATCTGGGACATCAGAATTGCCAGACCAAACAGTGCCCAATATAAACACAGAGCACAGTATCCTGGTCACACTTTCAAGTTCTTAGTTGCTGAAAAAGTGACACCAGACACGGTCCTTGGGAGGAAGTTCTTAATTTTAGGGAATTAAAATTAATGCCACTAGTCCGCCTTGCCTTAATGATAGTGTCAGCATCAGTAGTTTTTTGAAACTACATTCATATTTTGGATAATATAGGAATGTATGCTATTTGTATTATTTTGTTATATGTGGGGAAAGGTTTAATGTACAGCAATTACTATATTTATATGTTTGATGGTTTTAAATTAAGTTTTTGCAGTATTTGTGTTATGTGTTTGACTATATTTATTGTTAGACTGAAGATGCTAGGGTATGATTGTATTTTAGGTAATGCATTTTAGGTACTGTTTGTTTAAGTCAAAAGTCTGGAAATTGATACATCACTGAATTTTAGTTTAAATAGTATGATGTTATGTGTTTTACTTATTCTGAAGAAGTCAGGTGATGTTGCTGACGAAAGCACTCAATAAACGGTTTGGATAGTAGTTTGGCGTGGACGGTTTCTCTTCTGATTCTACTACTATTTTTAAAGTCAAAAACACTCTTTATTCTTCTTATTTTACTTGTTCTTTGGCCATCCAAATAAAGGAATTGATCCACGGAGGACCATTTTAAGCCAGACCCCCACCCACAAAAAAAAAAGTTACAAGAAAGCAGAACATCATGCATAGAATTGTTTGATATAGATATAATGTATGTAATAAAGACATTCTTCATATTTTGTAAATCAGAAAACAACATAATTCAAGTTATACAAAAAACAAAATCTCTTGCATTTGGATTTGCTATGAAGATAAGAGTTTAAAAGACAAAACATTTCTGAGAGGGTTAGCCATTTGGGTATTTTACTACTTTGCATATTCCGTACGATGGGCATGGTTATACATTAATCCTTATTTTACAATAGAAAGAGTGCTTGGTAATCTCCTCACAGATAGTAGTGTAATCATACACTGAAGTTTGACCATTCAGATGTTGGTACTTTTTATTAAAATGTCATGAAACTGCATTTATATCAGGGTTCACAGGGGGCTACTGAATTGCAGAATGTTTTGTTTCCCATTTTAAGGGGAGTTGTATACTTATTATGTTTCTCTCTTCCTTCACGTTAGACCACTTTCATCTATTAGTGGGCAGTTTGTACCATGGCACACTGAGTAGTGGGCAGTTCTGGTACTTCCTGGGGTCAGGAATGAAGTGTAGACTTAAGTGAACTGGAATGTTCCTTGAGGAATCTCAGCTACTTAGAAATATATAAACATTTTAGTTTCAGTAAATTATTATTTTACTATAAAGAAAAAAATAATACTTCAGATATGAAGTGCACACACCAGACACTGGTATAACCCAATAGTCATTTATTGCTGAAATGAAGTAACCTATACTTACAGTCTGATAAATGCATTTGAAAACATATACAATGCTATAAAAATGAGTCATGTTTGATGTCACTGCATTCTTTAAGTAAGGCAAAGTTAATAAAGAGAATGAAACAAATACTGCCAGAGCCCTAGAAGAGAATTTATTTCCTTAGGACTGGGTGGAAGACATAAGTACACAGATCACACCTCCAGACAGACATATTACAGTACAGTATGATTGCTCCTTGTGCATATTAATGATGTTGAGACCTGTCATCCATCAGGAATTATCAGAAGTGGGATGCTGTAACAAGACTGTTGAAGAGGAACAATTTTTATCCTCTTGAGTGCACATTTATATAAAAAGCTATGCTCATAGTTATCATAAATGACCTATTTATTCCAGTTATCTATTATTGCAGTGTTTTTAGAAGTAAATTCATCCAACAGTGAATATGCATGTACAATGCACATCTATGAAACATAAAACTGGCTTTATTTTTTTATTTAAATATTCATTTGCTTACTTGTATGTTAGTGGGGTGACTGAGCTGAAACAGGACCTTTTGCAGATGCAGTCTGGGTCAAATGGCAAGATAATGTACAATAGAAATATATAAGACATGAAGTTGTATAGTGCAAGGCTAAACATACATATTAAATACTAAACATAATAAATTGCAGTAAGCAAAACACAAAACAAAAAAAAAAGTGTGAACAATACAGATAATTAAAATAGTGAAACATAAAACAATAATAAATGCATTTTTAATATCACAGTGCATATATGTCAAGTTTCAACATAAGGAAGTCTGACTACATCCAACCATTCTAACCCAAACATATTTCTAGTTAAAAACAAACATTTGACCTACAGAAGTGACTTGATCAGTAAAAGAGTAAGCATCATGTATGATGAACAAATACTCTTTGACATATGAAATAAATATTTACACTATGTCAGCACCTCATAGACGAGCAGTTCAAACCCCTACTACCATTGTCCCATCAAAACAGAGAAATACTCCAATGTTCTTCATGAGTTACTTACTATCTACCATTGATCCCCCTTGCATTCCTTTTAAGTCACATTCCTTTTAATTCAGCTAGATGACAGTGAAGGTCCTTTTGTAACATACTGGGAAATATGGAAAAAAGGGCTACTGCTGTACTGCTACAAAGGTATAAGTGCAATAACCTTGAACCCACACTTTGGGTACGCTGCAAATTATGATCAAACCCCCCCCCCCGCAACCAAAATTTGTTATCACTAAGTAGGGGATGGGTTCCCTGATTGCACATGCTGCCAATACATAAGGTTTTCAACATGCTTGATGACTCAAAGGTGGGCCATCTGGAGACCCCAGAAACTACAGACCCATAAGTCTCACTTGTCGCATATACAAAGCCATGGAAAGAATTTTCATGAAGATGATCAACAGAGATATAGTAAACCTCCAGACACTGGACCCAACCCAGTCTGGTTTCATCAAGGGCAGATCATGCCTACTCAACCTGGTAGACTTCTTTGAGAAGGTCACTAAAGCAATGCATGAGGGCAAAATCGTTCACACTGCCTACATTGACCTGACCAAGGCATTTGGCACAATACTCCATTTGAGCACTCTTGAAAAACTCAAGAGGTTAGGTACTAACTCGTATGTCACCCAGTGGATAGTCAACTGGCTCATAGACAGGACCCAGGAAGTTAGAATTGGGGAGTCCACCTCTACAAAGAGGCCAGTCACTAGTGGAGTCCCTCAGGGATCAGTCCTTGGACCATTCCTTTTTGGCATTTACTTCTCAGAAGTCAAGGCCAATGTCAGTGGTCTCTGACTGACTACATTTGCAGATGATTGCAAATTAGGGGCTGTCATTGAATCTCATACTGACACAAATGTTCTCCAGGAGGAGCTGACACAGACAAACAAGTGGTGTCAGAGCTCTGGACTAAAACTAAATGCCAAGAAATAAATAATAGTATACTTTGGGAAGTCCTCCATCCCTGGTAACTATCATATTGACAACACACCCCTTAGACCTGACCCAATAGTCAGGGACTTAGGGGCACACATAGATAGTAATCTAGCCTTTGATCATCACGTGTCTACAGTGGTGAGGAAATCATTCTATGTTGCGCAACTTATAAACAAATATATGGCATTTAAGTCCAAGGAAGTCATTGTTCCACTGTATTCAGCATTTATCAGACCTATCAATAAGTACAATGCCCCCTTTGGTATGTACCTAACCAGGCATATCCAGCAACTGGAACGTCCACAGAGGTTACTCACTAAAAGAATATAGGGCAAAAGTAATATGTCCTGTGCTGACTGCCTCAAGGCCCTATCCCTGTATTCTGTCTCCTACAGGCTTTTGAGGAGAGATCTATGCCTGGCATATGGGGCATTGTCAGACCCCACTCTGATGGACCTCCTGTATATATATATAAAGCACCAGAATTACCTGTTCTAAAGACTTAAACCTTGCCTATGATATAAATAGGACCTGCTGGAGAGATAGGTATGTATCTAAGAGATGTCCACGTCTATGGAACAAGTTCCCCATCCATGTCAAGCAGAGTTCCTAACTAACCCAATTCAAGTGCAACTTGTACAATGGGATGGGAAACTAGAAATTCATCCCTGGGTTGACACCTATGTCTCTAATGCAAACAAGTAAACTGTAAATGGTTCATCTCCCAGGCCCATGCTTACACTTATCAAGGGTGTCAGAGATTTGGGATGCATGGCTAGGCTTAAAAAGGCCCTTGGGGTCATTAGCCTAGTAAGCACCTATGAACTTATGAACCTATAAAACAGATTTATATAAAAATAACTGGCAGTTATTACACCACATATGTAACACTTTCCATCTCTCCAATCTTATGAGTGACCCACAATGGGGAATGTTGCCAGACATGCAACTTTTTGCAGTATCACTTTATATCACCCTGAGCTCCATAATACCTCTCACTCTAAAAATGCCCCCATCAAAAAAATATACTGTCATCTTGTCCTGAGTGGCAGACTGAATGCAGGGCAATAGATGAGGAGGTAAGAACACCCACTCCCCCAGAGGATACCTTTATCTAGTTCGCCAGGCAGCACAATCTGAGAAGCAATTACCCCCTGGAAGAGACAGCAGTATGCCTCTCAACCTTTTAGCATAAGAAATCTGAACAAAGCCTGAAATAATGAGGAGAGGGGCAAAGGCCCAAAAATAGAGACAGAGTTGCTGAAATGACAGGTTTGTGTTAGTATGGGGTTTCTGATGGATATAAGTTCTGAAACGCAAATGTATTTCATTATTTAGCAAGCTCATTCCTCACTGATTTGTCAGAAAGCCACAAATTCTGTGAGGAGTTAAAAAATCTGGACATTCTACAAAAATCTGGACAGTTGAGAGGTATGGACAGCAGACTTGCAGATAATTTCATGACTATAAAGGGTGCCTTCCCCATAACTGCCTACTCTCCTCAACTGAAATATAAAAGCAGTTTCCACCACTACCAAAACTAATCCAAAAAGTAAAACTCATCTATCCTGTACAACCCCCCACCTCACATAATACACTGAATTACACCATACTCTATCCCAAACAGGCTTTTTTCCTGAGTACTTAACATTTACCTTTAGGGAACTTCCATAGTTACCTCCCACTCCATCAAGGATTCCAGATCCTCCTGCATTCAACCACATCATAATGTTTCAGACAGCCTGAATTATATCAGCTCAGGTAAGACACAAAAAGGATGCAGCTGGATCCTTACCTTTAAGTATTGCACTCTCTGCATCTCACTGAATCCTATATCTCCAGCCTCCCGTAAAATTCCTGTCTGTGGTTTTCATTTATTTAATAAAGCTGTCCAGTCCATCTGACAACTCTCGATCACCAATCTCCTCCCTAGGAACACCACAAGCCTCTCTGCAATAACTCTTACCTATCCTATTTTAATAAAAGTCTAGAAAAGCTATCCCACATAACTTACATCCTATCTAAACTCATAAGTCTCAGCATGGCTTTAAAAATATATCACAGAAAGAAAACGAAGTATCTCAGCTGCTCTGCATTCGGCAGTGTGCTCTGAATTGAAATAATAATTATGCATCCCGCCCACTTCTCTGATTTGATGTATGACAGCTCCAGTTTGTTCTCTTCCACTGTACAAAATATAGCAGCAATAGAAGAGAGATTTTCTTGAGCTGTATACAGGTAAAACGGACCTGGAGCTGGTCACAGTTAAATGGGGACATTAACAGCCAAGCGTGTAGTTTGGTGCTAGTACACTGTTTTTTTAAAAAAATAGGTGACATCATGCTGTGCTGGAGATGTGGAGTGTTTGGTGTGGATCTAGTTGTGGATCTAGTAAGTAACTAATTTATTTTTTTTTTATGTGTATGCGTGTATGTGTTTGTGTGTGTGTGTGTGTGTGTGTGTGTGTGTGTGTGTGTGTGTGTGTGTGTGTGTGTGTGTGTGTGTGTGTGTGTGCGCGCGCTTAGGTAGAAGGCATAATTCTGCCTCTCTTCTATTCCTAATTTTGAGGAATGTACCTGATTTTGCCTCATACTTCTTTTTCTGGTAAATTGCTAAGCATTACAGTCAGTCAAAATGTGTGTGTGTGTGTGTGTGTGTGTGTGTGTGTGTGTGTGTGTGTGTGTGTGTGTGTGTGTGTGTGTGTGTGTGTGTGTGTGTGAGTGGGTGTGTGGGTGTGTGGGTGTGTGGGTGTGTGTGTGTGTATATATACACATGTACATGTGTGTTTAACTATAAGAACCACTAGAAAGACATAAGTTCCTTACAGATTATTAATAGACTAACATACTATTTTCTGACTAGGTACTATCCCCCTCAAAACTACCCCACAACTCGAAAGGCTTGCAACATAGGAAGGATTTCCCTGCTAAAACTGTAATATGGAGAGTTAAGCTGTCCTGCCCCTCAGCAACCTACTTCTAAAAGGTTAATATTGTGAATCACTGTACTGGATTTATTTAAAGCCCTGGGTCTATAGCACTGGAGGTGTCACTAGCATTCTGTTAATGAAATCCCTACTTTACCTGAATTCAATTTAACTAAAAGTTAGACCAGGCATACCAATCATCATCATCATCATCATCCCCTTTTTCCCATTTACATGGGGTCAGGGTATCGTATTAACTGTCGCCAACTCTCTCGATTCAGTGCCACTCTCCTGCCTTCTTCAACACTCATGCCTGACTGTCACAGATCTTCTTTCACACAATCCATCCACCTCTTTGCTGGACATCCTCGCTTCCTCTTACCTTCTTCCTGTCTGTCCCAAATCTCCCTCACCAGATTGTCTTCTGCTTTTCTACGCATGTGCCCATACCATCGTAATCTGTTCTCTTTGATCTTTTCTGTAATTGGAGCTACTTTGGCTTCTGCTCTTATGTCCTCATTTCTTCACCTGTCCCACAGTGTGCATCCTACCACCTTTCTCAGGCACTTCATTTCCATCACCTCTAGCTTCTTCAACTGTTCTGCCTTTACTGCCCAGGTTTCTGTACCATACAGTAGTACTGGTCGCACCACTGTCTTGTACACCTTACTTTTCAGCTTCTTTGGCATTCTTCTGTCATATACTATACCTGATACTCTATGCCAGTTGGCTGCAGCCCCTCTGATTCTAGCTTTGACCTCTTCATTCAGATTACCCTTCTCCTCAACCACCCCTCCCAGATACTTGAAGCTGTTTACCTGTTCCACTATCTTCCCATCTATCTCTATTCACAGCTTCTTCTGATACCAAACAAAGTAAAATTAACAACTTAAATATTAGACTAAAGTACCTACTAGCACAGGACATAGAACAATTTGGTGCATTTAAAATGAAAAACATATGATATAATCCTTTAAGAGGCTGTAAGTATCTTGAGTCTGCATTAGCCCTACTCCGCTCGCCCTCACTGTACTCGGGCTCGCTCCATGCCCCACCCTGCCCCCAATTCTCACCCAACCTCAGTAGTGTTAAATTTAAAGTACCTATACCACACCCCCACCTCTCTGAACCAATCAACTAAGACCTAATCCTTAAAGTTGCATATGCTTAATTACCATACCTAACTTACTAGCTATAGACTGACTTTACCGCCTGATATCCTAGTCAAAGTGCAAAACAATGAAAATGCCACTACTACCTACTTCAACACTTCTGAAGTTACTACTGCTACTCTCCCTCTTACCTCTTATGATAATCTCATATCTACTCACCGCCTTTGAACATCAGTACTATCTAGGCTTTTACTATCCTAGAGGCCAAACCTCTATGCCAATTAAGCCAAATTTTCAATATCAAGTAAACATACCTTACTTACCTAACTACTTATTTACAAAATATCACCGACTCATTCAAACTAGACTCATAAACCCAAATGCCAGGAAATACCAGAACCTAACATATAAACTCCATAAACTTATATTTAGGACACAACACAACCTCATAATAGATGGCGACATTCATCTCAACCCTGGCCCAACCACTATCAATAAGCCAAGCCCCAACACTACTATTCCCTCCAATTTACAAACCCTAAATAGACCTCACAACTCACTCTTGATCGGCCACCTGAACATTAGAAGTATAAATAATAAGGTTCCCCACCTACATGCCCTCTTAGATGTTTACCCTATAGACATGCTATGTCTTACCTAAACATGGTTAAAGCCATCAACACAAGACAATGAAGTAATACCACCTGGTTATAACATAATAAGACTTGACTGCAAAACTAGGAAGGGAGGGGGGTAGCTGTACTATATAAATCAGGGCTACAGGTGACCACTGAAGCCTCTCAACCACCCCAAATCAGTAATGCTGAAATTCTTGTTAATAAGATGCAAATCAATAAATGTAAATGCATATATATCATCTGTATGTATATACCTCCAGGTAATAACATTAACACCCTTGAGGACAGCCTACACTGGTTATCAACTAACTACCCCCAGGAAACCATAGTCCTTGGCGACATCGATTGGAACAACTGTTTTTCTGAACACCCCACTATCCATGTTAACCTATTTGGGTTTACTCAGACCATTACCTCCCCCATTAGGATCAGCAAACCCAACAACAAAGAAAGTACCTTAGACTGGGGTACCATTAACAGCTATCCCCAAAAATACAAGACAGGGATCCTCCCTGATGATATAAGTGATCACTTTCTAAGCTTTATAATTAGGCATAAGACTGACATACTTAATCAACCCACCTATAAGACAATAAGAAACATTAAAAACTTCAACCCAGATAACTTCCAAAAAGAATTAAGTTTATGTGATTGGTCAGTCCTAAAACACCTGCCTCTGCAGGAAGCAGTATCCTACTTCAATACTAAATGTTTAGCCATTCTTGATTACCATGCGCTAACACATTGTACAAGAACTAAAACAAAAAAGCCCCATGGATCACAAAAGAAACTAGACAAAAAATATCACTAAGAAATAAAGTATGGGGCCAAATGGAGTACCACAAAAAAAACTTGTAGATCAAATTAAATACAGACAGCTAAGGAATGACACAAAAAATCCATTTTATCAGATAAAAACAAACTTTTACTACCAACTACAGCAAGCTCACCAAAATAAACCACAAAAGTTCTGGGCAGGTATCAATAAACTCCTACACCAAGGACAATCCACTACTCCAACCCCCTCAGGCACTAACCACAATAATCCAGAAGAAGTTGCCAATACCTTTAACAGTTTCTTTACTAAAACTATCCTCTCTCTAGCTAACCAGCTACCTCCTGATGACTCAAGTCCTACTACTCCCATAACTAGCTCCCAACCCTCTTTTCACCTTCAACCTGTTCCCACATCCCTTGTTCGAACCCTTATTAAGAAACTTAAACCAACTATCTTCTCTGCTGATCTCTTACCGGTAGAATATCTGCAAAAAGCAGTGGATGCCATAGCCTATCCCATCTCCATCCTGATTATTAGAACTATAACTGAACGTTCCATCCCCTCTGTCTGGAAGATATCTCATATTATCCCTCTGCACAAAGGTGGCAACTCTAATGAATTATCAAATTATAGATCCATAGCTATATTATCACCCCTGGCTAAAATTATGGAGAAATGTATACATAAACAAGCTATCTTATCTAAAACAACTTACTTGCCAACCCTCAATATGGTTTTTAACCATTTCACAGCACCACCTCTGCCCTCCTGTCTTTTACTGATGCCATTAACAAAAATCACAAAAATAACATTCTTTCCTCAGCCCTCTTTATTGATCTTGCTAAAGCCTATGACATGGTAATCATCAATTACTCATAAGCATACTTAGATCCTTTTCTCTAGATAATCTGACTATACAGTGGTTCCAATCTTACCTAAATGATAGACAACAGGCTGTCCTATGGCAAAACAAGGTATCAAGCCATCTTCCCATTACCCTTGGTGTTCCACAAGGTTCCATATTAGGGCCTCTCCTATTTTCAGTCTTTATTAATGACCTGCACTCAGTCATGCCACATGCTACCTGTATTCAATATGCAGACAATTCCACATTAATATGCTCTGCTACTTCCCCCTCTGATTTACAGACCCTAAGCCAAAATGTGTTTAACATAGTTCAAAACTGGCTCCTTAACCATTGTCTCATACTGAATCCTAAGAAAACAAAATTACTACTATTCTCTCCAACCCGTAAGTCCTCCCCACTTACCTTTATGGTTAAGTCAAACAATGGCACCATCATATCTCCAGATCTCTCCACCAAACTATTAGGGGTATTAATTGTTAACAACCTTAAGTTTGATGTGCATATCAACCATACTATAAATTAGTCAATAAAAAACTTGGCTCTCTATACAGGATTAAGGCCTTCCTTACCCCACTAACTAGGACTGGTATTGCCCACGCCCATTTACTCTCTACCCTCCTTTACCCCTCCCCCATATTTACAAACATGAGTAAAAATTACCTTAACAAACTGGCAAGCTCCTATAATGACATTGCTAGGTTTGCCACTGGAGCTGCATACAGAACCCACCACTATCATAACTTGAGTCAATTATGATGGTTAGAATTGCCTAACCAACTACAATACAATCAAATTATAATTGCACATAAAATTCTTTATCAACCTGATAACACTACCATACTTAATAGCCTTATCACCCCATACAACAACCTTAAGACTACGCTCATCCAACAGGGTACAAGTGCAGATAGTTAAAACCAATAACACAGCCGGTGACTCCTTGTTCTCTAACACTGCTGGCAAAACCTGGAACTCACTGCTTACTTATCTTACGTTGGTTTCCTCAATAACCCTATTTAAAACTAAACTTAAACAGTACTTCAAGACATGTTGGCTATGTCCCTGTACTTACCCTGACTAGCTCTCTCCTATTGGGAAGGTGGCCTAATGGTTAAGGTGTTTGCTTTGCAAACACAAGGTGTAGGGTTTGAGTCTCACAAGAAATAATTAGCTAGGCTTGCAATGGCTCATAAAGGCAGTTAGCCTAGTACTAACCTATAACACGTGGTTCAAGGATATTTTATTGTTGTACTAAGATTGAAAGTTTATGAACTTTGTTTGATTTAACATGTCAGGCCTTTAACAGTGTACATGTTTAGCCTATCACTATATTCAAATGAATTCTCTATTTGTATCTTTTCATGTATAAATGTAATGTATATTCTATGTCTACTGCTGGAACTTTTCTCCCCGGGCCTCTGCTAAAAATGGATACATATCCAGTTGGACTAGCCCGGTCAACAAATGTAAAATAAATAAATAAATAAACAATTATACACTGAAAATCTTCTATAATGTCGTGCTGAACAGGAATTGCATAGGGCTTTGGAAAACGCAAGGCATTTTATGCAAAAAAAGTAAGAGTTTGTAAAACATTTATTTTGGTCAGAGGGCAACAAGGCTTTGGAATATTGCTCTAGCTATATCTACATTTTGTATGGAACTAAAATGAGCAAAATCTTTTTTCTTTTTTCTGAGGAAGCTAAGAATTGCATTGTGTTCTAAATGCCTCAAATGAGCAAGACAATCGTAGGCTGTATGTGTCTTGGTTTGCAGCGTATTGAGCTCTGCTTCATTTTCAGGCTTGTGTCTTTTGTGTTATTATTTATTTGTATTCAGCACGAATGAATATTTATGAAGTTCCACAAGCATATCTTGGACAAATAAAACTATACAGACTTCATAGTAAGTCAGCTGACAAAATTATAGTTACAAATTGCATGTATAGCAAGCCAGGAAAACAGGCATGTGTATCTTTTTACAGTGCAGTAAAGATACATTTTCCAATACAGCAATATGCGTGTGAATATAATAGCAACATAAGGGTTCTAATTTTATAGGCTGCATCTGCCAAGAAGGCAAACATACACCAAGGGTGAATTTATGCATATGCAAAATGTGAATGCCTGTGCTGTGATTTTTGAAGTCAGGTTGAGATGTACACTTGACAATCATAATCTCTGTCCAAAAACATCTTCAGTAGCATGGCAAAGAAGCTATTTTCATTAATCTTAGCAAGATATTTGACACTGTGACTAATCCTCATATAACTAAATTAAAAGACCACATTCTGGTTTCAGTAGTTTGAAATGCGTTTATGGTGTCTTAGTAACCGTGTAGCAACGGTAAGTATTCAAGGGAATCTTTTAACCCCTTTCAACTTCTTAAGTGTGCCTCAGGAATCCATCATACAACCCATTCTGTTCTCTGTCTTTCTCAGCATTAGCTTCATTAAAGTAATTGCTAGAATATTCTCTGTTCTTCTTCTTTCAGCTTTTCCCGGTCAGGGGTCGCCACAGCGGATCACCTGTCTGCTCATGATTGGAAGTAGAATTTTACAGTGTCGAGTTGCCAGCCCGGAGCCCAACCTTCCACAGAAGGCACACACATGCACACACTCACACCTAGGGCCAATTTAGAGTGTCCAATCCACCTACAGCATGTCTTTGGGATGTGGAAGGAAACAGGAGCACCTGGAGGAAACCCACACGGCGGACATGCAGACTCCGCACAGAAGACACCCCAGCCAAGGGTTGAACCAGAGAACCTCTTGCTGTGAGGCAACAATGCTAACCGCTGCACCACCGCGGCCGCCCTGCTAGAATATTCTCTGTTATTCTTAAGAAAATATCTTATCTAGCTCTGATCCATCAGCCACAACTAGTAGTGAAGATTTTCAGGTAGACTTTTCCCTCCCCTCCATCTGTCTTGCAAGCAAAGAGATTGCCTTTAATCTGGAAAATACTAGTACCACACTGTTTAGGAATGTCAACAAGTGAAGCCCAGTATCACCTTACTGGTGCATCTGATGTTTCTATACAACTCCCTGAAAACAACTCACTTAGTTAGGTACCTGGGGGATATCCATGACCCTTATTTAACTTTTTGCTGCATATTAGAGCTGAACCAAATAGTCACATCCATGATTACTTCATGTTGCAAACTAAATAAATAAATGCCTAAATAAAAAAAAAAATAATAATAATAATAATAATAATAAATAATAATCTGCCTAGATAGAGGCTTATCTTGTCTTTTAGAAAATTGGTTCAAAGACACATCCTACATTCCACAAATACCTAGTTATAACTTGTTCCTCTTGGTTTGGTTCACTGAGCAAGGAGGTAATATTTCTATTTTCTCATCAATAAGTCTTTCAGAAGTAGTGTTATACAGACACATTGGGAGCATAAAGTGTTTAACATCCAGGATACAATAAAAAACAAAAATTGCAAATTGTGACATGTTATAATAACCCCCCCCCCAATTTCATCCAAAGAACATGGCCACGTTAGTTGACAAATTCATAAAGGAACATACTTTTTTATGCAGTCACCTAAATTATCACTCTATTGACTAAGAGAACTGTACTTTATACAGTAAAAAAATGAAAACAAATGCTACTAGACTTCATAAACATTAACAGTCTTGAAAAGATGGAGAAACCACTGAGAAGGGGTTGAAACATACTTGATAGCATCCTGACAAACATCTGTGCCAGATGTGCTAATAAACATCGCATCACTCCCTTTTTCTCTAACCATGGGATCTTGTCAGTTGTTCAAGCCCTCTTTCAGTGAGTGTCAGAATTGCAAAATAAACTTTCAGAAAGTCACTTTCAGCACCAATAGAGTTTGCCTTTTCCCCACTGTTGTGCAGTTGTAGAGATGGTGTGTATATAAGCATGAAGTTCATGTGTCTTTCCACATGCGGTAGCACAGTGGGGCTTGCCCCCCAGCAAAAAGCTAGTTTAGGGTTCACTGAAAGTGTCTTTCAGCTAGTTATTTTCATGACTTTGATGGGTCACCATGATTCCCAATCCATAATGCCATGACATTCTTTATATAGCTCAAACCAAACTTAATAAAGCATGATACTATCTTCATGATAGCATATCCTTGCAGTCTGTTGATAAGTCCTTCATGACTCTCAATACCACTTTAAAAATTGCATTCATAAATTCAACCCTGTGAAGCATAGCTATAGTGGGAAGTTCTGCAATAGACCTAAATGGCAGAGTTATAGAATTAATAAATTATCTAGTGGTTCTAATGTTGTTTTGCAGATGTGCAAAATATCTATCGGGGCTGGATTCAAGGGTGTCTTGTATGCCAGGCATAGATCACTTCTCAGTGGCCAGTAGGAGACAGAGTACAGAGATAGGACTTTAAGGCATTCCACACAGCACAATGTGCTTACACCCTGGATTCTCCTGGTAAGGAACCTTTGTGGGCATTCCAACAGTTGCATATGTCTGGTCAGGTACATGGCGAAGGGGGCATTATACTAAATGATGGGTCTGATAAAGGCTGAATAAAGTGGCACTATGACTTCCTTGGACCTGGATGCCGTGCCCTTACTTATAAGGTGGGTGACATACAATGATTTTCTTATTACCTTGGCCACATGTTGGTCAAAAGCCAGATTACTGTTTACATATGTTCCCAGATTCCTGACTACAGGGTCAACTCTTATGGTTGTCTTATTGATGGAGTAATTAGCCTGGACAGCAGTTTTCCCAAAAGACAGTATAATCCATTTCTTAGCACTGAGTTTTAATCTGTGACTTTGGCACCATTCATTTGTCTGTGTTAGACCCTCTTGTAAGATGTATGTGTCATGGGAGGACTCTACGATACCTCCTAATTTGCAGACAGATGCTAACTTGGTTAGCCAAAGGCCCTTGATGTTAGCCTTTACCTCAGAAACGTAGATGCCAAATAGGAGTGGTCCCAGGACAGAGCCCTAAAGTACCCCACCAATGACTGGTCTCTTAGTGGAGATGGTCTCACCAATCCTGACTTCCTGGGTACTGCCTGCGAGCCATCTGGCAATCCAGTGAGCTATGTAGAGGTTTATGTCCAGTTTGGTGAATTTGGTAATTATACCCAGGTGGGGTATTGTATCAAATGACTTGGCCAGGTACAGGTAGGTGGGATGCACTATTTTCCTCTCATCCATTGCCTTGCTGACCTTCTCAAAGAAGTCCATCAGGTTTAGTAGGCTTGACCGTCCCTTGACAAAGCCCAACTGGGTTGAGTCCTGTGTCTGAAGGTATCCTGTGTCGTTGTTGATCATTTCCATGATAATTAATTTTATGACTTTGCATATTAAGCTAGTCAGAGTAATAGTCCTGCAGTTTCTGTGACTGGTTAATGGTCTACCCTTGGTAAAGTGAGATAACTTTTGCAGTTCTTCTCATGTGGTTCTTTAACACCATGTATAGCAAAATTGAAAAGGGAGTTACCATTACATAGGAACTCTGTGAACAGCTGGATATCACCCTTAATGAACATAAAAACAACATTTACCTTTTGGGTATGTATAGGCATCCCTTAAAACCCATATTTAAATATGGCCTATGGATAGGCCAGACACTTTCCTCAGAAGACAATGTAAATAAAACTATTTGTACATTTTAATCCAAAATTAAAACTTTCTAACAGCTTTAAATTCTGTCTAAAAACAAACCAAATATCTGTTGGTAAAAGTTACAGTAACTTCTCCATCCTTTTCTCTGCCTTGCAAATAATCAATAAATGATTTCAAAATTATTCTCAGGTAACACATATGCCTAATCAAAGGCAACTACTTTAACTCCTTTCCCAAGATAAAACATCACTATAATTCATTGTTAAAAGTTAATATGCCACCAGATGAGACCTATGGGCAATGTATCCAAGGGAAATAAATTGGTTGGCCGTTCTGTTACATCTGCCCTTTTCCCAACTGTAGTGCAGTCTCATATTTAGTATATTTAGTTGGGGGGTGAAGGGCACATCCCCTCCATGTTGGAGGGTAATTAATAGTGTTTATTTTAATGTGGTGTCCATTGTTGGCCTACCAATTTCTTTCCATTGGAAAGAAATCGATGATTTGGAGTTTCGATGAAGTGCAACTTCGACATTTAGGTGTCGATCAAAGGTAAGTCAACATTTTGGTTGTTAGACTTTATAATATAGACCCTCCTACACAGTATCCTCTTCAAGATCCCAAAATTCAAGCTCATCAATCCACTGTGGCAAACCTATAGCTGAAACTGCACAAAATATCAGTCAGTGCATGTACAGTGTCCAGCTCATTATTACCTACCCTTCTTTCCCATCTTAATGCATCATCATCATCAACCCCTTTTTTCCCCATTTTTCTACATGGGTGTCATGTCAACTGTCACCATCTTTCTCTATTCAGTGCCACTCTCCTGCCTTCTTTGACACTCATGTCTGACTGCCACGTCTTATCTCACACAATCCATCCAACTTTTTGCTGCTGGACACCTTGGTTCTTCTTGCCTTTTTCCTGTCTATCTCAAATCTTCTTCCCCAGAATGTCTTCTGCTTTTCTGCACATGTGCCTGAACCACCATCGTCTGTTCTCTTTAACCTTTTCTGCAATTGGAACTACTTTGACTTCTACTCTTATGTCCTCATTTCTTTGTCTGTCCAACAGTGTGCATCCTACCACAATTCTCAGGCACTTCATCTCCCTCACCTCTAGCTTCATAGGTTGCGCTTTACTGTCTAGGTTTTTGTACCATACAGTAGTATTGGTGGCACCACTGTTTTGTACACCTTACTTTTCAACTTCTTTGGCATTCTTCTATCATAGACCACACCTGATACTCTGTGCCATTTGGATGCAGCCCCTCTGATTCTATCTTTGACCTCCTCATTCATACTTCCCTTCTCCTCCACCACCCCTTCCAGATACCTGAAGCTGTTACCCTGCTCGACTATTTTCCTTTCTATCCATAGCTCTCAACCTCTTGGCACAAAAAATCTGGACAAAGCCAAAAATAATGGGAGACAAAGCCTCAAGAATAGGGACAAATTTAACTATTGCTCTTATAAACTTAGAAAGTTGCTAGAATAAAAGGTCTTGTGTTACCATGTATTTTCTGATGGATATGTAGTCTGAAATTCAAATGCCTGACATTATATACTGAACTCAGTCCTCACTGATTTGCCACAAAAATCCAGAAAAACACAAATTTTATGAGGAACAGATCAAAAATATGAGGCAAAAATCTGGACATTCTGCCAAAATCTGGATAGTTGAGAGGTATGCTTCTATCTCAATTCTTATCTTCCTCTGTACTCCACTATTTGCTGCCATTACAACTGTCTTAGCTGTAGTCAATTTCATCCCATGTGCCTTCAATTTTGCATTTCATTCCCTTACCCTTTGCCGAAGTTCTTGCGCAAAGTCTGCATGTAGTATCACATCATCTGCATACAGCAACCGTGTTGATCTGTCCCCTCTGACCTGTTTGCTAGTGTAGTCCATCACCAGTATGAACAGCAGTGGGCTCAGAGCTGAACCCTGGTGCACACCCACTCTCACTGTGAACCCCTCTGTGAGACCGAACACTGTTTGTACTTCATTTGGTCTTTGTACATAGTCTGCACTAATTCTACAAGTGTTTCTGGGACTTTGAACTACTATAATACTGCCCAGATCAGCTTTCTTGGGACTTTGTCATATGCTTTCTCCAAGTCTAGCAATGCCCAGTTGGACTCTTTCCTCATCTCTAGCTTCTTCTCAACTAGCTGTCTCACTGCAAACATGGGTCACTTGTGTTGCATCCTGATCTGAATCCAAACTGATCATCTCCCAAATTACTTTCTACTACATTGCATATTTGTTTATCAGTCACCCTCTCCAGAACTTTCATGCAATGTGACAGGAGTTCGATACCTCTGTACTGTCCACAGTTATGAATATCCCCTTTGTTCTTGAACACTGACACTAGTATGCTTATTCTCCATTAATCAGGGATATGCCTTTCTCTCCACACTGCTCTGAGTACCCGCAAGAGCCATTTGTCCCCCTATCTTAACCAGTACCTTTGTCATATCTGCTGTGATGTCATCTAAGCCCGCTGCTTTCCCTGACCATTTTCTCCAGTGCTCTTCTTACTTCTTCTATGCTGGGCTGCTCCTCTTCTCTCATTGTAGGCTGTATCTGGAGCAGTACAGCTTCTGTGGGGTTTTCTTCATTCCGAAGCTGCTGGAAGTACTCATTCCATCTACCTTTGATGTCCTGTGGACTGGTGAGCAGGTTGTTGCTGGCATCCCTTATGACGGGTGTCTGACTATCTTTTTTATCTTTCTATCCTTGCCTTGCAACTTGATATAGTTTCTTTATGCCATCCACTCAGTCACATTTCAGAAGCTGGTAGAGTGTTTTAATGCCTTGTTCTTTGCTATTACAACTCCTTTCTTAGCTTCTTTGTTAGCCCACCAATATGACTTTATGGTTTGGTCCATCTTTTCTATCTCCCACTTTTTCCTGCACCTTTTCTTTCTTTTTATGGCTTCCTGGACTTCTGCATTTCACCACCAATTTTCCTTATGCACCTTATTTACAAACGTGGTTTGCCCATATATCTGTTCTGTAGTCCTAACACATGCTGTTTTGAGGTACTGCCATTCTTCAACTTCACATATTTCCTCTTCTTCCTAAGGTGCTTGATCCCCAAGTAATTCCTTGAACTGTTGTGGTTTCTGTACAGTCAGCTTCCAGGTCTTCAGCCTGGTCTCTTTTGACCTTAAAGCCTTCTCTGACCACTGTTTGCAACTGATTGTGGCAACAAATGGTTTATGTTGCAGAACAACTGTCACTGGGGATGACTTTGCAATCACTGATTCCACCCCAGTGCCCCTTTCTTAGTAGGAGGAAGTCTACCTGAGTTGCATGTTGGCCACTCCTGTATCAGTGTGAGCTTGTGACTGACTCACTCTTTCAATCTTGTGTTGGTAACTATCAAGCCATTTGCCAGACACAAGTCTAGAATGGCCTCTCCTTCTTTAATCCTGTTGCCTCACCCATGTGGACCAAGACAGTCCTCATATTCTGTTCTGTCTGTCCCGATATGTTGTCCTGCTTTCCCTAGTAGGTCCTGCAGCTGATACCTGAATGCACTCGTTTCCTCACTATCACAACTCTGCTGTGGTGAAAAGGCTGAGATTATGAATAATGCCCTATCATTAAGCTGGAGTAGGATGGCCATGAGTCTGTCACTAATTCTGATGACATCCCTCACTGTCCTCTAAAACGTCTTCCTCACCACAATTACTACACCATTTCTATTCTGTCCAGCTCTTGAGTAGTAGATTCTGGGTCAAAAGCCAAGTTGCCCTTTCATCTTGTCTCCTAGATACATAGGATGTCTTCCTTAAAATCATGTCATCCATTTCCAAGCTGCATCCTGTCAGTGACCCTACAATAAATGTAGCAATTCTTAGTTCATGTTTAGCAGGTTGATTGGTTTTACTTCCAGCTTTCACTCAACAGAGCAATCTCAGGTAACCTAAGCCAGACAACTGGACATCAGCTGGCCAGTAGCTTACTGACCCAGAGCTGCTGGGCCTTACGGTGGGCACGCACTGGCCAATAGGGGCACATACACCCCTCCAAATATTGGCATGGCATTCAGTCTGTGATCCATGTTCTCCTGTCATAAGGATACTGTGCACCACAGTGGATACCCAAAGTGGTTGATTTATACAATTCTTCCCACATAGGGTAACATGTAGAGTCTGTGCTGCTGTCTTTCTAATGAGTTTGCGATGGAAACACTTAGCATGTTTTTCAGAGGTGGGGGAGAACCCCACAGAGACACAAGGAGAATGTGCAAACTCCAAGCAGGCATTGCATAGAGGTCAAGATCCAACCTTGCACCTTGTGGATGGGAGGCAAAGACCTTAACCATTATGCCAGTTGGACCCCATTTTAATTGCTTGGGCCAAACCTTCTCAGGCACAGACCCAAAACTCTGAAACACTTTTCCAGTTTAATTAATAGTACTTCTACTACATATTTGAAAGAGTTATGAAAAGCCTACCTATTTAGCCTAGCTTAGCCACTTGATCTTGCTTTACCATTTTAAACTACTGTAATATTCTTACATTAATAATGCTAACCCTCTGCTTAGAATCTTCACACCAGCTTATTATATTATTCAGCTCTAGGCACCCTTATAATCCAGTTATGTATAACTCACTGTCAACAGAACACCTCTTCACCTATTCCATAAGTTCATCTCTTCCCTACCTTAAACCTTTGCCTGTTTCAGTGTATACACATTGAACTGTTCTTATCAAATACTTTAAGTTCACTAAATGCAAAGCTCTACAATTTGTATTTTCCTTACAACTGTGTTATGCTATGTTTCTTGACAATATTTGCAAATGTGTTATAATTGTTTAATTGCTTTCCAATTTTTTTTTTTATAATAAGGCCCTGGTAGAAAAGAATGCCAATTGTCCCACTCCATATACATAAATAAATAACAATAAAATAATAAAAAATAAGTATATGAAAGTATGAAAAAATAACATAAAAATTATATATATATATATATATATATATATATATATATATATAAAATGCAGGGCTTTGGCTTAGTGTACAGAGTGCCAGACAGATACATCAATAATTTCAAACAGAAAGTATAAAGATTAGAACTTTAATTTGCATTGTCTTGAGTCATCATGTGACATCTAGATTTGTATATATTTCAATGACTGTATTAATGAAAGGGCTGTACAATCAGTTCCACATTTTTCTTTTATCTTGATTCTTAATTAGCAGTATATCTTTAATTCTTATTTGAGAGTGTAATAGCTCATAAAGGGAACAAACATCTGATGGCAAACACAACGACTATGATGGCAGAGCAGGCTCCAAAACAGAAGATGTTTTTAAGACACTACTTTACCATTGCCTTTGTTCCCTAAGATGAAGTTTGCTGGTTACCTTGCAAGCATACCTGGCTACTTCTCTTGAATGTAGCATGTCTTATAGCTTCCTTTTAAGCACTAGTTTCAAGAGAATAATCATATTTAATGGGTGTAGATAATGATTTGATATGATTCTTCATACATTCCAAGAAGTTCTTGGTCAGCCACTTGAAATCACAAATCACCCCAAAAAATGGACCAGCCCCTTGAAATCACCCCACAGAATGGGTCAGCCACTTGGGATCACACCACAGAATGGATCAGCTGCTTGAAATCACCCCACAGAATGGATCAGCCCCTTGAAATCACTCCACAGAATGTGTCAGCCACTTCAAATCAGCCTAAAATTATTCTTCTTTTCTTTGTGGCTCAGTCAGAAATCTAAGCATCATGCATCATGAGGATATTCTTTAAAACAGTTACAGAAAGTTGATAACTGATAACTGATACACCCTACAAGTGCTTCATCTGGACTTGCAGTGTTACAAATGAATGGTTATCACTCAGGAGGATGTGAAAGGTCTTGTTGCAGTGGGTAGGAGAGCTGGTAACATTGGAAAGATTATAAACTTTTAATATGTTTTTCTATCTTCATGTGGCTGTCATTGTTTTTTGTAATAGTGAATAAGTCCAGATAAATAGTTTACTGAGGAGCAACATAATAAAAATAATCAAATGAACAATTCAGCAACGTAAAGTGCTGGAAATAGAATTAAATCACAAATAACACATACAAAGTGTTTTACTGAGCAGTCATTGAGAAGAAATAATGTTGTTTGTTGATAATTAGTCCAAATAAATACATAAAAGTGTAATTAGTAAATGAAAATTATGCTTCAAAAGTGATTTAAAGCCATTAGAATCTGCAGCTTAAGAAGGCATTCTTCTAGAACATACAATAGTGAAATATGTTAATCCAGGTCTGATATTTTTATTACGTCTTTTAAATTAGTTTGTTGTTTTAAAAGATTCACTGCATTTGTTTATTTCTGTTGTTTGAGGTATTTAAATAAAAGGATATAATTCAAAAGCAGTAAAATAGTCTTGCTTACCTTCACACAGCTTCTGCTGCATTGCCTCTTTGATCTTTTCGATGGTTGTGTAGTCTTCTGCATAAAGTACATATGTCGATGATGGTTTGTTAGCAATATCAATGAGCTCCGACTCCATTATTTCAGATCCAACTCCAACAGCAAACACGGTAATATCTTGTAACCTTGCCACCGTTGAAGCATTAACAACATTATCCTGGGACTTTCCATCTGTGACCACAACTGCAATCTTGTTTTTGACTATATTGGTTCTCTGTGATGAAGAAAAAACACTTTTTGTGGCAAATGATATTGCTCGTCCTGTCTCTGTATTCCCTCCTAAATATCTAATATTCTTGATTGCATCAAGTAATTCATGGTTTGTTTGATGTTGGCCTAGGGGAAACTCTAGTCGAGGAGCATCGCTGTACTGAACAACGGCAACATGAGTGTACAATGGGCCAATGTCAAAACCACTTATTACATTAATCAGCCAGGCTTTAGCTTTGTCAAAATCTGTATAACCAACACTCCAGGAACCATCAACGATGAACACCAAATCATTTTCTGCTGTTCTGCATCCTGTGTAAGTTGAATAAAGAACAAATCAGTCATTAAACAAAAACTTTTTTCAGGCCCTGTAATTATAATGTATGCTATTCTATACACCCATTTGCTTTAAGTACCTGTGTGTAGCTCTTTGATTAATCTGATCCACTTCAGTCTGATACTATCTCTGCTGCCTTTGACGTTCAATCCTTATAAGATCGATGCAGCATGCACTGGTTTTAAA
>NC_056731.1:1214806605-1214884105 GCF_019279795.1 Protopterus annectens | reverse complement strand
TTATATTTGTTACCTGGAAAAATCCGACTGGCCCCTTTTCAGTAGAAGCACACGGAGAAAAGCTCCACAGTATACAGTTGCAAATAAAACAGTGAATGTAAGGCAATTTAATTGCAACAAAGTCAAATAAAATAGCACAATATCATTCCTATTAACAGCTAAGTTCTTTTTGTTGCACTTAAAGAGACATCTTATGAGACTACATTATTGTCTGACACTACATAAGAATTCAAAATGTTGTTGTGTCTTTCGGCTTTTCCTGGTTAGGGGTCGCCACAATGGAACTCCGGTCCGCTAATGATTGGCAGTGGATTTTTACATGCCGAGTTGCCGGCCCTGACGCACAACCTTCAACGAAGGTACGCCCATTCATGCATGTCTCCACACAGAAGACGCTCTAGCTGAGAATTCAAAATAAATAGCATAAATTCTTTTTAGTAGCATTTCTACAAACAACATATAAGAACTAGATTAAAGGTTGACAATGAATAGTTAGGTGCAATTATTCTAGGAATCACAATCAAAACAGACCATATATGTGGTGTAATTTTAAACAGTACAGTTTACTAAAAGTTACGAAGTACTTCACAGGCATTACAGGTTGCACATAATAGTTATTAGTGATGTCCTTGGAACACATACTACACCTTATATGTACATATTTACAATATAGCTGGGGTTATTGATAATATGTGTAATAAATATAAGGGGGATGATAGCATTAGCTGGAAATGTAGTTGGCAGTCACAAGATGGAAATGGGAAAGGGTCTCAGGTAATGTCTGTTAATGTCTTTAAAGACTAAACACTGTATTGTAATGAAAGAAAGAAATAAAAATAGGATTATAAACAAGCCAGAAATTAGGTCATATGCATGCTAGTTGAGCTTCCTTCTCAAAGGCAACAATGATTCACTTTAACAACTCACTTTTTTGAACCCTGTGATAAAACAAGAAACACAAGCAGTTCAGACTCCCTTAACTCCAGGAAAAAAAAATGTTAGAGGAACTGCTTTGACAACTTCAATCAAATTCACCTTGCCAAGAAGGTAAAGGAAACAATACATGAGAATGTATATGGAGTGTAAAAGCAAAAAGCTAGTATAATCATTCTATGCTAACTATACCAAATAAACTGCTAGGTTAACTTCTCAGTTTTCTGCAATTACTTTCTTCTCAGGAATATTTGCAAGTAGTGAAATAAATAGAAAAGCTGGGGAGATATAAATATTTTGATAGATGCAGTTTGATACATCGTAATTTCTTCCATATGCAAATGTGTATAAATCTTGTGTAGATTCAAATCTATCATGATACAATGGCTAGGGTGGAGGTAAAAGCATACGTAATTAGGACAGGAATGGAAGCAAACAAACAAACAAACCAAGTGAGGTTTGAGTATTAGAAGCCCACATTGCCCAGGTGAATGTGCTTATTGACATCATCTCAGTTTTCATGACATTTATTAACAAACTTCACCACCTCACAAAAGTGATTAAGTATGTATATTAACAATTCCAAGCATCTTCATTATAGAAACCAATGACAGGATTAAGCAGTCATCTTTATACGTTAAAACTGTAGTATATAAAGAGCATTAATGTATAATTAAAGCTCTAGTGTTTATATCATGCAAAATCCAGACTGAAGTGTTGGGATCTCTATGAAGACATCTCACCAGTGGCTTTGTCAATAGAAGGAATATGGCTGGAGAGGATATAGGCAGGATGGGTACATCAGGCTCATTATGTTTGCTACTTATATTTCACCTCTTTCTTTTATTGTGACCCATCACAACTCACAATCCTTTATTCCATGCTCTGTCACCTACTCTGTCTGGTACATTCTGTCCAGGCCCTCAACCATTGCTCTCTCATTCTCTCCCACACCCAGCAAACCTTCCCACTCACACAAGATTGCTTCACCTGCAAGCTTTCTGTCTTTCATCTCACACTCAATTTCAACTCTTAGTTTCATCATTTAGTCTCTTTCAACTTCTGTACTCCTTCTGCTCAAGTAATCATTGCATACTTCTCACTCCTCTTTCACACAATCTCCATCCCACCATCTACTTTCCTGAGAAAACCCTTCACTGTCTATCCCTTCTCATTAAATAACACATTGCCTCCCTCCTCAGCTCTTCCACATACACCTAAAATCTGGTTATATACCTTTATCTTCTTTATCAATCTCTAACCATTTTCCAATCTATTTCAAAAATATAAACAAACAAAACAAACAAAAAAAACACTAACCACTGAAGACTGCAGTCCTAAGACAATGACTGAAGATTAAACACAAGCACTACAATATCACCACAAAGAGAGAGTAGAATGCATGTTCAGCAGATAAAATCAAAATAAAACCAGCACAATTTAATAATGAACAGATAAAATCCTTCAAACAACAGGATGTGAATCCTTACAAACAAACAGGATGAGTGCTTTCGGCTATGCCTTCATCAGATCATTTCAAAAATATGGTATTCATACAACTAATACTTCCACTGCTATTATTATATCCTACCACCAGGATCTTTCCTGTGTTGATCTTCCATCATCTGCTTCTATTAGTGAACTTTATAGCACCATCTACTACCTTTTTAGCATTGCTGCAAATCTATTCAGCACTACTTATAACCATCTTTTTATATACAAACTTCTCCACCTAAACTCTGTCCTCCATACGTTATACCTAAACTGTAAACTTAAATAGAAATGGCTCCATCTCAGCCTCCTTCTCCTTCAAAACATATGGCAATGTGATGATATTCACCCCAATTCAGTTTGACTCAAGCTCCACAATTAACATCCTTGATTCCAAACATTGTCCAGAATTCTTGCACTATAAGGTTGAGTGGTATGCAGTCTATGAACCCTGCTAAGTCTTATTAAACCTCTTAGCCTATCAAGAACTTTGTGTGAATCAAGTGTGTTAGGAAGAATTCACACTAGCCCTCTCCCTCATTACTAGTGAAAGTCATCAACCTTCATGTGTTCAACTCTATAGCAGTCTTCTTTTGTATCGTTTCACTCTTGCATCTTGTAGAGTCCATACATCGGTAATTATCCTTAGCTGATAATCTGGGGAAAATGTCCTTCCTGCTGAAGTATCTCTGTCTGTGCCATTCCTCTCTGTACTGGTTCTATTGGGCTACTGATGTTGCAAGACTCAGCCATATGGTCAGAGATTTGCAGACTCTTTCAAACTTTATATAACTAGTCCTCTTGTAGTGACATAAATCCCAGATTCTGTAACTGTAGTGACATAAATCCCAGATTCTGTAACTTAACTGCACACATTTAAGCCTGTGAAAGTGAAAGTCTGGAAATTGTATAAGGGTATAATGTTAATTAATACTCCTACATGAATTGAGCACAGAAAGAATATAGCTCTCTCCTTTGGTGGTATCTGTACTTTACTGCTACCAATTCAGATAAGATTTCTGAGGAATTTAAGGTACTATATCCAGAAATTTATATGGACAGTCAATAGATATTTAGTTTACTTCAGTGGCACTAATTGACAATCTAGATTTCACCAAAATTATTAACATTTGTTGGTATACAAAACTGTCCACATTATATGACAGCATTGTTACATTTTATACACACTGACTTACTGATCATTTGAAGCAAAATAAATATTTCTGACATCTGCAATCTTCCTCTTATGCTGCATTCCACTGTTTGCCTGGATTCAGTCAACACTGAACTTAAATTATCAATTAACCTTTCCATACTACTACATGAGCTTTAATTCCAGGTAGCACCTCTTCCAACAATTCTTTATTGCATTCAGTATTACCATCAGATTGGTTAATGTATAGCATAGAAGACCATAATCCAGAAGTGAGCCATGTCTGGGAGCTGGTACAGAAAGTTAAGACTGCGAGCTGTTGTTCCTGTGGCAGATGGTGTGATCCCCCAGCCTTCAGTTGCTTACTGTGTGACCTTCTGCAAGTCACTTAAACAGACAGTGCTTGGGGACAATTAGAAATTTGGGCTAGTCTTCTCAGTGGTCACCTGGACTGCAAGCCTAGTGGCTAACTGTGAGCAAAATTCTTTCAAAACATCACTAACAGATCTTTTTTTTCAGGAAGGCTGTTCTTCTGTAAATGTATTCAGGTTGTCTACATTAACATCGTATTCTTTGAACCACATATTAGCAAACTTTAGTGGATAACTTCACTTTCCAATTTCTACCATAAATTCTAGAGAGGATTCTTTGCCTTGGCAGTCTAAGTGTCTATCTTCCCCCTTGAAGATCATCTGCTGATAAGAGCAGGCACTAATTCTCCCTGATCAGATAATTACACGGTACCTTTTCCTTTTCTCCAAGAATCTTCATTTCTACACAATATGAAAGGGATTTCCTATAGACTAACCCATTCTTTGGCAGCCAGATATATGCAGTACTTCCACAGTACTGTCCTGATAAAGTGTTCATGCTTTCACGGATGAGGCAATGCAGCTAATGTACTTTATGGGTGCAGAGGTCTTGGTTTTTACAGTCATAGGCTTGGACACCTGCCTCCACCAGGTGCCAGTTATGCAATGGACCAGGCTGCTGTACCACCTCTGACAAGATGAGCAAGTCATTGTCAGTAGAAAAGATGTGGTTGGGAGAATATAAGGACAATTTTCTAGAGGACTGCAGCAAGTGGGTGACACAGAGTACAGCAAAATGAAAAAATGGAGGCTAATGAGAAGAAAGCAAGGGTGAAAGGATGCATTCAATAAAGGAGAAAGCAGAGCCAACCAGAAGTGGTCATGGAAGATCCAATATTATTTAATTATTTATTATTATTTATTTATTTATTTATTTATTTATTTAGAGGAACCCTTTATTCAGTGTCTTACGGACATTTGAAGCGGTCTCTGTCTCACTTACAACCAGAGACATAGCTCAACTATTAGATTGTGCTAGTCTGAAGAAATAGCTCCCCACCCTATCAGCTCTTTAAATGAAGAGCAAAAAAGGTCCACGATCAGGTATCTGGGCAGGAGCCAATCAGGTCTCATCTTAGTGCTTTGGCTGTTGTCCTTCTCATTTTTTGTTAATAAAAGGAAGGACGAAAAAACACATCTTTTTTTCTTTTAAACTTTACCAAGCTGCTTGCTACAAATGTAGCAAGCATTTGTAGCAATTTATACTCTGCACAGAACACTACACTGCTCAGATTTTAATTTACAAAGATGCTTGCTTTTTTAAATTTAAATTGCAGCAAACTGCTTGCTACAATGTAACAAACAGTTGCTGCTGTTTATACTCTGCATGGAGCACTACAGCACTCAGGTTTTAATTAAAAAAGTCACCACTACAGAGCTCAGTTTTGACTGGAAAAACAATACCACATTGTAAAAGCTGATATGCATCTGGATCAGCCAGTCATGCCCCCCCCCCAAAAAAAAAAACCTGTGCCCATGGCAGTTGCAACTCTTATTCTGCCCTAGATATGCTACTGCTTACAATGCATTTAGTGTTCCAATTGTTCTGGAATTCCACTTTCTCTGCAAGTCCAATATCTCCACCAGTACTGGAACTAGAGACCTAAATCTGCATTGACAATCAAAATAAAACATGGTGGGTGGACATATTTAGAACTCAGCACCTCCCAAACCTCTGGAATTAATATCCCTTGCATGATGAGTAACTCACTACCCTCCTTTAATCATAAACTAGATGACTGAATGGGTATATACAAATTTACTTCAGGATTGTAGACTTCCATGGCCCTCTTATTGAAAAGAAGTACTGCCCGATAGAGGGAACTGCTGATTGACCTGAATGGTCATGAGACTCAGTGGTCTTGGAATATCTAGGATTCTATGAATGTATGAATACTGCTAGAAGAGCAAGAGGGATATTTAGCAGGATGGATGAGGCAGAGGCAGAAGAGACATAATATACAAGTAGTTTTGTAAGAATAGCACTGGGGAGATGGGGAAGGGATCGGATTTTAAACAAGGAGGTATGCGACTAGCAATGACACTGTTGACAGTAGGCAGAGATGGATATGGAGACAGGAAGGTCACGTTTAGGAGGTGCAGTGGTGTACATCCATGAGAGAGAAAATTTAGGAGAAAAGAGCAGGTGTGGAGACAGAGAAGATGAGTTTAGTGATTAGAGACTCAATCATAAAGAGAGAAAGGAGGGAGCAGATGTCAATGAAACCTGTCTCAGGGTTTGGACTCCAAAATATGTGCAAGGAGTTGATGAAAGTGATAACCATGGCAGGGACAACACACATATTGTGGACACCAATGACATGTTATAGGAAACTACAATCGGGGTGTGGAAACTGGGCAGCTAGATGGCAGGAATGAGGGTAATTGGAAGAATTCTCAAAAATGTTACCTGTACAAATCCAGCATCATGGCACCGAGAGATAAAGCCTGGACTGTACCCCAGATGACCTGTGTTTGACTAGTAGCACTGGCACTAGAGGGACCGGCTAGATGAGATTCTGTCATACCTGATGCCAGCTTGCTCATCCAAGGGGAGGTAGATAGTTTGGCTTGCACATCATGGAAAACCAAGTGAGCTAGTTACATTGTTTCTTGTTAAATTATGGAAATTAATTCCTTCTGATCCCTAACTCCTTATTGTTGACTATTAGTTAGGTAACTTTTGCCACAGATGGGTTAGAGCTCTGCAGCTGTTCTTCCACTAAAATAATCAAAAACATCATTGACATGCAGTCAAGCTGTAAACCACTGATACACATAACCACTGCATGGTACCATTCCCAGTATCTTTAAGGAAAAGATTAACAGTGCAGAGGAAAGAACAAGGCATCAGAGGTACGCTACCAGCTTCTGGAAAGTGACTCAGTAGATGGCACAAAGAAACTATATCAATTTGCAAAGAAAACATAGAAAGATAAAGAAAATATTCAGACACACTTCGTAAGTGATGCCAGCAACAACCTACACACCAGTCCACAGGACAGAATGAAGAAATACTTTCAGCAGCTGAACAAAAACACAGCATACAAATAGGGAAGAGGAGAAACCCACTATAGAAGAAATTAGAACAGAACTAAGGAAAATTAAGTCAGGGAAAGCAGCAGGCTCAGATGAGGTCACAGAAGATATGAAAAAAAGATGCTGGGTGAGATAGGGGAGAAATGGTTCCTGAAGGTACTCAGGGCAATGTAGAGAGAAAGGCATATCCCAAATGACTGTAGAATAAGCATGCCAGTGCCAGTGTTCAAGAACAAAGGGGGCACTCACAACTGGGGCAGTACAGACACATCAAACCCCTATCACATTGCATGTAAGTTCTGGAGAGGGTGATTGATAAAGGGATACGCAGAGTAGTTGAAGTTAAGATGGGAGATGAGCGGTCCAGATTCAGATCAGGATTCAGCACAATCAATCCAATATTTACAATCAAACAGATGGATGAGAAAAAGCTAGAGATGAGAAAAGATTACAACTGTCCATTCCTAGACTTGGGGAAAGCATATGAGAAGGTCCCAAGAAAGCTAATTTTAGTAGTTTTATAGTGGTTTGAAGTTCCAGAATCATTGGCAGAATTAGTGCAAGCCATTTAAAAGGACCCAGTGACTCAAGTATGAACAGTGTTCTCACAGAGGGATTCCCAGTGGGAGTAGGTGAGCACCAGTGTTCAGCTCTGAGCTCACTGCTGTTCATACTGGTGATGGACTACATTAGCATACAGGTTGGAGGGGACAGATCAACAAAGCTGCTGTATGTAGATGATGTGGCTTTACAGGCAGACTATGAGCAAGAACTTCAGCAAAAGATAGGGGAATGGAATGCAAAACCGAAGGCACATGGGATGATACTGAGTACAGATAAGACAGTTGTAATGGCAGCAAATGGGGGTAATCATAAGAAGGTGAAAACTGAGACAGAAGGGAAAATTATGGAACAGGTTAGGAACTTTAAGTATCTGTGAGGGGTGGTTGAGGAGAAGGGAAGTCTAAAGAAGGAGGTTAAAGCCAGAATCAGAGGAGTTGCAGCCAACTGGCACATAGTGTGACTTGTAGTATATGACAGAAGAATGCCAAAGAAGCTGAAAAGTAAGGAGTACAAAACAGTGGTGTGACCAGTACTATTGTCTCATACAGAAAACTGGGCAGTAAAGGCAGAGCAGTTGAGGAAGCTAGAGGTGATGGAGATGAAGTGCCTGAGAAGGGTGGTAGGAAAGACACTATGGGACAGATGAGTTAAGAGCAGTAGCCAAAGTAGCTCCAATTGCAGAAAAGGTCAAACAGAACAGATTAAGGTGGTTCAGGCACATGTGCAGAAAAAGCAGAAGACAATCTGGTAAAGTCCATTTGGGACAGACAGGAAGGATGCAAAGGAAATGAGCACATCCAGTAAAGAGGTGGAAGGACTGTGTGACAGAAGGCCTGCGGCGGTCAGGCATGAGTGTGATAGAAGGCCTGCGGCAGTCAGGCATGAGTGTGACAGAAGGCCTGCGGCAGTCAGGCATGAGTGTGACAGAAGGCCTGCGGCAGTCAGGCATGAGTGTGACAGAAGGCCTGCGGCAGTCAGGCATGAGTGTGACAGAAGGCCTGCGGCAGTCAGGCATGAGTGTGACAGAAGGCCTGCGGCAGTCAGGCATGAGTGCTGAAGAAAGTAGAACAGTCACTGAATAGAGAGGGTTGGCGACAGTTGACGCAACACTCCAACCCAATGTAGAAAATGGGGAAAAGGGGGGTTGATGATGATGGTGATGATGATTAGCAGTGCAGAAAGCACTACTAAAGATTTTCATCAAATGACCTTTATTGTGTTGCTTTTTCTTAATATTCATTAAATGCAGATGTTCTCACAGAACATATAACATGTAAATGAACTGCCTTAATTTTTTATGCTGAAATGATTTCCTATACTTTGCATCTACATATTCTGCATATGTGCTGTACTTTGAACCTTCATTTTTGAAAACCTTCTGGCAGTCTTATTCTGTCAAGTCATATAACTGTGTTCTCTAGTGTCAGATTAATGGACCACGTGCTGGAATCCAGCAATCATGGAACTCATTTAATCATGTCTGGGAAGATTATAGCCATGCAGTACAAAGGCCGAAGTCATGATAAGAAGCTAGAAATGACATATATGTCAGTTTTCTCAGATAAACCAACCATAAGTTTTGGCATAATTGCAAAGTAGGCCACAAAGATTTAATTGCATAATATTTGCCTGTCTGGTCTCAGTCAAGGAATAACATCTTTATCTGTAAGAAGCTAAACAGGATTAATGTTCTAACATTTCTAACAGGCAAGGTCAGTGAAAACAGTACAGGGAATCTAAACTCTGAGAAGATGCAAAATGCTAAACCTGTGTTTAATAAGCAAGCTGTAACAGGCCACATTCTAAAAAAAAGTGAGATGACAAAACCTATGAACCTAAAAATGTTACCAGGCAAAGATGCAGATGTTCCACCATCACGTAGTACAGTATATGTCTGTATCAAGGGATGGAAAACCTGGCATGGTCAGTATACTGATGTGCAGGTATCTCAGTGTAACAGAGTCATGCAGGGACATGATAAGTTGGGCTATATTACATTTCTCGTACAACAGAGGATGAATTGGTAATAGAATACCATACAATATACAACGCAGTGCAATAAAGTAAAGAAAATTACCAGCTCAAACAGGTGATGGTAACCAGAGTAACAGCATATAATAGGTTTTCTACTATATGTTTTACAACTTAGCACTCTCTACAGAGTTTGAGTAACTATATGTGTGTTTATATGTGGGATGCATCCATAGGTGTGTGCATGCATGTATGTATGCATGTATACATGTGTGTGTGTGTGTGTGTGTGTGTCCTGTGAGGGACTGGCATCCATCCAGAATTGGGATTACTACTTTAAACCTGGTAGCTACCTGGGTAAGTTTTGCCTGTACTGCAGCCTTCAACTAGATAAAGCAAGTATTTGAAAATAAAGAATACAAAGGCAGGAAATGGTACATTTAAAGAATCAGCAAATACTCTGGGCAGTACAGTGCAGGGAGAAGATGTATTCTAAATTATAGTGTGATGGTGCTGAGATGGGCTGCAAATAAAAAAGGCAAGTTAAGCCCTGTGAATGACTATGAAATGAGGAAACAAAAATATTTGTTGTCAGTAGTTCATAATCTGCTAACTGCAAATTAATACTAAACAACAGAGTACCTATTATTTACTTTCTTTATATTTTTAGTTCTTTACTAGTCAGAGAAATGAAATGATTCAGGATATTAGTTATTCAAACAATCGGGGGATGTTGAGTTGAGTGACACATTTCACTAAAATTGTTTTCCAATATAAATGTAATAACAGGGTGAGTAGGTAAAAAGAAAACATTTTTACATCACCCTAAAGACAAAAACAAAAGCAATTATACAAAGTCGTCAAGAGATTGAATTAATGTTGATGGGTGTGAGCGGTAGTGATAACCCAGGAAAATGATCAGTAACCAGCAGGCAGCAGAGCTGCTGAAACTGACTCACCAATATATCCCAACTTTGTTGTTAACTTTGGGGCTGCAGACATACAATAAATGACTGGTAGGTTGAAACTGCTGTGGAAGAAGAATGGTGTAGCTTGATGAGGTCTGAAACTGGAAAGCAGATGGCTTTTTCTGGAACTGAAATATCAGTGAATAGTAACAACCATATCAGGGTACTGCAGTATGCACCAATTGTACACACACACACACACACACACACACACACACACACACACACACACACACACACACACACACACACACACACACACACACACACACACGCACACACACACACACACACACACACACACACACACACACACACACACACACACACACACACTCGTACACACAATCACACACATACAAAGACATACATAATATGCGTATGTATGTATATATCTATCCACAGCCCCTAGTACATGCAAAATGTACACAAGTTATATTGAACTCCGCTGTGTGTTTTTTCAGTAATGCAAAAAGATGTATGATAAACCTGCAATTGTTTAAACAGGAACAAGGTTGAAATGTATACAGAAGTATATAAAGAGTGCACCTCTGTTTCTGTAATATATACAGCAAATATGCAAAACAGAAAGTGCTGTAAAAAATTATGAAAAATGATTGTACAGGAGATTCACCTAATTGCACCTAACTAAAAAGTATAAGCTGTGACCTTTTTCCTGACGGAGCAGCCAGGCAATAACTTCACTAAAGATCTGCAGATTTTGATTTCTGTATAGAGGATGGTAGCTAGAAACCAAAATTATGTGCACACACACACAAACACACACATGCACACACGCACACACACACACACACACACACACACACACACACACACACACACACACACACACACACACACACACACACACACACACACACACACACACACTTTTACAAGTAGCTAAGCTGAACAGGAAAGAACTAGCTGCATAAGGCACTACATCTTGCAATTTTCCAAAAGGACCACGGTCTTCAGTTTAAATTTGATTTACAAGCTATAAGGCCATACTGTCTGACAAGGGGGAGGATTTGTTTGGGAAGGTTTGCACTAATTGTATATCTTCCAGGTCTGACCTACGCTGAGACATCCTTCCAGAGGTCAAGTGGCGTGACCCTTTTGCTGCGATGACTAAACTCTTGTTTTAAAGACACAGCACACAAATGCCATGTTATGAGAGTTTTGTAGCATCCTAAATGAGCTTGATGGATTTTCAACTCTCATAAGTAAGAGTTTGTTGTATTTTGCTTGCCTGTGGTATCTTACTCTTTTTGATAGTGTTCAATGGGATCAAGCAACTCTTTAGCCAGATTTTAGGTTTAAAGTATTGACAGTACAGAATATCTTATGAAATCTACCCCTCTAAAACAGGTTATTTTATTTCCTCACTCCATTCCATATTGTCATGTATATTTATTTACTTACCTACTTACTCACTTTCTCATTCTTTGTTGACCAGGTTAGTCCCTCTAGGCCAGTGCCCTCTTTTCAGGAGACCAGAGGCTGAATTAATAATGACTAAGGGAAATTTGGCCAGGGCATTGGGGAACTTCCACTACTCTTTGGAGGGCTTTTTGTGAGGTGGTCGACAGATGGCCCCAGAGAACTGTAACTGGATATCCCTGAATCCACGATAGAGGCTGTAAGTGGAGATGAGATCAAAAAGGTCAGAATGGAAAGTATAACTTAGCAGGAAAGTAACACACTGTAGGTGACTATCATGGCAACAGGGTGTCTGGATGGAAAGTATAACTTAGCAGGAAAGTAACACACTGTAGGTGACTATCATGGCAACAGGGTATCTGGATGACTCTGTCTTACAAAAAATGATGGATGAAGGGGAGACATGAGAATTTAAAGAAACACAATTGAGAGTAGTGATAAGGACACGACAAAAAGGAAGAAGGATGCTGTACATGATGATATGGATGGAGAGGGGGCATTTTACAGTTTGTTCTTTGTTGGCCTGTAGGAAGGTGGAGAAGACGGTGGGGAAAAGAGAGAGAGAGAGAGAGAGACTGAAATACACTCTTGTTACCAAAGGAAAAACTTATGGAACAGCAACAGCAGACTCTAGGGAAAGATCACAGAAAGAAAAGGATGTGCAGGTGCAGAGATGGCAGCCAGGAGCTGTTGAGAGCCAGAGGAAAAGGCCTGTAGTAAGATGAAAACAAAGGACGAACAGCAAATAAGCAGGTACTTTGTTTTACACAATACAATAATATCCTTAGGATTCAGTATGCCTGATATTCGGGCATTAACACATGAAAGGGAAGTAGTATATCTCCCTGGAAGGACTATCTCAGAGATTCATAAAGAACCCCTCACATTAAGGGCTGCTTAAAAGACTCCTTTTCCATAATATAAAGATTCCCCATTCTGAGACATGTTCGGCACAGTGAGAAAAGACATTAGTACCAGCTAATTTGCCTGTCTCTGAACTGCCATTAATGGCCACAAGTGCAGATTAGCACTTCCTGTGTTTGCTAATAATGGCGGCAGCTGTATAGTAGGCAGGCAGGGCACCTAGAGACATTAACTTCTTCTTCTTATAGTTATAGTGCTAACTACACTGCCATGCTAACCCTGCTGTTTTATTAACTTTTCAAGTGACTCAGAGTCAAATATCTTAAAATTCTCCTTTCTGTTCTAAATCCCCCCCCCCCAAATGGACACCCTCCATCCCTCTCAACTGCATTATAAAAAACAATCCTTTACTGTACTGACTTTTGAGTTAGTGTAGCAGGATAATGCTGGTGTTGCTTATACTGAGGGTGCAGAGTTTGTTTAGAAACCTAGCCCCCCATTAGTTAGCTACAACATTTTTTTTTTTAATGCAGGTAATGTGTGTCTGTGGTCTCTGTTCTCTTCTGTCTCTTCCAATGTAATTCTAGCTCTCTATGGTGTCAGGTGTTTTCAAGCATTTGCACATGCTCTGTATTACATAGTTAATTCTGTAGCTGAAGATGCCTAGTGTTCCTAGTGTTGTAGTGATCCTGTATGACTAGTAGTCCCCAACCCAACCCATGTGATATGTAAATGCCATTAAGATATAATAAAATGCTATAATCCCCAGTAAATACCCCTCCCAATGCTCATGTGTCCTAAATTTCCTATCCCAAAACAAATTCATTAATAGATGCAAGTAACCCTTTATCATGTCATGCAGTGCCCCATGGTGTCTGTGTCCTATCCCATAGTTCTCTCTGGTGGCAAGTCTTCACACTGACCCATTGCTGTGAGCTTTGCTCAGTAGTCTAACACAGACACATACACATTCACAAATACACTTTCATTCCACACTAAGACACACACTGACATCACCCTCCCCACCTGATCACGCTCTCATAGAGACAATCATACATTCAACTGTACACACCCACACCTACCTACTAGGTGGGCACACACTCACACATGCAGCCCTGGACATACACTCATGCACAGCACTAAACTCCCCAGCAGCCTTCCAGCCATGTTCATTATCTCGAGCCAGCAGGAGGGGCTGTATTAAACTACACAGCTAAGCAATTCTTTGAATAACTCTGCTGCATAAATGTCCTACCACAGGCAGTTCGAGACAGCCAATCACACTGCTGCACATCTTCATGTTGCATCGCTGTGGTAGTGCTGTCTCTGAATCAGAAGTGGTTACCAGGAGGTGTATACCACATGGTAATCTTTCTGAATTTGGACCTATGGTTATCAAAATTTAATTGCATGGTTGAAAAGAATGTCAGGATGTGCATGATATTAAAAAAATTGTGGATGACTGAAAAGTATAGACTCAGGGATATGTAGTTTATATAACAGAAACTAAGACGTTGGAGCCTATGCCTAATGTGATAATAACAAATGGGAAAATTTTCAGTAAAGTATTAGGGAGGAGCCAAAAGTGTTTATTTTATTTTACATTTGTTGACCGGGCTAGTCTAACTGGATATATGTCCATTTTCAGTAGAGGCCCGGGGAGAAAAGCTCAGAGGAAATGAAAACAACATCATATATACAAAAATTAATGTAAACAATGCACATTGCAGGTACAGCACAGATTATCTAATCAAAGAGGTCAGAAATTCATAAGATAGTGCAAAATATGCAGGTACAATTAGTACAATACAAAATGCAGTTTCAATACATAATATAAAAAAAGAAGACAGCTGATTATATAAAATATGTTAGTAAAAAAGTAGTCACAATAATGAGATTCCAGAAGATGTAAGTAATAGCGTCTAGAAGGACAAGGTCTGTTGTTATTAAGAAAAAGGAACTTAATTAATGAGAAGAGGAGGGTAGGCAGAACCAAGTAAGAAGAAGAGCTAGTTGATTAGTCAGGTTTAGTACAGGGGCACAACCAGTGTGTTCTGAGGAAAAGTTTCAGTTTGATTTTGAAAAGTGATATAGAGGGAAGTGAGAAAAGTTCACTGGGAAGAGGGTTCCTGGATTTCCCAACAGCATTACAGAAGAGAGAGTCCCCAGCCCTGTTGTTTGATTTACAAATATTTCCAAGAAGTTTATGTGATGATCGTAAGGTCTTCAGATTGTTGTACGGGATGATGAGGGTAGATAGTATAGGAGTATTGGTAGGTTGGTAAAGGTTTTTATGGGCAATGGTCAGTTGGTGAAATTTAAGCTGATTTTGTAGTTCAAGCCATCCTAGCTGCTTTACATTATAACAGTGGTGGCTTCTGAATGGGTTGCCTGCAGCAAATCTGGCTATGTTATTGTAGGAGTTTTCCATTTTATTAAGGTTGTTTTTAGATAGATTAGTATATATGGGTGAGGCATAGAGAAAAGTAGAGATTAGACGGGTGTGAGCAATAGTTATTCTAGCTGCAGGAGAGAGGAAGGGTTTGATCCTACAGAGAGAGCCTAGTTTCTATTAACAGTTTTTAGAGTATTGTTGATATGGGTGTCGAAGTTAAGGTTGTTATCTATGGTGATACCTAGTAGTTTGGTAGTTGGATCTGGGGATATGAGAGTACCATTATTGGATGTTACTGTGAAATCTATTGGGGAGGACTTATGAGTAGGAGTAAAAAGGAGGAGTTTAGTTTTTTGGGGGGTTCAGAAAGAGACAGTACTGTGTAGACCATTGTTCAACTGTGTTAAACACCTTTTGGGTAAGGGAGTGAAGTTCAGATATACATGTGGCTGAGCATATAAGTGTGGAATCATCTGCATATTGTATGCATGTAGCTTGGGGGATTGCTATGTGAAGGTCATTGACAAATATAGAAAAAAGGAGAGGTCCTAATATGGACCCTTGAGGGACACCAAGGTTAACGGGCAGGTGGGTAGATAGAATGTTGTGCCAAAGCACAGCCTGTTGTCTGTTATCTAAGTAGGACTGGAACCATTTTATAGCTAGTGCATCTAGTGACAGGGATTTGAGGATAGTTATAAGTATCTGGTGATTTACCATATCAAATGCCTTGGACAGATCGATAAACAGTGCAGAGGAAAGAATATTGTGGTTATGGTTTTTGTTAATACAGTCAGTAAAGGAAAGGAGGGCAGTAGTATTGCTGTGTGAAGGTCTTTAACCATGTTGACAGCTGGAAAGTAAATTATTTTGGATTAGATGGTCTAGCAATTGCCTGTGGATGCATTTTTCCATGATCTTTGCCAAGGGAGAAAGTAGGGCTATGGGACGGTAATTGGAGAATTCAGTAGAGTTTCCACCTTTATGAAGGGGGATAATATGGGAGACTTTCCAGATTCTAGGGATGTGTCCTTCACTGATGGTTCTATTGATGAGAATGAAAATGGGATAGGCAATGGATTTGTTTGCTTTTTGTAGATATTCAATGGGTAGTTAGTCTGCTGAAGGAGAGCATGGTTTCAGTTTTTGGATAAGGGTAAGAATATATGTTGTTGGGACCGGTTGGAAGAGAAATGGAGGGGGTGGGATAGTGTTAGAGTTAGATATAGTTAAGCTCTGAGTTGATAACTGACTGGCAAGAGTTTGAATGGCCTCAGTGAAAAAGGTATTAAAGGCATTGGCAGTCTGCTTGGGATTATCCTGGTTTGTGCCTTGTGGGTTTGGTGTGATGGATTGACCTGGGTGTAATAGTTGGTTAATACTCGCCCAGAACTTTTGTGGTTTATTATGGTGAGTTTGCTAGAATTGTAGGTAGTAGTTTCTTTTGTAAGACTGTATAGCTTTTTTAGTGTCATTTCTCAGCTGTCTGAAGTTTTGTTGGTCTACAGGGTTTTTAGTCAAACAAAATTTATTCCAGTATTTATTTCTGAGATTTTTTGCTTGGTTACTTTTGAAAGCCATGGGGCAGATTTAGTTCTCATTCTGATAGAGCGGGTTGGTGCATGGTGGTCTAGTATGGCTAGGAAGTTAGAATTAAAGTCATTAACAGCTTCCTCCAGTGGAGGTATTTTAAGGAAGACCAGTTACATGCTCTTAGTTCTCTTTGGAAGAGATTGAGGTTAAAGTTTTCTTGGTTCTAATTGTCCTAAAAGTTGTTGAAATGGGTAGATTGGTTTTAAGCCTGATGATATAGGTATGTGAGTGGTCACTTACATCATCAGGGAGGGTTCCAGCATCATATGTCTGGGGATGATTATTTATGAGAATCCAATCTAAGGTACTTTCTTTCTTATTATGTTTGTTTTTCCTGGTAGGGGAGGTAATGGTTTGAGAAAAACCAAACAGGTTAATATGGGTGGTAGGGTGGCTACTGCTACAGCTCTTCCAATCAATGTTAAAATCACCTAGGATTATGGTTTCTTGGGGTAAGTTTTGAGATAACCAACAAAGGATATGTTCTATTGTGGGAATGTTATTACCAGGAGGAAGATAGATACAGATAATATAAATGGATATGAATGTGTTAAGTTGAAGCTTGGTAATAAGAATTTCAGCGTTAGAGTCTTGAGGTGGTTTATAGTCATAGGTAGTAATCTGTAACCCTGATTTAAATAGGATAGCTATGCCACTACCCTTCTGGCTGCTCGGTCATGTCGTAAGATATAACCGGGTGGGATGACTTAATTGTCTTTAGTTACAGGTTTTAACCAAGTTTCTGTTAAACAAAGAATGTCAAAGGAGTAGACTTCCAAGAGAGCATGGAGTTGTGCAACTTTGTTATTTATGCTATGTATATGGAGGTGAGCTAATAAGAGTGAGTTTGGTAGTTTGGTAAGGGAATGAATAGTAGAGGGATTGGGGTTGAGGGGGTCAGTGGTAGTAGCAGTTGTTGGGCCTGGGTTTGGGTGAATGTCTCCATCTTTTAAAGAGAGGAGTAGTATTTGAAATCTAGGATTTGGGAATTTACTATATAGGTTTAGAGATTTTATTAGGAGAGTTATATCTAATGTGGGCTATTCTATGATAATTTGCCAGTAGATAGCTGGGTGCAGATGTTATGTTAACATGGTTAGTGAAGATAGGTAGAGAAGGAGAGGTGGTTAGCTTATTGGGGTAGTGAAGGTGTGGCTATAATGGGTGTTCATAGAAGGTTAGCAGGTATGCTAAAGTTAAAGGAGGTAGAAGTGTGAGTATGAGTAACTCTGTAACTGGGCTGGGGTGGGTAGCTTATACATTTGGATGGGTAAGTTGTTAGGTTTCTGTTATAGGCACGGAGGTATACTAGGTGTGGAAAGGGAGAGGTGGAGGATGTGGTGGGAGAGATAGAGAGTAGTAAGTAAAAGGAGGGAATTGGAGTTAGTTGGCCAATGGTGAAGTTCTTTGTGATTAGTGGGAGGGGGAATGGGGTATGGTTAGATAGTAGAAGACTAGGATCCCTGGGGATGGGTGGGAATTGGGGGTAGGGTAGGGGAGTGAGCCTGCAGGGCAAACAGAGCGGGTAGAGACAAGTAAAGGAGAAGCTTGAGAAGAAACTATCAGTGATGCTGGTTACTGAAGGTAAGTTAGGTAAGTCAGGAATGGGAAAGATCAGTGATAAATCAGGAGTCTATGAGAAAACAGGTGGGTGTAGACAGTTGAAATAAAGGGTGAAGTGAGAGAAGTAAGAGCAGGTCTAGGACTTAAGAAATGTAGTGTATTTAAAGAAGAATAACAGAGGGATAAGCAGGAGATAAAGGATGGGATAGTGGACAGATCTGGTATTGCAGTTAATTTTGTAAGAGAGCTAGCTGGTTTAAAACTAGGAAAGGAGTAATAGCTCGTAAAAGGAGTTACTATGAAGTAGAGGAGGTGTGTTGGTTACAGGGTAGATAGGAGGGGGGGGAAAGGCTGCTGGCTGTCCAGTCTCGGAGCGTACCTTAGAACCCCTGAAGCAATAGTAGATGGTAGTCAGCTTTACCAGCAGGACTTAGACAGCCACATACTTTCTTGCTTCCTTGAGAGATGGCACAGGGAATATAAGGCTGTGAGATAAGACCACAAGTATTTGGATAGGGTCCTTTGTCACCAGGTAGGTAGGTTCTTAGAGACTATTTCAGGAACAGCGCAATGGAGAGCAGGGTACTTAAAGGAGAAAGAGAGACAAAAGTGGTGGAGTGAAACAAGAGTTAGCACATAGCAAGGTAGTTATGGCAATTAAACAAAAAAGCATTACATGAAGACAAAAATAACAATTAGCATATATACAGTCTCTTATTTTTTATAGAAGCTATTGGAATCACATTTAAGCTAGTAGTACTGTGATATTATAAAGTAGCAGGACACTGTTTATAGGCTCAGTAGGACTGCAAACTATTCATTGGCTTTAAGCTATAATTCAGACTCATAATGCATATGACTAACAGTAGTGAGCCACACCCATCCCAGAACAGGAAACAAGGATTGTCAAAGTACAATTGAAACAATAGCAGCATATCTATGATTAGACTGAATTATTGCACAGTTTGTATATTGCACTGTAAAGTCCATTGGTGTGTAGGTGAGCTACCTTAGTATTGCACTTAGTTATTGCACATCCGTAAAATAAGCCCCTAATAAAATAAAATTATTTTTTATAATTTATGAATTATATTTAATCCAGGATTTAATAAAAAAGGTGTGGCATGATGAGTTTGGGGATTTCAGGAAAAACTGAAGTAGAAATGTAAAAGTGAGGAGCATTTTTGGTTTCATACTCCAATAATTAATGAAGAAAGAGAATAAGTTATAACAAGTTATTACACGAGATAGAGTAAAAAAATTATGAAATGATGAGGACAGGGAGGAGGATCTACAGGGTGAAGGTCTAGAAATAGGTACACTGGATGAAGTCAAAAAAATAATTAACAAAAAATTAAAAACAAATCATATAACCATGGAAAATAGATTCAGGGTATTAAACACAGAGGAAGAAAGAGATACAAAGAGATACATTACTAAAACAATTCAAGGCCTAAACAACATGTCCTACATGGACTGACTCAAAGCCCTGTCAAGTCAAGTCAAAGAAAAGTTTATTGTCATTCAGAACTACATAGCAGTGTAGCTGAACGAATTTACAATGCTTCGTTCTCAAAGCAAGAACAGCTGCACATATAGACAGAAAAATTAATAAAATACAGTAGAAATGTAATAAGTAACAATTAGTAAATAAAGTAGGACAGCAGTGACCCACACCAATCCAGAACAGGAGACAAGGATTTTCAAAGTAAAACTGAAACAATAGCAGCATATCTATGATTAGACTGAATTATTGCACAGTTTGTATATTGCACTGTACAGTCCTTTAGTGTGTAGGTGAGTTACCTTAGTACTACACTTAGTTATTGCACATCCATAAAATAAGCCCCTTGATAGGCTAGTTATGAAACAGACGTCATGGTTCATTTTTCCCAAGAGTTCAACAGTTTAATGGAGAGCGGAAAGAAACTGTTTTTTAGTCTGGTGGTCTTACAATGCAGGCTTCTGTATCTTCTGCCTGAGGACAGGTGAGTGTACAGACCATTGGCAGGATGTGTTGGATCGCTGGAAATCTTTTTGGCCCTGTCAATGCACCGGCATTTGTGTAGATCCTCCAGGGGTTTAATGGAGGTGCCAATGATTCTTTCTGCTGACCTTACAACTCTCTTTTGAGAGCCTTCCAGTCCTGATTGTTACAGCTCCCATACCAGACTTCAATGCTGTTGGTCAGGACACTTTCAATGGTGCCACTATAAAAGGTCTGAAGTATGGAGCTTGGTAATTTTCCCTTCCTAAATTTCCATAGAAAGTGCAAGCGTTGCTGAGCTTTTTTGACTGTGTTGGATACATGGACTGACCAGGATACGTTCTCCATGATAATGAACACCCAAGACTTTTGTACTCTTGATCCTTTCCACTGTCATCCCTTTCATCACTAGAGGTTTTTTTGGGGTACTTGAGATCTTCTGAAATCAACAAGCAACTCCTTTGTCTTGCTGACATTCAGTGCTAGATTGTTGCTGTCACACCAGACCAGTAGTTGATCACTCTCTTTCCTGTAGGCCTCCTCCTCTCCATCTTTGACCAGGCCTATAACAGTGGTGTCATCCACAACTTTGATGATTCTATTCATCTCATGTGTGACCATGCGGTCATGTGTCAGCAGAGTGAAAAGTTGAGGGCTTAAAACACAGTCCTGTGGTACTCCTGTGCTCAGGATGATACTTCCAGAGCTGTTGTCTCCCACACGAACCTTTTGAGGCTTTTCAGTAAGGAAGCTCAGAATCCAATTGCATAAATGATAGTCTTGCCCAGTTGAAGTAGCTTCGATATCAGATACTGAGGGATGACAGTGTTGAAGGCAGAACTGAAATCGATGAATACCAGTCTTGCATATCAGTTTTTGCCTTATCAATGAATAGCAGTCTTGCATATCAGTTTTTGCCTTCTAAGTGTGTCAGTGTTTCATGGAGAGATAGTGAGATGGCATTCCCTGTACTGGGGTTTGTCCTGTATGCAAATTGCAGTGTGTCCAGTGTCACAGGTAACATTGAGGCTATATGATCTTTGACAAGCCTCTCCAGGCACTTCATTACCTTCGAGGTTAAAGCAACCGGTTGGTAGTCAGAGTTGTTCGCTGTGGTTTCTTGGGTAGAGGAATGATATTCATCTCCTTGAAGCATTTCGGAACATTGGCTAGAGGGAGTGAGGTGTTGAAGATGTCAGTGAGTACTGGAGCCAGTTCCGTTTCACATTCCCTTAGTACCCTGCCCATGATGTTGTCAGGGCCAACTGCTTTCCTCGGGTTGATATGTTTTAAGGTTCTGGTGACATCAATTGTATTGAAGCTCAGCCTCAGCACCACTGCATCCTTGTCTTCAGGGATTCTGCATGCTGCTGTTTTGTTGTCAGCATCAAACCTACTGAAGAATTTGTTCAGTTGGTTCGGAAATTGATACTATCATAACATGAAGCTGATGTAGGCTTGTAGTCGGTGAGGTTTGAAGTCCTTTCCATAGTTGCCTGGTATCCTTCAGGTCCCTGAAGTGACTTTGGATTTTTCTGTCATAGGATCTTTCTGCCTCTTTGATACCTTTGTTCAGTTTGGCTCTGGCCACACTTAAAGCTTCCATATTTTGGGATTTGAAAGCTGTATTTCTTACTTTCAAGAGCTCATACACCTCACTAGTTAGCCAAGGTTTTTGATTTGCCTGTATGGTGATGAGTTTGTTATATCCTCCACACACTTAGAAATGTAAGCTGTGACTGACTCAGTGTATGTGTCCAAGTCAAAATGGTTGTTTGTCACAGCAGCCTCTCTAAACACTGACCAGTCTGTACAGTCAAATCAGTCTTGTAGAGCTGAGATTGCTCCCTCAGGCCAGATACTTATTTGTTTTCTAGCCGGTGTACTGGTTTTCAGTATGGATTTATAAGCTGGAACCAGTATGATGGCTAGGTGGTCACAGCTCTCTAGATGTGGATAAGGTTTTGCTTTATATGCACCTTTGATGTTAGTGTAGACCTTATCCAGTACATTTACCCCCCTTGTGGCAAAGTTTACATGCAACAGTCTTTGACTTTGACTTGACTTTGAGAACAGAACAGTATGGAAGGATAGGCCTATCATGCAGAGGATACCACTGCTTTGGAACAGACTCCCCATCCACATAAAACAAAGTTCATCCTGTCCATATTCAAGTGCAACTTAGATCTATGAATGGGAAACAGAAGATTTACCCCAGGACTGCCCCCTGTACTACTAATAGTCACAGGTATCTCCTACATGCTTTATTCTGTGCATGAGTCCCCTCATTATCTATGGTATGATCCCTGTTATTCTCCTTAGGAGTAATATATAATTATTGAGTATGGGATGAGTAAGGCTAATCTGTAATCTATAATATGATATAATATAAGCTTCAAATGGCCTGCAAAGGCAGCTAGCCTAGTACTTAAATGATCCTAGTGAGTCAGAAAAAAAAGTGGAAGATTCTATTATGGGAAAACAAGGAGAATAAAAACAATGAAAAAAGATGTACTAAAAAAGCCCAAGAAGGGGACAAGGTTACTATAAGTATAGGATCACCGAATGTGAATAACATGAAAAGTGATGTTAGAAGAATGGTGGTATTTGAAAGGAGGTAAAAACTGGTGCAGGGGTGATTTGTTAGCTTGTTGTAAGATGCAGTAGAGCTTGAGATGAAGTAGAAAAGAAAAATGATGTGGACTTTAGCAAGTGACACGCTCAGGTGTTCATAGGTTCATAGGTAGGTACTAGACTATCAGCCCAAGGGCCTAAGTAAGCCTAGCCAACAAGGTTCCCTGGCTTAAACAACCCAAGAAAGTTATTTTCCTGTGCCCCTGTCAAGCAGAGCCACAGAAGTGATCCCCAGGTGTATTTCCTATTTCCCATTTCCCATCCACTCATCAAGATTTTTCTTGAAGAGTGCTAATGAGGAACTTTGCTTGACATAGATGGGTAGCTTGTTCCAGAGTATGGGAAGTCTCTGGGACAGGAATCTATCCCTCCACTGTGTCCTGTTTACTGTGGTGACAAGGTTTAGATCCCTAGAGCGTGCAGCTCGGAGGGATTGGGATTTCTTTAGGTGTACCATGTCCAACAGCTCTGGGTTTGACATAGCTTTATATGTTAGGCAGAGATCACCTCGGAGTAGGCAATATGCTATGGGGTAAAGCTGGAGTTTTTTGAGATGGTCAGTGTAGGGCATCTGTTTGACTCCTGTAATCCTCTTTGTGAGGTACTTCTGTGGCCTTTCCAGCTGCTGCAGATGTCTTGTGAGGTACATTCCAAAAAGGGCCTTGTACTCTATAATGGGTCTAATGAGTGTCGAGTAGAGGGGAACAATGACCTTTTTTTTCCTGGATGAGAACCTTTTTGTGATGAGGTGTGCCACTTAGAAGGATTTCCTGACTACTGTGGCGATCTGATTATCAAAGGAGAGACTACTGTCCACTTGGGTCCCAAGGTCTCTTATCACACATTCGGTGTTAAGTAGACTGCCGCCTATGTGGTAATTCATGGGTACAGAGTTTTTACCAAAGGGGATGAAAATGCACTTTTTGGCAGTGAGCTTGAGGCCAAGGCTCTGACACCAGGCATCTGTCTCAGTGAGGCCTTTCTGTAGGATGTCCACATCATTTGGGGACTCGACTATGTCTCCTAGTTTGCAGTCATCTGCAAACTTCATTAGCCAAAGGCTTTCTGTGTTAGCTTGTACTTCAGAGAAGTAGATACCAAACAGGAGAGGTCCCAGAACTGAACCCTGTGGTACTCCACTTGTCACTGGTTTGAAGTCAGATTTGGAGTATGCAACTTTTACAGTGTGGGTTCTGTCAGTGAGCCATTTGGCAACCCATCTTGTGACTTAGGATTTTTATAACTAGTTTAGTGAGTTTAGCTATAATTACAGAATTGGGGATGGCATCGAAAGCCTTGGCAAGGTCAAGATAGGCTGTGTGAACCACCTTACCCTCGTCTATAGCTTTGGTGACTGCCTCAGAGAAGTCGATCAGGTTCAGGAGGCATGATCTGCCTTTCACAAACCCGAAATGGGTGGGGTCCAGAGTTTGGAAGTTACCAATGTCTTTGTTTATGAGTTCCATGATGATATGTTCCATGGCCTTACAGACCAGGCTCATCAGGCTAATAGGGTGATAGTTCCCGGTATCAGTGGTGGCTCCCCCTTTGTGGAGTGGGATAACTGTTGCTGTGCACCATTCAGTGGGCACAAAGCCTGACATGAGGCTATGATTAAACACGGTGCTTAAGTGGGGAGACAGTTCGTTTTGAAGTTCTAGTAAAACGCAGCCTGGGATGTTGGCCGGTCCCATGGATGCTGTGTTCTTGGCTTTAGAGAGTGCAGCTTTTACCTGATTAGTTGTGATTACAGGGACTCTGCATTCTTCCTGTACAGATATGGGCCCTTTAGGGGGTGAGAGGGGGGTAAAGTTAGCACTGAACCTATCTGCCAGGATGTTGGCAATATCAGTTTGTTCTTTAATTTTCGTGCCGTTGTACTGCAACTCAGGGCAGATCTGGGTGTTGCCATTGAGATTCTTGACATAGCTATAGAATGCTTTGTGGTTGTCCCGAGAATCAGTGGCAATTTTGTTTTCATAGCTAGCTTTGGAGGATCTTATAAGGGATCTCAGCTTCTTACTGAGGCTGACCAGGGAACTCCTCCACTCATGGGATTTTACTCTCTTTTGCAACAGTTTCTTCCTTCTGTAGTAGAGCTTGTTTATGGCAGGGGACCACCAGATTGGCTTCCTTTTTTTGGAGGATAGCGTCTTGATTCTATTTGGGATAGCATGATCCATGCACTTGTGTAAGTGCTTATAGAGTGCATTTGTGTAGGATTCAGCAGTCATAACTGTATTGTCCATCTGCATGAGTGTCATGAAGTTCACCAATTCTGTCTTAAGAAGCATGAAGTTGGCTTTGGAGAATTTTTTTACCATGGTTTCCTTAATGGGGGGTGGGGGCATGATGTGGATATCTAGGGTGATTAGATTATGGTCGGATCTGACCAATGATGAGTTGACTTCAGGTGTGGAACACCGCCACTCATGTTTGTAATGACTAGGGCTAGGATATTGTTGCCCTGGTGAGGGTGTGGATAAGTTGATCTAGGGCATTGAAATTTATGAATTCCAGAAAGCATTAAGTGAAGGACTAGGTACATGAGTAGTTTTCCCAGTTAATGGTGGGGTAGTTGAAATCGGCCATTATTATGGTGTTTGGTTGAACCCTAATATTTTCCATTATATCAAGAAAAGAGGAACAGGAATCCTGGAGCATGGTAGGGGATCTGTAGCAAGCTACAATTTGGATTGCAGTTTTGCCCATAGTTAGTTGAACTTAGATAACCTCGGATGCATTATGCTGAGCAACTAGCCTGGAGGTGTGGATATCCTTAATGAATATGGACACACCTCCGCCTTTGGTGTTCCGGTCCAGGTTAGGTGGCCGAAAAGTGTGGTATGAGTTATAGCCTGGTAATGCAGGGGTGCTCTCTGGAGCCTTGAACCAGGTCTCAGTCACTGCACAGATATCAATGTTCTCCATTTTAAGGAGTGTCTCTGGGGAGTACATTCTGAGATTTAGACTTTTAGCATTGAGTAGCATTACCCTCAGTTTTTGCTTGCCTGTTCCTGTTACAGTGGTGAATTTGTCACTGAAGCATTGTTCAAAATCAAGACATTAAAATATTAGATATAAAGGTGGTGGTAGCAGCAGGGAGAGTTTTATTGTGTGATTTATGAAAAGGGCAGAAAGTATTTAGACCAGTCATGGTGTATTCATATACAAATGTACATGAAAGGGAAAAACTTGTTTGTGAAATAGAGAATTCAAATATAATAAGAAAGGAAAAGAGTTAAAAAGATTGACAGGAAAAAGCGCAGGAATGGAATGAGAAAAAAGAAAGGTATCAACTGTGAAAAGATGATATGATTATGAAACTGTTTTGTGGAAGTTTGAGAAAGTGGTGGATGGTGTATGAAGAATTTTTTTTAAATTTACTTAAAATAGAGGGGGTGCAATGGAAGAAGGGGAAAAGTGACACAATTAGTAAAAAGAAATTTGTGAAAGAATAGTGGAGAAGGTGGGTCTTGAAGAAAAGAAATTATGCAAAAATAATAAACAAAAAATGAAAGTAATGATATTTAAACAACAATATTACTTGAAAGGGGAAAACGAAGATACATCCTCATTTTAGGTAAGAAACTGAACTATGAGAGAAAATGAATGTAATGAAGGATAAAAAGGACAGTTTAGATATAACCAATAAGAAATTAGGAATATAGCTGAAAAGTCTGTATGGAATGTTGTTGTGTCTTTTGGCTTTTACCGGTTAGGGGTTGCCACAGCAGACCTCCGGTCCGCTAATGATTGGCAGTTGATTTTTTACGTGTCAAGTTGCCGGCCCTGATGCATGACCTTCAATGAAGGTACACCCATTCACGCATGTCTCCACACAGAAGATGCTCTAGCTGAGAATCGAACAGGACAACTTCTTGCTGTGAGGCGACAACGCTACCGCAGCACCACAAGGTCTGTATGGAATATGTATACAAAAAAATGCAAGAAGGGGTATATAGAAAATAAAGAAGATGAAAAAGAAGGTAGTGGAAGAAAAAGAAAATAAAAGAGAACAAAGAAGAAAGAGTTAGAAAAGAAGAATCTGCTGCAAGTCCGGCTGGTTTAGGGCATAGTTTTTATAGAGAAATGTCAGACAATAAAAATTATGTTTTTTCTATAAATACTGAATGAATGAATAGAGGAAGTATAAAAAAAGAAGAGATTTGTAAAGGGGTTATGAAATGTATATGGAAAAAGGGGAAAGGGTAAAATAAAGAACTGGAGGCCAATGAAATTGGGAAATACACGCTATAGAATAGTTCTGAAGATTATTTGGAAAAGAAAAATGTATGTCTTGAGAGAAGAACTGGATGATGGGGTATATGGGGGAAAACAGTAAATGAATTGTTAGTGATAGTAAAAGAAGTTGTTGAGTATTCAGCTAAGAGATAAGGAGAAGGAAAGTAAGTATGTGATGTGGCTGAGGTATTGAGCATGGGGAATACTAAACAGTTTAAAAGAATATGAAGTTGAAGGGAAAATAAAAAAGACAGTGATGACCATTTATAAAAACTCGTGTGTGTCTGTGATGATAATGAATGGGCTGAAAAAATAAGACAGGGAACAGGGTAAAACAAATTGTTCATGTGGTTGTTTGTGATTGTAATGAATATGGTTATACAGACATGTAGATGAAGTTAGAGGATGGTAGACAGAGGACTAAGGAAGGAATAAAGGTATCACTGATGTTAACTTATACATATGATTTGTCTTTAGTAACCAAGAACAAACACTAGATGGAAAAGACAATATTCAGAACAAACTATGTAGGACTGCAGTTAAATAAGTCAAAAAGTAAGGGTTTTGGGGAAGCAGTAAAAATTGATGGGATTTATTTTATTAGAAATTAAACTGAGGATTGAGTGGTTATGTTTGGAAAGGAAAAAACAATAATAGAACAATGGAGAGACATTCTAAAAGAACTATGAATGTTGGTAAACTGGTGGAGGATGTTTCCATTGTCTCTGAGAAAATGTATATATATATATATATATATATATATATATATATATATATATATATATATATATATATATTAAACAGATACATTTTAGGAAAGCTGGCATATGTAGGTAGTGTGTATATGTTGCCAAGTTGCACAGAAAGTGAATTGTTGGCCATTTGTGTTTGCTTATTGATTGATTGATTGAATGATTGATGGATTGATTGACTGATTGATTGATTTTATCGGGTCAAAACCAATGTTGAATCCATTCAAAAGTGGGATAGTTTATAATGTAAAATTGAAGGAGGCTTGTAGTTATTTTCTTATTATTAATAAGTCCGTTTTGAGTGTTAAAAGTGTCTGAAAAGAAGACAATAGTGGGAATTTGCTATTTAAAAATATAATGATATGTGGATGGCGAGGGTAGGAAAAGGAAAGAAGAAACTAAAAGTTTGGACGAGAAGGAATATGAAAGGAAAAGAAGGACATGTAAAACTGATATAAATGAAGCAGAAACAACAATGGAAGAAATTGTATAAAAAGCAGTGAAAAAAACACAACTGTTGATTTGTGGGAAAATGGTGGGCAGGTGGGACTGGGGTGAACAGAATAAAGCAAAAATATAAGACAGGAAATATCTGAATCTTTTTTGATGCTAGTGAGTTTCTGTGGTGCTTACTGTTGGACCAACTGCAAGTGAAAAGTAACATCTGATATTTTTTCCTACCCATCCATTTACTACCATGGAGACACAAGATTTTTCATAAATGGTCATCACTATCTGTCTTACTTCACCATTTACTTCATATTCTGTTAAAAAGTTTAACATTTCCTCATGATTAGTGCTGTAACCCTTATTTAACTGTTTTTGAACTGCAGAAAATAAAGGTTTTTAGAAATTATTCAAATATGTTTATGACTGGAAAGTATTTAAAACATTAATGTGAAAATGGTACTACATGGGAAATATACAGTTGGGAATGAAAGAGAAATGGAAAAATAGGATAAACTTTTATTCATTGTTATTTGGTGTTTATTGAAAAGAAGATGTGAATAATTGCTGTGTAACAAAAGAAACAATGAAGTAATATGTGAGATAAAATGGTTTTGGTTCAAAGGATAGGGGTAAAGTGTTGTTGATTATTTTTAGAAAAGTGAATATATGTTAAGTCTATAAAGTGTGACATAAAGTATAAATATAATAAAAGGGTAAATAATGAAAGAAAACTGGAAACGTGTACAAATGGTAAAGACCCCACTCCTTTTTTGATACTTGCCATTTGTTCTTTGATACCCACCTGAGCTACCACCAATACAAGCAGAAGGGACCTCAGTTTGATGTCTCACCAAAGGATGGCACACTCAGCAGTGCAATGGGGGCATATGCAGTGTCAGTAATGGAAAATTAATCCAACTACCTGAGGTAGGAAAGAATAGAACCCATAACTTTCTGATCTTCCAGCACTAAAGGCAAGAGTGCTGCTACCTGTTGAGCATGAACACTGACTGATATTAAACACTTAATCTGTAGTGCCCAACTTCCTTTTAGTAAATAATTTAATTTATTCAACTTTAAAGGCTCATTGCTAATAATGCATTTATTTATTTATTTATTCACTCAGAGCTGAATACTGATATAATTTGGTACAGCACAGGGGCATCCACATCTGAAAAAGAGAGAAAAGCTGTTAGCTAACTTTACTATCAGTATTTGTATTTTATGTGATTACTTTAAGTGGAAGAGAAGAAGGGTGAAATCAGAATAAAAAACTTCACCAAGGCAAACTATACCCTCCTAGACAAAGGTATAAATGCATTCCAAGCCCCACCCCAAGCTGGAAGTGGTAACTGCTCCAAAGTTTACACTAAAGCCTGCATAATCACCTTCAAAGCTTACACTAAAGCTCTGTATAATCACTTGCTTAAGTGTATAAACTCGGATGTACCAGAAAGAAGCAAAGCTAGAGGCCCAAGCAAAAACAAGCTGCCATGGTGGACATCCAGCATCAACAAACTTTATAATAAATGCAAAAAGTTGCTGTCCAAGAAAACAAAGGCAAATCCACAACAGTGGAAAAGCACCATCTCCAGTCTCAACAGGCAAATGAGTCAACTTGTCAAATCCTCCAAGGGCTCCTTTGAGAGAAACTTAGCAAGTACAGCCAAAGATAACCATAAGACTTTTACAGCTACATATATAGCCTAAAAGATAGGACCCAAGAATGTGCAGAACTAGTGACCAACTGTATCTCACACACTGACCCCACACAGATAGAAAACCTGCTATTGGATAGGTTTGGTGAAAATGTCACTCTCTTATCTCCTCCTGACTTATCACAAACCTTCCCCAAACCCCCCTACCCTCACCCTACACATCTGAAGAGCAGGTCCTGAAACCCTTGTCCTAGGCAAAAAGCACAGCCTCTATGGGACCAGACAACATCCCATGTTGTCTTTTAAACAGGCTAAAACATGAACTATCACCATTAATTATCCTTTTCGATCATAGCCTAACCACAGGCTTTGTTCCTGTGAAATGGAGAACAGCAACAGTTATTCCCCTCCACAAAGGTGGCCTAACAACAGACCTGGGGAATTACAAACCCATAAGCCTGACCAGCCTCATTAGTAAGGCCATAAAACATATCATTATGGACCTCATAAATAAAGACATAGGCAACCTCCAAACCCTGGATCCTACCCAACTCGGCTTTGTCAAAGCAGATCCTGCCTGTTAAAGCTGGTGGACTTCTTTGAAAATGTGACCAGGGCCACTAATGTGGGCATATCTGTGAACACAGCATACATTGACTTGGCAAAAGCTTTTGACACAGTCCCACATTCAGGCATTACCAATAAACTTAGCAAACTGGCTGGGCTCCCTACTCTTTGGTATATACTTCTCAGAAGTTCAGATCAAAACTAAGGGGTTCTGGCTGATTACATTTGCAGACAACTGCAAACCAGGTGCAATCATTGAATCCCCAAATTATGTCAGTATACTCCAGGAGGGTCTCATGCAGACCAACGACTGGTGTTTTAGTCACAGTCTCAAACTGAATGCAAAGAAATGCATCATCAAACAATGCCTCTTCACACTATCAAATCAACAGCAATACCCTAAGTACCCACTAAGTACCCACAAAGTGGTAAGGGACCTGTGATCACAAGGTGACTGCAACCATACCTTCAACCACCACGTGTCTACTGTAATAAAAAAGGCTTTATACGTAGCAGACTTGATTAGTAAAGGCACCCCCTCAAGAGCAAAATATGTTATAACCCCTCTATACTCTGCACTAACCTGGCCTATAATTCAGTATAATGCCCCCTTCCATACAAAGCACCTGCAGCAACTGGAGAGACCTCAAAGTTTCCTAACAAAGAATATCAAGGGGCTCCAGCATGTGCTTTACACAGACTGACTAAAGTCCCTGTCACTATACTCCATGTCTTATAGATTTCTTAGGGGAAACGTATGCCTGGCCTGCTGAGGAATCCAAGACCCAAACCTAATGAATTTGCTGCATATCAGTAAATCAAACGGGACTAGGGCTACCCATTCCAGGGAACTAAATATGGCCTGCAACTTAAATAGGACATGCTTGAGGGACAGATTTATTTGCTTGTGATTGCTGCATGTTTGTAACAGGCTATAATTCATGTGAAACAGAACACCTCTATGACATTATTCAAGAGGTACCTGGACAAGTGGATGGGGCATCATAAATTCTTACCAGGGATTGTAAATATATATTGGGGTAATTACATATTTGTCCTGTCCATGAGGGCCAGTGGTGCTCAACTGTGGGTGAATTTATGGTTACCCATCCATTCCTCCAAATTACATTTGAATTGAGTATGAAACGTACTCTGCTTTTTGTAGAGTGGAAGATACTTAGTCAACTTAGCACTTATAAAACAGCAGGAGCAACTTTTAACACAGCAAATTGAAAATCCAGGCAGGCTGTGCTATGAAATACACTACATGTTATTTCTATGTTGTTTCTATGGTGCACAAAAGAGCTAGAGGATGCAGTAGTTGTAGTTGTAATAAGTAGTTGTAATAAGTTTCCCATCTCCATGCACTTCAGAAATTATATTCACTAAAACCTGATTGTTTATGTTAATAAAATAAATAAATAAAATTATTTGTTGTGTGCTATTATAATGGCCTACTATAGACTATACTATTTCTAAAGCACATAGCATACATCAATGCTGCAGGCTATGCTATTATTCATTTAATATATTTCTAACCTCCATATGACCTAATTTTCCAAGAAAGTCATGACAGAAAAGGACAAAAATATTTTAAAACATTTCTCTACATATGTCAGAAAACTATAACACTGTATTGTGTATTGCAATATTGGCAATCTCACCAATACAAGGACTAGAGATCTAAACCTACATAAGCAAATTAATAAAACCTGGTAAATAGATAGATTCATTATGCAACATTTTACCCACCTTTTTAAATAGATTTCTATTGCAAATGAAGCATGGTGATACACAATATTCCTTCAGATAGGAACTAAATGACTCAATGAGTGTTCACAAATTCAACCCTGGCTTGGCTGAGCTAGCCATCCTTGAAAAAGGAGGTACAATCTAAGGATAGGTATGTGCAAGGTGTAAATGGCCACTAGGCTCAGTTGTCTTTATTTCCTATATTCTTATAATCCTATAGATAAGGCCAATCCATACAACTGGTATGTATGGTATGATGGAGCATTATAACTGTTTGAAAGTAATTTCTAGAAACCTCCAGTACTCTGTGAGGGGTGGGGAAATAGAAGACTTGCTTAAATGTGAAAGGTCATTGATACTTTCCAGAAAATTTTGACTACTTTAGATGGAGATAAAATAGTTTGCTCATGTTATTTGATTACCTTTTTATTAATGTCTATAGCATCCCCATGATGCAGAGAAATAATGCCCTAACTATGACCCAGACATCCCAAGTTCAGTTAGTGGTCTAGTCAATGAAATAACTAGCAGTTGCAGGGAGATGAGTGATGAAGCAATATCGATTCAAGGCAATGCTGGTTCACCACCCCCAGCACCACCAGGGGAAGGATTAGGTACACAAACCTGAGGTGTACACTCCTTGTTATGGTCACTTGTAGAAACTGACAAACATATGGAGAGATGCTTTTGCAACTGGAAGGGGGGGCGGAATTCTTCTGAAGGGTTACATCACTTGTGGAAGCAGATGATGCACCATGGATAATCCCTGATGCATAATAAACCATTGAGCATACTGAGCATGTGGAATACGAGGAATCATGGATGCATAATTAAACAAAAAACTCCCCTGAGGGGGACTGGATGACAGCTGTACTGCTATCTGCTTTTGCCCAGTTAGAGAACAAATGTGTGGAATTGTGGCAATCATCTAGATGAAAAGTACCAAAAAGAAAACAAATATATAAAGAACATGCCACTGTTCTATTGACAGTTTTTAGCTATATGTATAATAGTTGTACATCAACCATTTGTAAGGTCATACTAGAAGCCATAAAAATACACACCACAACACTGGCTATGCCATTTCCCATTTTGGCACTTACAGTGGTCCACAGGCAGGGCTTCAGCGTACATATGTAAACCTCTATAGTCATGTAGTTTTGTTGGAAATGGAAATAATACTTGTAGTCAACTGAACAACTGAATAAGAAACTCAAGGAATATGTTCCCCTGAAGTTCTAACCACAAAAACACAAAAAGCCCATGACATTTTTATCTAATTTATCTAGTTAATTCTAACAAACAAAAAAAAAAAAAACAAGGCTAGTGATTTTGATTTTCACTTTTATTCATGCTTCTGTAGAAGCCTCTGACTGGTTACTTGGTACCATTTGCTCCAAGTGAGAGTAAACTGGCCATTTAGTTGGTCTATACATAGTACAAATGCCAATGGATTTGGTACTCTACCCTAGTGTGTCTGCATAACCTGAAGGAGATTATATTAACTAATTTTCTCCATATAGATTTCAATGGCTATTTATATTTTTGAAGTATATTGCCCTTACTCCTTAGACCTGATAATACCTGTCAGTTAAAGACTTCTGTCATAAACTTAATTTTTACAACATATTAATTATGCACAGAATGATATTAGCAGCCAAGAGATATGTAGGGATGGAGGCAAATGTGGTCTTACTGAAAGTCTTACACCACACTACTCCAAGTTTTGTAGTAGTTAAAGGGATAACTGTCTTTATTCTTCATGCACCTGATGAGCTTTCATCTTTCTGAGGATGCGTAACAAACTGCTCATGTGTGATATGTACGCTAATAATATTGCTTTATATATACTCACACTTCTAAATCTCCCTCAGACCTAAACAACTACAGGCATCTCTGTAATCTAACTAAAAAAGCGGTAACAGAAAACAAGAGACAATTATTGCACATTACTATCCACTAATAAACATAACTTACAAAAATTCTGGTAATCTATTTCATCGATTCTCAATCTTGGAAAAAAAAACTAACCCTAACCCCCTTCCAGACAAAACCAACACACAGCTAGCAAACATCTTTAACAACCACGTCATTCAGTGCATACAAAATATTACCTCAAACACATTAGCACTTCCCACCATCACACATGACTCACCAGCATCACATCCCACCTCAAATAGCCCTTTGCCTCCTCACCCTCTTGACTCATCCTCACTCTTCCACTTTTCTGCTTCCTCTACCTCACCAGCTTCTTCTCTACAGCCTGTTCCCACTAACACATTAAAAAGCTCCTCCTCAGACTGAAAACTGGTACTAACTCTCCTGACTGCCTTCCTGTAGAATATCTCAAGAGGGCAGCTGATGCCATTGCATAGCCTATATCCATTTTCATTAAGAGGTCTATTCTAGAATCTTCTGTTCCAACTCTCTGGGAAAAAAACCCTTAATTATGCCATTACACAAAAGTGGCAGTTCCATTAAATTGTCCAACTATCAACCCACTGCCTTACTGTCACCTCTCTCTAAACTTCTTAAGAAATGCATCCATTCACAACTACTCTACTTCCTCCTTGACAATCAGCTACTCACCCCTACACAGCATGGCTCACCATGGAAATCTCCATCTCACCTACAACCCCCACTAAGATGACCACCCTAAAAAACTTCTCTAAAGCTGACTTTGGGCTCTTAAAAATAGAGGTGGCTAACTTATTTATTTGTATTTATTTATTTTACATTTGTTGACCAGGATAGTCCAACTGGATACATGTCCATTTTCAGTGGATGCCCGGGAGAAAAGCTCCAGGTTACAAGTATAAACAAATCCGCTTATAAAACAATAATATATGCAAAGTACATAGAAAAGTGGCCCCTTAGAAGGGACTACACAAGAGTGACAGTGATTACAATATACATATCGAATAGGGTAAAAACAATGGTTATATGCTAGAGTTATTTAAACAGCAATGGATGATTTTCAAAATAGAGAGGAAAAAGAAGTAAAAAGGCAAAATGAGATAAAAACTATTTACAAGTTATATACACTGTGGTCTTAAAGAAGAGAATATCAAGACTTATGCTGCATGTCAAACAGAAGTGGCTGATATTAGTATTAAAGCAAGATAGAAGAGGCATGCATTACAGAAATGGAGAAAGATGGTTAATGTAGGAGTTAGTCAGGGTTGGTACAGGGACAGAGCCAATGTGCTGTAAGATATTGTTTCAGGCCTTTTTTGAAAAGGTTTAGAGAGGGTTCCCGAGTAAGATTAGTTGGGAGAGAATTCCATGATTTTCCAACGAAGTTGGCAAACAGGGAGTCTCCAGCTGAATTAGATGCTTTCTGAGTTTGGACCAGTAATTTGTTGGATGATCTAAGTGGCCTGGGATTATGATATGGTTTTATGATATTTGTAAGTGCTGGAGTATTTTCAGGTGTGCATAGTATTTTGTGGGTGACAATGAGCTGGTTGAACTGTATTAAAGTAGGTAATTCGAGCCAACCTAGGAGATTAAGGTTTTGGCAGCGATGGGTCTTGTATGAGGAGCCAATGCCGAATCTGGTGATATGGTTATTGTAGTGAGTAAGTTTATTTAGTTCCACTTTGTTCAAGTTAGTGAAAATAGGGGAGGCATAGAGAAAGGTAGAGAGTAGGTGGGAGCGGGTGGTAGCAGTCCTAGCTAATGGGGTTAGGAAAGATTTATTTCTATTTAGTGAACCAAGCTTCTTATTAATGGTTTTGATAGTTTTATTGATGTGCAGGTCAAATTTGAAATTATTGTCAGTTATTACCACCAGGAGCTTGGTATGGGTGTCAGGGGTGATAGAGGAGCCATTGTTGGATGTTATGGTAAAGGAGAGAGGGGTGGACCTACTAGTTGGGGGGGTGAAGAGAATTAATTTAGTTTTGTTGGTGTTTAAAAGCAAGCGGTAATTAGCGAGCCAGTTTTCAACTGTGTGAAATGTATTCTGGGTTAAGGTTTGCAAATTGGGCAGGGAGGAGACCGTACAGATCAGTGTTGAGTCATCGGCATATTGGATACAGGTTGCTTCAGGGATGGCAGAGTGGGGGTTATTAATGAAGACAGAAAAGAGTAGGGGACCTAAGATAGAGCCCTGAGGGACTCCAAGGGTGAGAGGTAGCAGGGCGGATAGTTTGTTCAGCCATAGGACAGCTTGTTGTCTACCACGTAGATAGGATAGGAACCATTGAATAGCATGGTTGTCCAGAGAAATGGTTTTAAGTGTTTCTATAAGTAATTGGTGGTCGACCATATCAAAGGCCTTTGATAGGTCCAGGAAAAGGGCAGATGAAAGCTTGTTGTTATTCCTAGTTTGGTGAATAGCATTAGTGAAAGAGAGAAGGGCAGAGGAGGTGCTGTGGTGTGGCCTAAATCCATGTTAGGAGTTGTCTAGTAAGTTGTTCTGGGTTAGATAGTGCATAGGTTGCTTATGGACACATTTCTCCATAATTTTAGCTAGTGGTGAAAGGATGGCTATGGGTCTATAATTGGATAGTTCTGTAGAACTTCCACCCTTATGTAGTGGAATGACATGGGATACTTTCCAGATGGTTGGGATAGTACCCTCTATTAGGGTCCTATTGATCAGGATGGCAATGGGGTATGCTATGGCTTCTGCAGCTTTTTGTATGCACTCTGCTGGTAGGAGGTCGGCTGATAGGGTAGATGGTTTTAATTTTTTGATTAGGGCTCAAATGAGCTTATCAGCACCCATGCCAATGGAAAATAGCTGCATGATTGTGGAATCATACACCAATGCATTGTACGAGGACGTACACAAATGCATGGATCTTGCCATACCAAATAGAACTAAGACGCTCTCCTCCAAAAAAAAGACGCAAATCTAGTGGTCCCCAGCCATCAATAAACTCTACAACAGAAGGAAGAAACTGTTGCAGAAAAAAAATGAAGTCAGAAGACTGGAAAACCTCCCTTATCAGTCTCAACAAAAAGCTGAGATTCTTTATCAAATCCTATAAAGCCAGCTATGAAGGCAGAATTGCAGCTGACACCAAAAACAACCACAAAGCCTTTTATAGCTATTTTAAAAACCTCCAAGGCAATACCCAGATTTGCTATGAGTTATTGCATAATGGCACCTCCTATACTGAGAAAACAGATATAGCCAACATACTGGGCGACAGATTCAGTGCCAACTTTACCCCCCCAAGGGCTCTATCACAATACCAGAAGAAAGCCTGGTACCCACCATTTCTGCAGTACAGGTAAAGGCTGCATTGTCCAAAGCCAAGAATACAGCATCCATGGGACCTGATAATATCTCTGGCTGCATCCTGCATGAGCTACAAAATGAACTGGCACCACATCTGTGTGCCCTGTTCAATCACAGCCTTACCTCAGGCTATGTGCCTAACAAATGGCGCACTGCTACAATCACCTCTCTCCATAAAGGGGGAGCAACTACAGACCCTGGGAACTATCGACCCATTAGCCTAATGAGTCTGGTATGCAGAGCTATGGAGTGCATCATCATGGACCTGATTAACAAAGATATAGCAATCTCCAAACTCTTGACCCCACACAGTTTGGATTTGTCAAGGGGAGATCCTGCCTGCTGAGCCTGGTTGACTTCTTCGAGACAGTCACCAAGGCTGTGGATGATGGTAAGGCAGTGCATACAGCCTACCTCGACCTGGCCAAGGCCTTTGATACCATTCCCCACTCAGGTATCATTGATAAACTCACCAAACTAGGCATCAATCTTTACATCACTAGGTGGGTTGTAAATTGGCTCACAGACAGGACCCACAGATTGAAAGTTGTGGATTCCAAGTCAGACTGTCGACCAGTCACAAGTGGAGTCCCACAGGGCTTGGTCCTGGGCACTTTCCTGTTTGGCATCTACTTCTCAGAAGTCCAGACCAATTCAGAAGGACTCTGGCTGACCAAGTTTGCAGATGACTGCAAGCTAGGAGTCATTATCAACTCCTCAAGTGATGCAGACATCCTACAAAAGGACCTCTCTGAGACCAATGACTGGTGTTGGAACCATGGCCTGAAGCTTAACACCAAAAAATACGTTATCATCCCCTTTGAAAAAAACTCAGTTCCCATGAATTACCATGTTGATCGGAACCCACTGAACACTGAAGGGGCCATAAGAGATCTGGGCACCCAGGTCGACAGCCACCTCACATTCAACCACCACATTGCCACTGTGGTCAGAAAGTCCTTCTATGTGGCACATCTTATAACTAAAGGTTTCGCATCCAGGAAGAAAGAGGTCATCATCCCTCTCTACTCATCCCTCATTAGACCAATTATCGAATATAACGCCCCATTTGGCATGTACCTGACCAGAAACCTACAACAGCTGGAGAGACCACAAAAGTACCTCACAAAAAGGATCCTAGGCCTTAAATGCATGTCCTACATAGACAGACTCAAGAAACTTCAGCTGTTCTCAGTCTCTTATCGTCTTCTTAGAGGTGATCTCTATTTGACTTACAAAGCCATGTCCAACCCAGCCCTACTTGAAATGCTACACCTAAAGAAATCTAAATCCCCCCACGCCACATGCTCCAGAGATCACAACCTCATTACCACAATTAACAGAATATGTTGGAGGGACAGGTTCATCTCCCAAAGACTGCCCATACTCTGGAATAAGGCTCCCATTCATGTCAAGCAGAGCACCTTGCTGGCCCTCTTCAAGAGAAATCTTGATGAGTGTATGGCTAACAGAAAGTTCACCCCAAGGATCACTCTAGTTGCCCTGCTGGATAGGGGCACTGTGAACTAACATCAGGTGGCATGGTGCCTGGGCAATATTTTTGGGCTAGGCTTGTAAAGACTCCAGGGCCATTAGCCTAGTACATACCTATGAACCTATGAACCTTTAGACCTGGGCACAGTACTAACAAAACCTTATTATCTTTCACTGACACAGTAAATAAACCTTGTGATGCAGGTAAACTTGTATCCTCTTTGTTCCTTGACCTGTCTAAGGCCTTTGATACTGTCTCCCCATCATCTGCTTATATTAAAGCTCATAAACCTTGGATTATCCCCTTCTGCCACCAGCTGGTTTACCAGTTATCTCCCTAAAAGACAGCAGGCAGTTAGATGGCTAGACTCCCTCTCTGCTTTAAGACATCTCAACTGGACTTCCTCAAGGATCTATTCCTGGCCCCCACTTATTTAACATTATTACTAACAACCTATATACTACTTCCCAACAGAGTACATTAATACAGTATGCTGATGATTCCACAGTCATCTGTTCATCTGATTCCATGCCACATCTCCAACAAATTACCCATGATGCACAGTCATCTGTTCATCTGATTCCATGCCACATCTCCAACAAATTGCCTAAACTACTTTCATTTCCATTTAGACTTGGCTCTCTAATAATAATCTGCCCCTTAATCTCACTAAAACTAAATGTATACTCTTCAACCCCAAAACGTATTCTCTAAATAAAAAACAATTTATTTTATCTCTCAGAACACCACCATAATAGAACATGTCTCTCATACAGCACTGCTAGGTGTCACTATTTACAAACACTAAATTTGACTTGCATATACATAGCAACATTAAGAAAACTCTCCAGAAACTGGGAACTCTCTATTTTCAAAAAGATTTCCTAGACACTCAAACTAAATACACACCAACTACTACATATGTCTTATATGAGCCCCACTTTTCAACAATCTACAAACCTGCCTAAAATCAAAGCTCAAATCATGCTACAACAAAATTGCTAAATTTGCCACCAATGCAAAACACTCCTCTCACCACTGCACTACCCTCCACAAACTCATTTGGTTTGAACTTCCACTTTACCTCACCTTCATCCAGCTCAACACACACATAAAATCATTCATAGACCCCGTGGACTGCCCAGCCTTAAATACTATCTTCTACTCCTACTTTCCAAGAAAATATCTTAGGTCAGAAAACAAACAGCTTCTACAACAACATCGTCCATTGAAATCAGTCGGACAAAATCTGTACTCCTTTTCTATAGCTAAAATCTGGAACACCCTCCTCTTATCCTTAAAATGTAACCACATTCACACATCCTTCAAGTGTGCACTTAAGGAATACCTTTCTAAGTCTTGGATATTCTCCTGCTCAATTCCAGGATGATAATTCTAGCCATTTCATCACCCATCTGCCTCCTTTCTCTTCTACTATTAACTCTGTCTTTCTTTATCAGCTTACTTTTCCCTCTTACTCCTTCCTCTGTCCTCATCTACCCTTCTCTTAGCTCGACCTTGTCCACTTCAGTTTTGTCTTTCTCTTATTGCACCTCTCTTCATCTGTTCATTCTACTAGATCTCCTCCTTTAATCTATGAGCTCCACTTACGTCTTACCTTTCTTATGACTATCACAAGTAAATTATGCCATAACTAGCATCGACACTAAACGATGTGATAAATACTCTGTAATTATCCTATGTAGGTAATCATTTTGTTATATTTGTGCTACTGTTATACTGAACTTAATTAGTTACTGTTAACTGAAAGTCCATGTCTATAACTACACTATTTTTTTTTAATTTTGTTATATATTATTCTATTTGAAATTTTTTGTATTGTGGAGTTTTTCTCCCCGGGCCTCCAGTGAAAATGGGTTCTTTATGGCCCAGTTGGAGTTTCCTGGTAAACAAATGTCAAATAAATAAATAATGCACTCTTGCTGTGCACATTGGCTTTGATTACATTATGGTTACATGTACATGCACACACATATATAAGTAAATATTAAATACACACACACACACACACACACACACACACACACATATATATATATATATATATATATATATATAAAATATTTATATATATATATATATATATATATATATATATATATATATATATATATATATATATATGTATATATATATATATATATATATATATATATATATATATGCAGACAGAGATGGAGAAAAGGAAAGAAAACACACAAACACTCTATCTGCACACTGTGGTGATTCAGTTTATTATTTGAACAAATAAACATAATGTATGCAAAGCTCACATATATCACATTAGTGTGATAGATAAAAAAATAATAAAATCTGCAGTGGCAGTGTTATATTTGATTGGTTATACTATACCTTCACAAATGCAGTTTCCATGATTTGCTTTTCTTTGTGTGTTTGCATGTGGTTCACCAAAACCCAGTGCATGTGTGTTTTGTAAAGGTTATTCTGCAGTTGGGATTTTCTCCACTGTTGTGTGACCATGCAGCTGGCATATATAAGTGAGGGAGGAAGGCTCTCCTAAATAAATATGTGTGTGTGTGTGTGGGGGGGCAGGTGGGTATCTCGTTTTACAAAATAGCCATTTTTCCTTTTTTTACTGTTTTCATGTTAAAGTTGCAAGACATCTGAAACCTCAGGTAACCTTAAGTCTTTGTACAGTGACTCAGTGAAACAGATGGAAAGCATTACAATCCACAAGCACATGACAACAGAATGCTGTTACATCACAACAGAATGCTGTTACATCATACCAGAAAGCAAGAGCTTATCTGCTCCACTGAGAACAGAGGCAGTTACATACCTTCTTATTAATTCTGCTATACTTCTTTACTTCCTGCAAAACTTGGAGTAGTACTTGTTGGAAACACACAGATTGTAATCCTGTATATAGGAAGTGAATCAAAAGTGGAATTGTTAGTACAAATGAAATTATTCATGGACTTGTGCATACTAATAGGAGTTAAACAGAAAAGTGTTTTACAAGGCCCTGAAAGTGAGGGAGGCATAAAATGACAGGTGTGAGTGCTTTTGATGCTACTACAGAAATCAGATTGCCTTTTATTGAAAAAGTGGAAATATTATAACAAGTAACACCAATGATAAAAAAGACAATGTCCTGTTTACTGTGATAAATACCAGAATAGGGTCTATGTGCTCAGTTTACTAATACCAGATAAATCTGCTTTAAAACCAGATAAGGACATTGTAGACATACTATATTTCGTCTGAACTAAAGCCTGAAGTCATTGTTGAATAATGTAGATTCTATAAAAGGAAACAACTTAGAGATGAGAGTTTATCTTAAAGTGTTTTTGAACTGTGCACCCTAGGGGAATATTGTTGGTAGGAAGGTTGTCACTTTGGCAAAAGTGACAGCTTTGTGTGTGACATATATTCTGAAAGCATACAAAAACAAACATCATCTGGAAGAGTATATGTAAATAGCTTCCAGAGATATGTTTGAATTTCAGTAAAAGGTGATTAAGTATATAGGTACTGTGATGTCCATCAGAGGTATGAGTAATTAAACATGTTATCATGGAAATAAAACATAACACGAGTACATTAATTGTTTGCTTAAAGAAAACATTTTCGTGAAAGATTATGAGAAAGGCCATCCTAACTGAGTACACAAATGAAGGGTAGCAGAAGAATGAAGCAGTGGCAAACAGCGTGCAAACAATCGAATACCAAGCTTCCAGTGTGTGCTACATGGCTGATATAGATAGTGAACAGCGATTGAAGGATATACAAGTGTGGTGTGGAAGAAGTAACCAAAGATGACTCATTATACCTTCAACTGACCAGTGTGAATGAAAATTATCAAACAAACATATGCGGGTCACTATTGAAGTAACAGTGATGAAATTAAGGATTCAACTAGTCACCAGGCAGTACTGTCCATAATTTCTATTGCTGATTATAAGAAAATGTTTGCAAAGATACTACTAAAAGAAAGAAAAGCACATTTAAAGATGTACACAGGTTAGAAGGTGGCCACTGAATGTAAAATATGCCTGCCAATAACTTACAATAATAAGATACAGATGTTATATTAATATGTGCTAAATAGAGAAGCCTACTTCCTTACAAAGAAAGGATATAAAAATTAACTTAACTAATTAATGAGAAAATTGCATATGCCTTCACAAAATAACAATTATAAGACCCACCTGAAATGCTAATACAGCTGCTACCAGATTAAAACGTTTTTTAACCAAAGAATGGGAACCTTTAAAGTATCAAGGCAAAGCCTGAGGTTGAAAAAATGTGTGTGGTGTCATAAGCCCTGAGACATATCATAGAAATAGAAAGTACAGTTGTGTAAGTAAACTTACCATAACAGTAAATATTTGCCTTTACTATATGGGTTATATCCTGCCAAGGATATAACAGACAGACAGATTCCAAAGCTTCAGGGCACATTCCATGCACCCAAACTGTTAGGCATCCAAGCTGATTTGATTAAAAAACAAGTCTGCATGCCAAGCCCTTCAGGACTTTCCTGCCAACACAGAGAGGAAGGCTGAACCCTGAAAGGGCAATGCTAGGAATGACAAAAAATAAATGAACATATCCTGGTATAAAAACACACCAAAACTCAAGGGGAGTGGAGGGAGGGAGGGAGTGGGTATTGCAACAATGATCATTCAAACATCTACTGTTATTGTCATTTTTACTTACACAACTATACTATGCTCATCATATTGATCACTGCTGCACTAGTTTACCTGTATAAGTAGAATACCCTAGCTTACATCATTTGGGAGGTGGAAGGAGAAGCGTCTAGTAACCCCTGAAGGATGGTCCTAGCAAAGCCTGGCCTGGGCATAGAGAAGGAATCAATTTTATAGTGCTTTGAAAAGGTATGTACAGTGGACCAAGTGGCAACTTCTGGAATACTTCTAAAATCCAACCCTTTCCAAAAAGCCATAGATGAAGCCAAGGCTTATTAGAGTGGGGCTGGACCCTGTCCGAAATAGTTTTGTTAGGGTGAATATAGCAACTTAGACAACCATTTGGAAATATTCTGTTTTGACTCAGGTTGTTCCTTATTACCTTCACAAAAAATGAACAAATGATCCAAAGATCTGAAAGATTTAATTCTGTTAACATAATACCTGAGTTGTCTGTAAACACCCACGGTACGGAGTATCCTTTCTCCTTCACTTTTAAGTTCAGGAAAAAAAATGGGGAGATGGATTGTTTGGCTTAAAGTAAACTTGGATACCACTTTTAAGCATAAAAGGATTAGTTCTCCAAGAAATCCTGTCTGTGTGGAAAATAGAGTTGACACACCACAAGAGCTTGCAACTCAGATACCCTTCTTGCAGACGTCAGAGCAATCGGTAAAACTTTTTTTCTGTGCTAAGACCCTCAAGTCATATAGGTTAGCTTCTCTAACACAAAAATAATATCCCAAGGAGTGGCCAACTGTTTTCTTGGGGGGGCCACTTGTGCAAAACCCCTTTCAAAAATATTTTGACATGAGACTGCACTGAAGGCCAAGGATCTATGGGCAGACATGCTGAAATGGCTGATAAATGAACCTTGATAAAGGAATAAAGAACAGCCATAGTATAGTAACTCACACAAATATTGTTCATAGGTTTATAGGTTCATAGGTGTTTACTAAGCTAACGACATACAAGGGCCTTTTTAAGCCTAGCCATGCATCCCAAATCTCTGGCAACTCTGATACCCTTGATAAGTGTAAGCATGGGCCTGTGAGATAAATCATTTACAGGTTACCTGTTTCCATTAGAGACATGGGTGCCAAACCAGGGATGAATTGTAAAAAAACAGAGAATGACTAGCCCTGAATGGGTGCCGATTATGTTGTAAGCACCAACTAGAGAACGTTTTCCATTTCTTAATGTATGATTTTCTAGTAGCAGTATTTCTAGTCTCCATTAGTACCTGCTGTACATCCCCAGTAAACAGGTAAGTAAAAGGAATTAAGACCCTATCATCCAGGCAATCAGATGAAGTTGACTGATGTCCGGGTATATCAACCACCTCTCCTCTTGCGAGAATAGATCCAGTCTGTGAGGAAGCTTATGGTAATTGCCCCTGGCCATTTTGAAAAGAAGGGAGAACCACAGTTGCTTGGGCTAGAAGGGAATCACCATAATAATCTTGGGGGAGTCCTTCTGAATCTTCAAAAGTACCTTGGATGTTAGTGCAAAGGGTGAAAAGCATTCAGGAACATTCTTGTTCAAGGAAAAAAATAGGCATCAGTCTTCCAGGCCTTCTTGCATGATGTTCTAGAAAAGAATCTTGCCAGTTGATTGTTTGGAGGGGAGGCAAAGAGGTCAACTTGGAAGACCCCTGATTTAGTTTCCATTTGTGAGGGTCTGGCCTGGTTCTGCTTAACTTGTCTACCACACAATTTTGCTCTGAAAGAATGTAGGATGTATGTACAGTGAGACTACGCTGTGAAGCTATATCCCAAGCTAACAATGCTGGTCTGCAAACGGGGTGTGACCTGGTTCCCCCTGCTTGTTGATGTACCACATGATTGTGGTATTGCCTATTACAATTTGAAGAGGTCTCAGGGACCAAAGATGATTCAGAGAGTTGAGTGCCTTGATCAAAGCAAGCATCTCTTTGATATTTATGTGCTTATAACTATCCTTACGTGTTTCTTTGGATATTAACAAAGCATGTTTCCACACAGATTGAATGATAACAGTTATGTAAAGACTGTAAAGATAGTCAGCGCCAGACCACAGAAGGACACACTCCTGGCTTTGACCCAGGCTACCTTTGACTGGAACATATATACTGCAGGAGTTGATGAAGAAGAGGGAGAGAGCCAGAGAAGATACAATGAGGCTTGTGCTCCCTTGCCTGTCTCTGAGAAAGTGAGTAATAATGAGCTTGGAAGACACATTATGTCATGATCCATCTGATGAAAAAATGACAGGGTGCATGATCAAATGAATATGGATCAGTGATGAATCATTAAAATATCCCACTGAAGATGGTGGGGAGATGCCCACATTTCTTCATGAGCACTTCCACTCCTGAACAATGTCCAACAACACCAGGAGATAGAGTTAATAAATACAAAGGTCTTTGAGCTGTAGTAATGATTCTGCATGTTGAATAAAACTCTGATTTCCCTTTCTACATTATCCCATCTGCTTCAGGATCAACCCAAAACATGAAAACAATGCACCATTCAACATATAAAAGTAAGAATAAATGTGCAGATATTGAAGAAATGAAACATTAAAGAGTGAAACAATAAATATGCAGCAGATTTGATTGTTGAGGACAAAGGAGACCACAGTACATTTGACTGTACAATTTTAACAGCAGTTTGTTGTGAGAGAAATAAACAAAATACTTGAAATGTTCCTTCAGTTCATGCTTTAAAAATGTGTAGGAAAAATATCTAGAAACAGCATACCTCTCAACCTTTTAGCAAAAGAAATCTGGACAAAACCAAACATAGTGGGAGGATAAAGGCCTGAAAATAGGGACAATTTTTAAATATTGCTCTTTTAAACTTCAAAAGTTGATAGAATAATAGGTTTTGTATTAACATGCATTTTATGAGGGATATGAAGTCCCGAACTCAAACATCTGTCATTATTAGTGACCTCAATCCCAAGTGGTTTGGCAGAACACTACAAATTATATGAGGGAGAGACCAAAAATACAAGGCAAAATCTGGACATTCTGTGAAAATCTGGACAGTTGAAAGGTATGAAAAACAGTTATGATTATAAGGGTATAATACCTACAAAAGTAGACACAAAACTTTTATTTTCAGAAAGTAAACCAGTTTAATGCCTTCTACTTTCTTAAAAAGTTGAACCCCAATTTAGTAGCACATGGTAACCTTCCAAATGAATTTCTCAAGTTTGCTCATTGCACAGTTTCACACTGTGGCACTACACTTATTAAGAGAACCATAAAAAGGATGAATCTCAGCATGCTGGAAGCATGTACTCATTGTAATTCTTCACAGAGGTGGTTGGTCCATTGTGCTAAGCAGATACTAACCTATATCTCTTCTCCCCCCCCCCAAATCATGGAAAAGTGTCAGCACTAGCAAATCTTTGATTACCACATCTGTGTTCAATATGATCTCAAACCTTTATTGTGCTTTAGGTTCTAACATTGGGTAGACACTACGCTACTGGACATGGTAGCCTTTAACTCTATCATCTAAAGACTCTTGAAAATGTTTTACTCCTATGCAGACAACCATCAGCTTGTCCCAGTGACTCTGTCCTATGTTAGGCCTACCTACCCATCAAAATCTCTTCTAGACCTACTCCACCAGAGTTGGGGCTGATAAAGATCATTAGTGTGTCCTGGAACCACACATTATCCTCACTGCTGTTTGTGTGTGTGTGTGTGTGGGGGGGGGGGAGTTGCAATGAGCCATCCTCATTCCTCTCTCTGTACTCATCTATTATATCCAAGGGCTACTTCCCTCTATGAACCATTCCCCTGAACAGGAAATGCCTAGAAGAACATTCCCTCCTGGAATGGGCACACCCATCCTGCCCTGCCAGCACCTCAGACACCCAAGTCCATTTCACCTAGGATGTAGTTAGGGTTTTCTCCCTCAATGTCATGATGCTGTCTTTGCTACTACAATTCTTGCCCTTATAAAAGCCTTTAACATTGTGTGTTATTAAAGGGTCTATATTACTTTATCAAAGTTTTTTGGCATTAATAAACACTTAAAACTCAATGAATACATACAAATGGTATAAGTAGAGGCAATATAAAACGTGGCACACTGCACAAGATCAGACCATTCCTATTAGTAGACGTGGGAATTGCCACATCCAACATGTCTTCTCCTCTCTTTCTCTTTTGTACTTATTTCAGTTACTGACTGAGATCTCTTCTTCTTTGTGAAATAAGCACAAATAGGCCTACAACAAAATTTTAAGATTCACTCTTGACCACCTTAGCAAAGCGCACTATCTCTTGCCACTGAAAAACTTACACTGGCTGGTTACATCATCATTTCACTGCTATTCAACTGTCACTTGCAAATAAGCTGCTATATTTTTCTAACTGTCCTTTTCAAACTGATATCGTTTCACTCTTTTTTAATTTCTCCAAGTCTTTTGGGTTTCTAATACCACGATGGGAATGGACCCCATTCCTAAGTCAAAGTACGAATAAAGTTCATGAAATTAGTATTGTTTCACTCTTTGATGTCAGCCAGTAGTGCTCTTTGCAGCATCTGGTCCCTCACCTTATATTCTTTTTTTTTTGTTTGTTTTGGCACATTCAGTTGCTGCCTGATTTCTATCTACTTCTGGTTTGATTTTCATTCCTGCTTGATGCCGATATGATTCTGCTAGATTAACCAGAGAAGTCATAGTAGATTTAGTCTCCTCTTGTTTCAAAACTTTCACTACGTTTGGGTCTTGTGAGTTCAGCAGATATATATGGAGTCCCACGATTGCAGATTATACATATAATCAATTTCAAGGAGGATCATACCTCCTTCAGAACAGGAAATATATAATCTTGATTTTTATAAATCATTTGGTGAGCATGAAGCATCTTTCTTGTTTTCCTATCTAATCTATCCAACACGTTTTGGGGCCAGTCAATCACTCCAAAACTATAAGTTAGGACAGGAAGAGCAAATTGGTTTATAGCTCGGATTTTGTTCCTAGATTTCAACGCTGTTTTCAGGATTAATTTAAGCCTCTAAAGTATTCCTTACTAAGTTTTATTCACATTTGTTCATGTTTTATTGTTGATCCTTTATCAGTTCTCAAATATTTATACACTCCTTCTTGATCAAGTTCTTTTATATCACATTCTTGTCCCAAACTGATGTTTTCCTGACGTTGCAGTTTTCCTGCTTTAAAGGTTGCTTTTGCACATTTATCAAGAGCAAATGACATTCTTATATGATCTGAAAAAGTTTTTCAATCACATGGAGGCATTCCTCATGTTGTTTGAGATTCTACAATGGACACATTGGCAGTGTGAACATTGTCTCAAGATGATTATCACTGTGGATGGGACACCGCAACCTCAGGTGTAAAAATGATAAAAAGGACTAATACCTGGTTGGATGGATTGGACAAATTGCCTGCATTCTTAAATCAAAAATTAAGCCCGATGTTGTTAATTTTGCCATAGCAATAGGTACATTTTGGAATAAACTCTTTTATATCCTTCAGTTTAGAGTTGAAAAAATGTTACTGAAGAAAATGTAGTTGTGATGTTACTTGAGTGTATCTCACTTACAGTTTTAACCATGTGATATACATTCTGGATACTCTATCACTTTTTTCCTGCTACTTTATCTTATTAATTCAACTTAAGATATTATAATTATCTCTGCCACCTCACAACAGCAGGAACAAAAATACTTTGGTACTCATTACATTTTTTTTTTTTTTTTGTAATCCATTAATGTTTTCTTTCTATACCTGGTTTATTAACTGCTACCACCTGAACCTTTAGTATTGATATGTTTTTGCCTGTCCTGCAGATAATTATATGTATTGTTGAATGTCTGGAGATTAGTCTTCCTAGAACTTCATTAAAAATAATACTGTCTAGATGAACATTCCCTATTAAGAGGTATGAATAAATAACTAAATAAATAAAAACTACACTATCAAAAATAGCTGATCTTACCAGATAAAGATCAACAGATAATATTTATTTTCTGTAAAAGTTTTCTCAGTCTTGGATTAAGTGTTAATAGTTCATATAGTGCATCATGAGCTACAAAAGTTCTACTCAGTGCTACAGTTTTAAATTAAATAATCCAGCCTAGTCAATATAAGGTGTTAAGGCATAATATGGAATATGTGTGTCTGAAACTATGAATGGTCATTAAGTCACTTTTTATTTATTTACTTTTTACTCTATTTTTGGCTTCCAGGCTATTCCTACTTTGGCATGTGAGCTGGGGGGGGGGGGGGTTGAAGCTATTATGCAACTTACCCACCCAGACTGGTGTCGAAGCAGACAATGAAGCAGTGTACCCGACCTTGTAAAATCAGTCCTTCTCTCACCCCCTGTAGAAGCATGTGTCATGCTGAGCAACTCGAGGCTTTTTTCTTAGTCCTAAAGTCCCTCATCAACATGACAATTCAGATACATCTGTACATCTGGCTGAGAAGTAATGCAGAGTAACATGCTCCACCCTGTACCTGCAGAGCAGCTCTACCTCTCTTGCACTTCCTGTCTCCCAACCTAGGCATTTACTCTTCTAAATAAATGCCTAGGAATCAAAGCTCAACAAAGGATCTCTCTACAAACACCCCCCCCCCCCCACAGATAGGCACACTCATCCTCCCTCCTGCTCCATCATGTGCCTATGCTGCTATTCAAACTGGGGTCACCTGAGCCATAATCAAGGCTTTAACACTCCATGCCACCATTAAGTCAAGTCACTTTCATATTTAGTGCTTGTACAATACCTTTAAACACAAGTGTTAAGAAGCACTGTCATTCATTGGCAGTGTAAAACACTAACTGCAAGATTAATGAAATTCAACACAAATAGCCATTTTTGCAAGGATTGATATGTCCCATGCAGCCCTCAGTTTTTTTTTTGTTTTGTTTTTTTTTGGGGGGGGGGGTCTGTGCTTCCATACTACACAAATTAAAAATCCTAACTACAATGATGCACGTCTTTGCAGTAAAAAAAAATAATTGTTGAATATCCCATTTATTTCAAAACAATGCAACTTCAGAGTTAATATATTTAGTTAGGATGAGCATAACACTCACATCAGGGATGGACAAGGACATAGTTCCTCCCACCAAAAAAAATATTATGTGTTTTCTATTAGTTTGAAATATGCAACTACTTGCTGTTGACCTACCAAGTCAAGGCTGAAGAAGGGTCCCCATGTTCCAATCTACTTACCGTCTCATATTTCCCCTTGTATTATAAATACTACCTTGGGTCTCTCTTGAAAAAAGACTACTAGCTTAGTGGGACTAACCTGGTCAACAAAGTGTAAATAAATGTTTGCTATGCAGACTAGCATATCTTCAGTGTAACACCACCTATGTTCTGTTTCATTATATTTTTATTAGGAATTTACTATGGGTCATGTGTCCCGCAAATAACCAGTATGGTGCTCTAATTATTAATGTTCTTAAGGATGCATGTGACTGAACTTGTCATATAATTACAGCTTCAAACGTACTTTAAGTGCAGCAAAACATATATGTGTTGTCTGAATACTATGTCATTCTGGGAATGTTTGAGGTACTTCTATAACTTGTTATTATTAAAAAGAAGGTAAATCATACGAGCATGCTCTCTGGACACATTTTAAAGAAAACTTATTTGGAAATGCTGCAAGCTAACCTTTACAACTGTGTACAAGCATACCAAGCAAATGTCAATACTCTCCTTCAGAAAATGAATTATTATCTTAGCAAAGTAATGGTTATCTGATACTGAAGTCTAAGTTACTAGCTTTAAATGGTTGCCATCAATCACAAACAACTTACTGTTTGTGGTCAAAACCTGGACATTAAAACTATTTAAACAGAGTTTGACAGTCATGACCCATTTGGGGGTCATTTATCTTTCCCTGACAGTAAGGGTAAAGAATGTGTGGAAAAGTACAGTTTAAAACATGACAAATACTTTAGGTAAAGTGGGGAAAACCAGCTAGGGGTAGAACAATATAATGGACAAAAAAGATGACTTGTCATTTTATTTTACTAGAACACTAATTTGCATTTGCCTAGTGTTTCTGTTTGCAAAGGGATTAACTGAACCATATATGTATGATCCTAGAGAAAAAAAGCAAATACTGTATGTGCATGAATATTGACGGATGAAACGTAAAGCCTTAACCAGCTAGGGGTAGAACAATATAATGGACAAAAAAGATGACTTGTCATTTTATTTTACTAGAACACTAATTTGCATTTGCCTAGTGTTTCTGTTTGCAAAGGGATTAACTGAACCATATATGTATGATCCTAGAGAAAAAAAGCAAATACTGTATGTGCATGAATATTGACGGATGAAACGTAAAGCCTTAACCAGCTAGGGGTAGAACAATATAATGGACAAAAAAGATGACTTGTCATTTTATTTTACTAGAACACTAATTTGCATTTGCCTAGTGTTTCTGTTTGCAAAGGGATTAACTGAACCATATATGTATGATCCTAGAGAAAAAAAGCAAATACTGTATGTGCATGAATATTGACGGATGAAACGTAAAGCCTTAGTGAGTAATAAAGACTTCACATCAAAGAAATGTGTATGGAAAGTCACATAATTCATCAATCTACTTTCTCATCACAACTTAAAAGGAAAGCTATTGTAGCATGAGCAATGAAAGGCTCAGGTAATATCTGTTCGGATTTAGGATTGAACATGTGTCTTATGAACCATATCCACAGCCTTTCCTTCTCTGCCTCTTCTGACAGTAGGGACCATGTGAAAACACAAAGAAGAGTCATTCATTGTTAAAGCAACAACAACTTGTGAGTAAATTGCACTGCTTAATGAAAACTTATTGCAAAATAAGCAGGTATTAAATAATTTTGAAACACTTCTTTAAGTTATTAACACTTAAACTGCAATTTTGTCAAACTTTACTTTTAACTTTGGACCTAAGCAGCCATAAATATAATACAGGTGATGATAGAAATCCACATTAAATGCAGTCTATTACATTGAGAAAGACTAATAACGTGCACTTTTTCTAGGTTCTAATATGAAACACACTGACTTACTGAAAGTTGGCATTCCAAAAGAATGAAAAAATGCACCAAAAGCAAAAGCTAATTTTTTCTTGTTTTTGCAGGGTGCCGAGCCCCCAGACATATATACCAAGTTGAAGAAGGGAGAAATCTCCATAAGGAAATGAATCATTGCCACCCCACAATTAGAAATCGCACAGGCAATGATTTCCTTTCGGAAAAAACGTTTGGTGTTATGCCCATTTGTCTTTTTATTTTTTCCTGCAAGCTACTGATGTTTGAGCAATTTCACCTTGAACATGTATAGAGAAACTAGTTTTCTAACTAGATTTTAATTGCTTATTTAAAATGCATTAGATTCTATAATAATGGCACAATACTTAATTTGAAGGCGGATCTTATTCATGTAGATTACCATGTAAGAATAAATAAAATTGTCAGTGGAAAAAAATGCATTAAACCCTTATGTTTGGCATTTGCTCCTTGCCTGCATCAGTCATAAGGGAACTCACTAACAATAATTAGAGTTTGGTGTAATGGTTAAGGTGTTTGTCTCACAGTCACAAGATCCAGGGTTTGATTCTCACCTTTATAAGAAAAATTGGCTAGACTTAAAATGGTTTACAGGGACAGCTAGCCTAGTACCTTCCTACGAATGCATGAAAAGACCAGCTTTGTCTCAGACACTGCAATCCTCTACCACCATAGCACCAAATATATGCAAATTATTATTAAAGATATTTAGCAGGTAGTGATATGTGAATCTTAAAACTGACTGGTGTTGACAAAGAGCCTCCCATAAAATGCATAGCAATAACAGCATGCGGAACTTCAGCCAAACATAGTATGATCAGTATGATCCATTAACAAAACAAATCTTGGAGCTCTCATGCTTGTAATTGCAGACCAGTAGTAAATGGTGTCCACCCCATCTCATTCAATGTCTCAGTGGTGTCTGGTGTGAGAAGGCCAATATTCACCATCAAAGCAATTAGTGACCCTGTCTGCCATCTAAACTGGCAGTGACTGAATTAGCATACACAACCTGGCAGTCAGTAGAGTTTCCTAATTCCCTGTGCATACATAAAATTGTTTATTTATTTACATGTAATTACCAGGTAGTGTCCAACTGAGCCAGGAGACCATTTTCAGTGGAGACCCGGGGAGAAAAGCTTCAAGGAAGATTACATACTTATATATTAGTACAAAAAAATGTATGTGTGTGAGAACCATCAAAAAAGCAAGACGTTCAAGTAAATCATTAACATTATATCATAAACACTCAACATTAGTTAAGAAAAATACAATAAGCTTTCAAGATTAATTAAGATACTGCATACAAGCAAAACCTTTTTTTTTTTAGGACAAAAAGTAGATATGAGTATCAAAAGGAAGGTAGAAGTCTCATTGCCCAGAATGACAATGGCTAATAGAGGGAATGAAGGTAGACAATCAAAAAGGGTAAGATTAGTTAGTCTGGGAATTCATCTCACAAATTAATTTATTCAAAAACAAAAAGCAAACGCTATTACCAAAAATATTGGGGTTACTTGCTGGATATAATTCTTGACAAATAAAATTTGCCTACAAATTGTCATGAAAAGCTAACCTTTAAATAAGAAATGAATGTAGTATAACCAGTCTTTCTTGCATCTTCTACCTTTTCTTAGTATATGTGTAACTAGATATTTTCCTTAAACATACAAATAAAATGTTAAATTTCTATTTTTACTTTATATATAGACTATCCCCATTCTAACTATCCCTTATGAGACCAAATGAACATAAGAATTCTCATACTTTACTTGACGATGTAGTGACTTCTTGTGTGTATATATATATATATATATATATATATATATATATATATATATATATATATATAATTTTCTCGGAACAAGATTGTTGTCTGTTTTCTTTAGATAGGTATTTGTATTGTTTATTTGTGTTTTTGAGTTACTGTATTGTTGTTATTAGTTGAAAAAAGAAAATTAAGTAAAGTAAAATCCACTGCTCAGCAAGCAAACGCTGTAGTTCCGTGAGGTAGATATAATGTAAGTCACAAAGGAAGCGGAGTACAGCAGAAGTAAGAACAAAACTCCAAATTTAATTCCAAGAATGTGCACTTATAACATACGGATGAGCGCTTTCACCATTACAGCTTCTTCAGATCCTTGTATAAAAGTCACAGTAGACCTCCCCTTATATAAGCAGCTCAATTAATCAATTAAAACAATTTAAACAATTAAAAGCAATGCTGGAGAATTTAAAGAACTCTCCCATATATAAACATGTTAATGTAAAGTAAGACAAAAATATATAAAACTTGCATAGTGACCTAAAAACATGTAAATAAACATTCTGATAAGTTAATATTGATAAAATACATAATCAAGAACATATACAAATAAATGATAGTTCATTTTATGTGCCTGCGTTGTCTCAGCTTAGGTTTTATAGAAGCTCTATCATTCAACCCATGCCCCCTATCAGCTTTCAAACGAATGATCCAGTCAGTCTCCGTAGATTCAGTAAGATTCATAGTATTACCACCCCTCTTATTCACAATAATTATCTCTAGGACCCGGAACAAGAAAGTATGATCATTGTCATTGGTGGTTATATGTTTTGCTAAGGCATTGTGTAAAGTGCCCTTTCTCATGTGGTAAATATGCTCTCTCATTCTATCCCTTAACGGACGGTTAATTTTACCAACATGACAAGTAGCTAAATACACCACATTAGGTGTCATACAATCTGCATCTGCCTTGATGGAGAAAATGGTGTGTAAATCCGGGTGTATAAACACCTCACTGCTATCAATAAATGAACAGAAGTTGCAGTGACCACAGGGTTTAGTGTGACCAGTGTTCTTCATAATCCTATCATGTCTGGGGTGACAAAGCAATCGCTTTAGGTTGCTCTTATTCCGAAATAGGAAACTTGGTGTCTCCCCCACAATGCGTTTCAAGTCATCATCAACCAGGAGAATATCCCAATGTTAGCTAATAATTTCCTTTAACTGATATTGATCAGAAGTATACAGAGTAGAAAATTTAATAGATCTATTTAACATATGATCTCCAACGGTTTGATCTTGGACCCTGGGTCCAAAGTATGGTGCACCTGAAGTGGTGCGTGACATGTATGCTTCCTCCATGTATGGTATAATCTCATTATCCTTGTATCCCCGGGTCAGTAATCTATTTCTCAGAATTGTCTAATTCTGAGATAAATCCCTGTTCAGTGGGGTTCAATCTCGAGGCTCTAATGGCCTGTCCTTTCATTATATTCTTAAAAACAAATTGTGGGTGCATACTAGACCTTAATAACAAGGAATTGCAGTAACATGCCTTGCGATAGACCCCCGTATTTATCATATCATCTGTTAATCTCTCAATATATAGGTCTAAAAAATCAATTCTATGTGTGGAATAGTTCATGGTAAAAGTAAGGAATGTAGTTAAATCATTCATAATGGATAGCATTGATTCCAGGGGATTTTATGCCCCATCAGACTTTAAAGAGAATGTGGAACAACAAGCGTTAATCTATAATTTTTCCCACATTACTCTAACAGATGATGATACCAATTTATTAAACAAAGGTTTGAATTTTATTCTTAAAAGCCAGAGCAAATTGACTGATACAATGGTGGATTTAAAACTTTTTTGTAGGAATGTAATGCTTAGATTCATTTATAATGATTCTGAGAAAGAATCAGCACAGAGCAGGAAGTTTGCTTTTAAGAATTTAAGTGATTTTGTACCAACTCACCACCCATTAGTTGAAGCATTCCTTAAGTTAACAGAGGAGGAATTGTATAGTTACTATAATACTCAACTGGGACCCCAAAAACAGAAGAGGCGGGATAACTTGAGCTTTCGGGAACGTCAGTGTCTGAGGAAATTGCAGAATGATCCTACCATTATAATTAGACCAGCTGATAAAGGTGGGAAAGTTGTAGTATTGGATATGTCATTTTATACGGAGGCTATGTCCTCCATGTTACAGGACAGGTTCTATGAACCTACTTCCATGGAACAGGTTCACTCTGTTGTCAGATATATTCATGACACGCTTTATGATATTCTTAGAAGTAATTTAATAAATAAGGAGCTATACGGATACCTTATGATTTATACACCCACTATACCGATTATACAAGGTCTCCCCAAGGTACACAAAAATATGAAGAACCCACCCATGAGACCCATAGTTTCTGGCCGTGGATGGGTAACTGAACACCTTTCAGTTTTTGTGGAGAAACATCTGAGATGTGTATTGAATGACAATGTTACAGTCTTGAAGGATTCCAAGCAATTTTTGATTGATCTGTATGAATGTATTGGACACCATGATAGAATCTCTAGTTGTACTTTTGTGACTTTTGACATTCAATCCCTATTTACTGTAATACCTAATGATATAGGACTTGATTATGTGTTAAATTATCTGAAAGCACACAGTACTTACACTGCAGTATTGATAGACCTCATAGTTCATTTTTTAGAACTGGTCTTGGAGAACAACTTATTCATGTTCCAAGACCAGATCTATAAACAGCGTGATGGCGTAGCTATGGGCACTCCATGTGCAAATAGCTACGCCAACATGTTCCTTGCATATTGGGAGGAACATGTTTTATTTAAGAATGCACTTTTCTGTGAACATGTGGTGTTCTACAGAAGGTTTGTTGATGACCTTTTTGTTCTTTGGAATGGAACATCAGAACAGCTGGAATCAATGCTATCCATTATGAATGATTTAACTACATTCCTTACTTTTACCATGAACTATTCCACACATAGAATTGATTTTTAGACCTATATATTGAGAGATTAACAGATGATATGATAAATACGGGGGTCTATCGCAAGACATGTTACTGCAATTCCTTGTTATTAAGGTCTAGTATGCACCCACAATTTGTTTTTAAGAATATAATGAAAGGACAGGCCATTAGAGCCTCGAGATTGAACCCCACTGAACAGGGATTTATCTCAGAATTAGACAATTCTGAGAAATAGATTACTGACCCGGGGATACAAGGATAATGAGATTATACCATACATGGAGGAAGCATACATGTCACGCACCACTTCAGGTGCACCATACTTTGGACCCAGGGTCCAAGATCAAACCGTTGGAGATCATATGTTAAATAGATCTATTAAATTTTCTACTCTGTATACTTCTGATCAATATCAGTTAAAGGAAATTATTAGCAAACATTGGGATATTCTCCTGGTTGATGATGACTTGAAACGCATTGTGGGGGAGACACCAAGTTTCCTATTTCGGAATAAGAGCAACCTAAAGCGATTGCTTTGTCACCCCAGACATGATAGGATTATGAAGAACACTGGTCACACTAAACCCTGTGGTCACTGCAACTTCTGTTCATTTATTGATAGCAGTGAGGTGTTTATACACCCGGATTTACACACCATTTTCTCCATCAAGGCAGATGCAGATTGTATGACACCTAATGTGGTGTATTTAGCTACTTGTCAGGCATGCCCGAGTTTCTATGTTGGTAAAACTAACCGGCCGTTAAGGGATAGAATGAGAGAGCATATTTACCACATGAGAAAGGGCACTTTACACAATGCCTTAGCAAAACATATAACCACCAATGACAATGATCATACTTTCTTGTTCCGGGTCCTAGAGATAATTGTTGTGAATAAGAGGGGTGGTAATACTATGAATCTTACTGAATCTACGGAGACTGACTGGATCATTTGTTTGAAAGCTGATAGGGGGCATGGGTTGAATGATAGAGCTTCTATAAAACCTAAGCTGAGACAATGCAGGCATATAAAATGAACTATCATTTATTTGTATATGTTCTTGATTATGTATTTTATCAATATTAACTTATCAGAATGTTTATTTACATGTTTTTAGGTCACTATGCAAGTTTTATATATTTTTGTCTTACTTTACATTAACATGTTTATATATGGGAGAGTTCTTTAAATTCTCCAGCATTGCTTTTAATTGTTTAAATTGTTTTAATTGATTAATTGAGCTGCTTATATAAGGGGAGGTCTACTGTGACTTTTATACAAGGATCTGAAGAAGCTGTAATGGTGAAAGCGCTCATCCGTATGTTATAAGTGCACATTCTTGAAATTAAATTTGGAGTTTTGTTCTTACTTCTGCTGTACTCCGCTTCCTTTGTGAAAAAAGAAAACTGAAATAAAGAGATTTTTGAAAAAAAAAAAGTTAGTCTCGGAGAGAACAGGAGCATAGCCAATGATTAGCAAAGTATTCTTTTAGGGACTGTTTGAAGGTATGTGTATCAGTGATGGACAGAATATGCTGGGGAAGAGAATTCCAGTGTTTTGCAATTTTGTGGCAGTATAAGGAGTCACCATGAGAGTTTTGGGTTTTGTTAACTTTCAGCAACACTTTATCAGCAGACCTAAGTGACTTAAGCTTAGTGTAGGGTTGAACAAGGTCCGATAGAGCAGGACAGTTGTCAGGTTTATACATGACTGTATGGACAGTTAATAGTTGATTTAGTGTTAGTAAGTTAGGGAGTTCTAACCAGTTCAGATGGTGAAGGGCAGTGCAATGATGAGATCTTTGAAACTGGTTAGTGGCAAATTTGGCTATTTTGTTGTAGTAAGATTCGAGGTTATTCAAATCAGATTTACAAAGGTTGGTACGTATTTGAAAACAGTAAAGTAGGGAAGGTAAGAGATGGGTTCTAGCTGTTGCAAGTCTGGCATGATGGTAAGATAGGCTTTAGCCCTGTAGACAGCACCAAGTTTTACATGGACTTATTTAATCATTAGTGCTGTGCTATATGTTTGTCAAACTTAAGTCCACTGTCAATCGTGACACAGAGAAGTTTTGTTTGTTCAATGGGTTCTATTTTTGTGCCATTGGAGAAAGAAATGGATATAGGTGGTTGGTTATTTATTATTGAGGTATTATAAAAGACCATAAGGTTGATTTTATTTGGATTTAGTATGAGTTGATGGACTGCTAAGTAGTTTTCAATATTGCAACCATAAAAAAAAAAAAAAAAAAAAAGTAAAATACCCTGACAAAAGTAAAACACCCTGCCAACAGTAAAATACCCTGACAAAAGTAAAATACCCTGCCAAAATCTCAGTTGCATAGCAGGAAGATCCCTACCAGCAAAGGAATTTCCTGTGGTGGAGGCAGACCTTCTATTACATGCAAAATTGCTCCATCCTCCTATCAGTGGGAACTTGTACAGCAGCAGAGCCTCCATTACTATTTTATGTCAATAACCCTGGATCTACCATCATGACTAATGCTTGTGATTTCACCAATAACTCATGTTCAGACATACATAATACAGGATTTAACCATAGCAAGTATGAGTTGATCATGGAGGTGGAGCGTGACTGATAAAACAAAGCCAGCAATTGGTAAATCCTGCATTAGCCAAAACAGGGAATTAATTATTCCTATTATACAATGAAGAAAATCATGTCTTCCCATGTCTGATTAATGTCATTTTATGTCTAATTAATGTCATTTTATGCAGTTCTTCCCTCTTATGCATCTTGTAGTTTTCAGGGGATGTCCTATCAATAAACTACACACGTGCTGGGTGTGTACATATGGATACCTGCAGAGTATGTCCTTTACGTGCACTTTCTGTCTCCCATCAGTTTCTGTAGTTTTTTCTACACTTTTGAAGATGATTGCAGTCACTAAAACAGAATCCACTCATTATAAACTACTGCAATTTCTTAAGATATAAATGATATTGCATCTGAACTATCCATTCCAGCTGATGACAGATTTTTTTTTTAATTTTGGTATAATTGGAGCTCCAGCAGCTGAAATTTGTTTTTTATCTTGGATTCTTCTTGTGGATAATGCTTCAGTTTACAATACACATGCTGATTGTTCTTTTCAGTAAACATGCATAATATAAATGACCTTACTTTCTATAATTCTTTATAAATCACTATCTTGCATGACAGTGGAGGACAGCACAGCATACATGTGAAAGTATGTCAAACATAAATTTGTACAGAAGAGTTTTCAACTGTACTATGCTTTGCTGTGCAGTCATGGTGCTCAAAACAATACAGCAGTTTTAGACCTATGAGGCTGTGGCTGAAGTGAACCCAGAGGTACATTGCATACCATTGTGTTCCATGTACCTTTGTGCGCAGTTCTTCTTCTTCTTCTTTCGGCTTTTCCCAGTTAGGGGTCGCCACAGTGGATCATCTATCCGCTCATGATTGGCAGTGGAGTTTTACAGTGTCGAGTTGCCAGCCCGCCGCCCAACCTTCCACAGAAGGCACACATGTGCACACACTCACACCTAGGGCCAATACAGAGTGTCCAATCCACCTACTGCATCACATACACAATTGGGCTGTTGTACACTACCATTACGGATCATGATTCATGCCTATGAAATATGATTCTTTGCTAGTGTCCATTGTTACTGCAAAAATAGACAGACAGACAGACATTAGTTAGATTGTGAGTAAGTTTAAGGAATGAATTTTGTGATGATTGTTCGAGATTCATTGTTGACTTCCCTTACTTCATAGTACAAGATATTTTATGCATCAGACAAACTAGACCTCCCATATATACCCATTTATTTATTATAACTGCTTTTTTTGAATTATTGTTTTCCATTCATTTCACCAGGATACAATAATTACATGATTCCACATCAGAATTGTGCCTAAGTTACATAGTGCCCTGTGGAGTTCTTCATTCTGGCTCCTACCTGAACTCTTTTCAGAACTACAGCAAACAACTCGCTACAAATGTAACAAGTGGATTGCTACAACTAAATAGCACACAAGAAGCTTGGAAGTGCTTCAACCCTGACTGCAAATGAACTCTTGGCATACTGTATTACTGCGTGATTGGCATCTGCTGACTGCACCCCTTAACACCTTGCACACCAGGCAGCCACTCCTTTCATCCCACCCTACTTCTGCTTTTGGTTAACATAAGTTTTGTACTGAATACTGCTTTATGTAGTTTCCACAGGTTTTTGTGAATGGGTAATCATGTGGGTAGCTTCCACTCTTATTCTGAACTGATTTTAAATGGTTTTTAAGTTGCCAGATAAACTTTTGCACTATTTTAGTAGTGCCATAAGGGTTATGTTAGGATATATTCATTTTATAGCTCAGAAATATTTTAGATAGATTAATCTTATTTAGTTTAGTTATTTAGGACTCAGTTCATTTGCTGCTGAAGCTGTTTTCCATTTGGCTGTTCACAACTGTACTTTTGTTTTGTTTTTCTTCTTATTTTAGTCCATTTTCTTTAAATAGCATTTGGACTACATCTTACATTATTTCATGAGAATGGCTCTAGGATTAAGTGGACTGGGTGTTTTAGGGAAGTTTACTGTTTATTTCAGGGAAAGAAGTGGGTACTTTTTTCTTTTGTTTATATGGTAATTGTTTGACTGAGTTTATGAGACATATAATATGTGCATTAATTTGTTGGTGGCATGCCTAAGATGTACATAAATAAAACATATGAATAGCCTGAAAAGAAATACATGAATCTGTCATACCCTCTTATTTTATGTATGTCATTAGGAGAAATAGGTAGATGAATAGATAGACAGACAGATAGAGAGAGAGATAGAGATGCTCTGTGATTCAAAAGTGCATAATGTACTGCACCATCCCATTCACTGCAGGATTTCACAGTGCATTAAACCTGAGTATCTCAGTGACTGCTGTACTGCTACAATCTCTCAAGTAAAGCCTCATGCAAGTGAAGCAATTGAGGGGGAGTGGCTACAGCTAAGTATCCATGTGATCTCCCCATATGACCATCATCTAATCTAAATAGTGCAGTAGAGCAATTCAAAGAAGAGCTCTACTGCACTTTTTGGGGAGTGAAGTGAAAAAAACTGCATATAACTTTATCACTGCATGCATCCATTCACTTTCGTGGTGGGATTGGGGCTATAAGCGTAACAGCAGGTAAGTACTACAAAGTCATCTGAGCATGTGCTCGTGCTCGCACACACGCGTGCATGTGTGTGTGTGTGTGTGTGTGTGTGTGTGTGTGTGTGTGTGTGTGTGTGCGCGTGTGTGTACATGTGTCAGTTTCTGTCTGTGTGTGTGTGTGTGTGTGTGTGTGTGTGTGTGTGTGTGTGTGTGTGTGTGTGTGTATGCTTGTGCACATGAACGTGGAAGTGAGAGTATGTTTGTGTGTATGAGAGACGAGAGTGAGAGCAATTGGCTAGTGGCAGCAGTAGTTATGTCAACAAATCTGGATAAAATCTAAAATAAAGGAGGGACTATACCTCTCATGAGAAAGATAGACCAGTGGCAGCAGTAGGTAAGAGATACATGTACCTCTCAACCTTTTAGTTCAACAAATCTGCATAAAACCTAAAATAAAGGGGGGGACCATACAGCTCAACTGTTCAGATTTTTGTCTACTATTTATCAGATTGCTCCTCACAAAATTGGTGGTTTTCTGGCACATTATACAGCACCGGGGTCACTAAATGGTGACATACATTTGAGTTTTAGATTTCTTATCCTTTAGAAAATTAATGCCAAGACAAAAACCTGATATTTCAGCAGCTTGCTAAGTTTATAAGAGCAATATTTAAAATTTGTCCCTAATTTTAAAACTTTGTGCCCCCTTTAGTTTGTAATTTGACCAGATTTCTTGAGCTTAGAGATTGATATGTATGGGGGGGTAGCAAAGGCTAAGGAATAGGAACAGATTTGAAAAATTGCTACTATAAAATTAGAAATATGCTAGAATAAAATGATTTGTTTAGCATGCACTTTCTAAAGGAAATACTGTCTGAAACTCAGATGTATGAAATTATTTATTGACTTCAGTCCCCAATAAACCACAAATTTCATGAGTAAGGGACCAAAGAATGAGGTAAATATCTGGAAACATTTTTGAAAATCTTATATTTAGATGTAAAATACTTCCTCCAACACCATTTATATATACTACACCTAGTTTGAAACATTAGGCAGAGGGAACTATTTTACATTAAAAAATATTAAATAATAATAATAACATAGTAATAAAAAGGTAAATAAGTAAAACACAAAATGTTTGCTGACATCTCTAGCCACAATAATGCCCTTCGGGGTGTGTGTTTTTCTATGAATAATGCCCTTCCAGGGGTGTAGAGGTTCTGCATGTGTGGAGTCAGGCCTCAGAACACCCCACAGGCATTGTTTGCACAGTAGCACACACCTTGTTGGGCATTATTGCTTGCATATCACTCCACTATTACTGAAACTCACAAACGAGTGCTAATATGGGTCCTGCAGGAGGGTAAGTCCAGCTCTTCACACATGAAGGGAGTGGGTATTGTGATTTTACATTTCAGTTTCAGTATTGTACATTCAGTATTATAACTTTGAGCATCTTTCTTTTTATTAAGTTGACATAGACTTTATATACAATACACATGCACATGACACACACACACACACACACACACACACACACACACACACACACACACACACACACACACACACACACACACACATATATATTCACTGCTGACATTTGTAGTACTTTCTCCACAAAGAATAAAATGTTTAGACTATACACTGTTGCATTAAATCCAAATATAAAAGTCTACAGATCTATTTTGTCCTCTAACAAATCTCTGAATTTTCTGTTTTTTCTTTTTTTTTTTTGGGGGGGGGGGGTTAACTGATAATTTGTATCAGAAATATAATTTTAGCATTCATTTAGGCAAATGTCCTGCAGTAGACATTCATAAAAGCCATAAACAGCATTACTGAAGCATTACCCAAGTGTCTTAATAGGCTGTACATCATAACCAGTTTTTAATACAAAATACACCTTCAGTGGTTTACTGTTGATAGAATAGAGAAGCTGAAGTCATTAGTATTTTTCAATGATAACCATTAATAAACATCAGTCTGTGAGCATAAACCAAAAACTCACAACCAGCACACTAAGCCAGCTTCACAAATTTTATACATCATTTCTCATACATAGTTACATCTTTCCTCTCTGTCATGGACACCCCTGTACAGGCCCAGTAATTAAGGAGCCTCAATTCTCACCACTAACACCAGTGTGGGACATGCACATTGGGAGGATGACAAGTACACACACAGTAAAGTACAATTTCCCTTAAGAGCACAAAGAGATCACAGTCAGTCTGGGGCTGGTTTCTCCCTCTCTCTCCAGATCCCCAATAAGACTCCCCAGTGGCACAGCTATATGGTTAAGATCTCAGCTGAGTAGTCAAACCAAAACCTCCAGCACCCTTTCTGTCCAATCAGTGCTTCATGTCCCTGCTCAGGTAGCTGATACACACACACACACACACACACACACACACACACACACACACACACACACACACACACACACACACACTGAGATTTGATTTATAAGCAAACACACAGACACTCCTGGGGAAGGCTGGCACAGGTTCACTAGCCCAGACTACAACTCAGTAATCACTGCCACCAACCACCCTTACTTATCAGCTACTTTAAGGCCCTTCCCAAAGGGTGACCAATTCTACTGTGTGATGTTACTGTTATCCAAATGGTAAGTGTGACCAAACCTTTAAGGCTATTCAAGAGTGGCCTGTACAGTGTCACCAAATACTATGAAAGTACTCTAAGAGCTTAAGTATCTCTAAACAAACCAGCCACAATTAAAAGGATTTCATATATTTAATAATAAATAATAAAAGAACAAGACAATACTCAATAGCACAATACAGTAAAAACAGAGTTCAGAATCACAGGAAATATTTGGTGCAGTGGTTAGCATTGTCGCCTCACAGCAATAGATTCTTCAGTTCAATTCTTGGCTAGAGTTCCTTCTGTGTGGAGTCTGCAAGTTCTCCCTGTGGTCGATCGAACTTTAAAGACATGCAGGTAGGTGCATGAGTGTGTGTGTGCCTTCTCTGAAGGTTGGGCACTGGGCTAGCAACTCAATCAATAGCAGACTGGCAATCTACTGTGACGACCCATAACCAGGAAAAGTCAGAAGTCTTTTTATTGCAGAACAGTCTCACATAAATACAGAAAACATCTAAACTAATCAGATCTATATTAGAAAACCGAAAGTTTAAAATCGCGAATGCTCCATAGAGTGAAAATACCAGACCTCAAAGTGCTTTTTTTGAGATTGCAGTACAGTGAAGATCGGAATATAGTGCGATCTCGGAGTTGGAATATATATTTAGTGGGGGGGGGGCACAGCCCCCCACAATAATGATTTCGAGGTCCGGCATTTTCGCTCTTTAGAGCGTTTGTGATTTTAATCTTTCTGTCTTCTAATATAGACCCAAATTAAATTTCTACCTTTCTCTAAGACAAATCACTGTAATCCAAGTCTTATGTACAGAGCAAGGCAAATGCAAGCACTGAATAGATTTGTACAGGTCCATAGACAAATACAAAATGCCCTGACTTTCTCACTGCGATGGTTCTTAAATTACTATTAAACATTTCTGCTGGGTTATCTCAGACTACATCATTCTTGTCATCTTTGCCTTTAGTTCCCAGGCTAACAGGAACTTAAAATATAACACCTCTGTGTCAGAAATACTTATTTTTCAGAAGTTTGTCTGGAACTAGAAGTCGTAAAACTGGTTAAATACTTTTACCCTTGAAACCTGTAATTATTTCTGTTTCCAGACAATAGAAAGAATTTCTAGCTGCAGACATTCTATCTCTTTGCTGTATTAACTAACTTCATAGCACATCGTAAAACTCTTTACTTATTTTCTCAGAGTTTACAAGTTAACTCTATATGTTCCAACATCTACCATGGAAACATACATTTGCATAGGCATATAGTCCATATACATTTCTGCTCTTCTACAGCAAGTTACACTGTGGTTACATTGTTGAAGTTCAGCACATAACATATAGTTCTCTTACATTTGTAAGACAAGCCCATGGATCATATCAATGTTTACAAATAACATATGATTATTTACAACATTCCAGATAGCTAGGCAGGCAATGTGACATTTCTATATAAACCATATTAATATTCTCAAGTGACATATAATTATTTACAAAACTCCAGCTAGCTGGACTGGTGACATTTCAGTTTATGACAAACACTACCCTGTTTTTGAGTAACATCATGAAATAAAAATCTTTTTGGGTCAGGTAACATGAAACTTGTAGTTTGTCTGTTCAGTATTATTGCATCTTTTGACCCCTAGGTAAAACAGATGAGAATTCAGTTATTCAGTTACAGAAGCTCAGGGTGTAGCCGTGAACATCCTGTTCTGTAATTGTTAGTAATGCACGCGCACACACACACACACACACACACACACACACACACACACACACACACACACACACACACACACACAGATAGATGATAGATGAATAGATATAATTATAGAATTGTTAGAAATGTATCACTATTATATATTATTTCCTGTTTCACATTACACTGCTGCTGGTCTCAATGTTTAGCTGTAAGCACCTTGTTCTGCGTCATGTATTATATTATGCTACTTTCTGTCTCACTGTTTAGCTTTAAGTATCTTACAGCATTTCATATATAACATTGTGTTGCTGCTGTTGTCCTCAGTTTTACCTCTAACACCTGGGATGAGGTGGAAATGAGTCCTTTGTAAATCATCCCACTACCCTGGTCAACAAACATAGTAAATAAATAAATAAAATATATAAATAGAGTAAAAAGAAAATAACATGGGTGTCTTACAACCAAGATGGCTAATGATTCTGATTTCTTTATAATTTTCTCTCAACATTTAACATAAAAAAGGATACCAGTGGCCTTTGGAAATCACATTTGGAGGATATACACTTAAGAAGAGGAAGATGGTTAGCTATTTTCTGAGTATAGTAGTGTACTCTAAGATGGGGGGTACTGGCCAATACTAAACTGTGTAGAGGAGGTGAGACTTTTCATCTTTAGCACTACTCCTTAGAATGCCTCAAGGCTATTCTATATTACCCAATATTATGTGCCTATTAGCCACTGTAATTATTTTCCAAAACTTCTTACGGTGATATAGCTATCTGAATTATGTAATTGTTTTCTTAAAAGTTTGTAACCCATTTTGACATTTTGCAGTTAAATTTCAAGACACAAAGAGGAAACAAAACAGACTTTTTCACCTGTTTTTTTGCACCCTAAACTTCTCTCTTGCATGTTGGAGTGTTGTAAGTGCAAAGGGTGGCATTATACACAAGTTGATTGCAGGGAGTGTGTGGCATCACCTCTGTCATGGCACACATTACCCAGAACCATCGTTGTCTCTAGATTCAGCTGTCGCACTCCTGTACATTGCCCCTGAAACAGGCAAACAGATTTAAGTATTATCACTCCTTACCCACCCACCCCCATTGGCTCATCAACCTCCAGATATTAAATTTAAGAAGAAAGTATATGGCATATCTGGAATTATCCCTCAGTGACACAGAGATAGCCACAGGTGACACTCTGTGATGTTACTTCACTGTGGCGAGCTTCATTACTTTTGTAGATTTGTCTTCCAGAATGTTGTGCTACTTTCCTGTCTCCTGAATTGTAACTACCATTTTAGTGATGGTAATCCAAACAAAGGATTTCTATCTGCAGTAGTTTTCTTCTGTTCTACACCACCATCATTTCAAACAAATTACACAGTTTGGTTATATCTCATTTCTGTGCTCCTACAGCTGTTTGTATTTCTGCTTGGTGTCATGTTCCTTCCGGTGACATATTCAACAGCTGCCATATCCTACTTTTAAAACATTAAGGTGGAATGCATTTGCTTTCATCAGGTTCCTACTGTTTCTTCCCAAAGGCAGTTTTCTGAATTAGGAATTATGAAGAAACACATACCATTTACAGTGATTTGTGTCTACTGCATGGTATTTATTCACAAATGTACTCTTTCTTTTAACTTAAGCCAGTGATTTTATGGTGTAAACATCAATTGTCTGAGAGTTGAAAGCTAATGATCGGAATTTGTTTGAAAAGTGCAAGAGGGAAAGTACTCTTTCACTATTGGCTGCCAAAATTATTCCCATATTACCAGATAAGAGGAAGAATATGGAGTTTCAAAACTATGCAGTAGTTATATTTTTAAGTCTGTCACATGGCAAACAAATCTGCATCAAGATCAACCCCTTTTCCTATTTTGTACATGGGGTCAGAGTGTCACAGCAGTAATGACCATCACCTAGTCAATAGTCATACCACTGAGTGAAAAGTATAAATGTAGGTTTTAACTTTTAGTAAGTTATATCTTCCTTCCTTCCTTTTTAAGTTCAATATCATATTCCTTCAATCAGTACCTTATAATTAAGTCCAGAAGCAAATGGTCCCTTGTAAAGTAATCAAGGTGAGAAGTTGGCCATTGCCAAAGTGACACATATTCAGTGAGTGTGTGTGTGTGTGTGTGTGTGTGTGTGTGTGTGTGTGTGTGTGTGTGTGTGTGTGTGTGTGTGCGCGTGTGTTTAAATGTGTGTTGTAGTATGTTTTGTCTGTAAACATAGTCACTGCAGCCAGCTCTCCACTTTCAAACTCAGGCTTATTTGCAATAAAAGTTAAGAAACTAGGAAAATGCAGCTCATGCCAAGCAGTTCAGTTGGAAGTCAGAAAAACTGTCTTCCCAGATTTCAGCTCTACAAACTACCAACAGTTCAAGTCAAAAGTAATAATTCTCTACATGCACATATAGTATTCACTTATGAATAAGGTTCTGCCTTATTAGCTTGCAAATTAATGAACAGCACTTATCGGGACTTCAGAGAATTAAAAACAGCTCTTGTTGCCGTTCTACAAACAGGGATAAACTAAAATGTTATCTGTTTCTTCACCTACTGACAGGGATAAACCAAAATTGTATCTATTTCTTCACAGGCAGGGATAAATCCAGTCGGCCTCTCCTCTGAGTGGTTTCTATCCTTTCTCTCACAAGCATACCTCTCAACCTCTTAAAGCAAGAAATCTGGACAAAGACATAAATAATGGTGGGACAAAGCCCCCAAAATAGGGGCAGTTTTTAAATATTGCTTTTAAAAACATAGAAAGTTGATAGAATAACAGGTTTTGTGTTAGCATGAATTTTCTGAAGGATATGAAGTCTGAAACATCTGTCATTATTTTCAGACTTTAGTCTTCAATAACCTGCCAATGATTTGCCAAAAAACAGAATTTTATGAAATATGGACTGAAAATATAAGGCAAAAATCTAGACATTGATGAAAATGTGTGCAGTTAAGAAGTTTGCTCACAGGGATCTAGACATTCTGTGAAAATGTGTGCAGCTAAGAAGTTTGCTCACAGGGGTACACTCCGGATTGCCTTCCCTCTTCTTTGTCATATGCTTAAGTCCTTCTTTAGCCTTATTGATCTGCAAACCACTGATGCAGGACCAAAGACCAGTTCAGCTATGTCCTTAGCTAGAGGCATAAAATACAGAGTACAGAAGAGGATATAGTGTAGAGTAAGAACAATATTTAAGATATTAGAAAAGCGCAGCAAAATAATAATATACATTCAGTTAGAAGGTATGCATTCACGATACACATTTCTACATGCATACATGGTGTAAGGAAAATAATTTAAGAGAATAATGCTTGATTCAAACAAGGCAGCAAAACCACTAAAAGAAGAACAAGATATGTTATGTTTGGGATTAACACATACGAAATTACAGGCAGATTTAAAACAAAGGAGTGTCAAAACTGGAGATCTGAATTGTGGTCCATCGGTTTAGCCAATCAAGATTTAGTTAATGAGACACCTATTGTCCAAAGGTGGTAGAAGAAGGATAGGAAGTTTAATTTTTGGACCAGCTGAAAAGAGGGGTAGATAGGATAAGCTGACCAGAGTTACCTAAGAGATCTAGACCTAGGCAAAGAGAAGTCCTAGAATTATAGGGTTTTCAAGGATTTCTCAGAAAATATGATAATGAGCTTAAGAACCAAGGGTAGGATAGGCCAGAATTAGTCACACTATTATTGGAAGCACATTTGGAAGGACTGAGTAATTGCAGATTGATAAGCAGATTTTATCAAGCACTTATAAAGGATAAAGGGAAGCCACCATGACTAAATGTATGGTTAGAGCTGATAGGGAGATTAATCACAGATGAGCAATGGAGTACTATTTGTAAAGCCTCAAGAGCTGCAACAAAATTCAAGTTTTGAATAGTTGCTTGGGGATTCCTCCACAGATACTTTTATATTCACTACTAGACAGAGGCATAGTAAACTAAACCCTAAAAGGGTGTAGTATTCTCATCCTAAGGGGTGGTGTACTTGAACCTAAGAGTTCATAAAATGTTCCATGCAGTCTGTCAAGATTGCTAGAAATGAAACAGGACCTGGAAGGGGGGCAGGATGCACATTTTTTGGTCTTGTACTGGGTTAGCTGATTTTAAGAGAGACCTACAGAATCTGACTGACAGCATTCTGAGATACACTTATGAATTATAGGAGGCACATTTTCTCTCAAATTTAGTAGATGATCTGCAAAAGGGTGGGGGTGGGGGTAAAATCAAAGCCTTATTAATATTAATCCTGATAATTACCAAACAAATATAACAAGACTGTGGAAACTGGATATGTCTCCAAGCATAGGGGGTGTGAGACAGATGATGGCGAAGGTCAGAAAGGTAGAAATGGAAATGACAAGGCACAAGAAGAATAGTTTCCATAGAATGAAATGGACAATTTGGGAAAGAACCCAACAAAATCAATCACAAAGAAAAGGTGAAGCTAAAAACTACAAAATGTAGTTGAAAGGTGGAAAAAACAACTAGACTTTAGTACTGTTTATTTGTAGAGGTCTGCCCCTCATTTGGAAAGGATTCTTCACCTATTAGGGAAGGTGGGAGACCTTAATAACTACCTAGATGCATAGAGTCATAGAGTCATAGATTCATAGACTGTTACTACGGTAATGACCCAAGGCACTTTTCTAAGCCTAGCCAAGTTTTCCTGACAGAATAGTGATGTCCTGCAATACTAGCCGTGACTGTGGTGTATCAGATGTGTGGATGACTTAATGACTGTATATAAAAGTAATGCTTACCCTACACTTGGGTCGAGTCCATTATATAACTATTCATCTTTAGAGCTGGACTTAAATATGTGATACAATATGCTGGACAAACCTCCAAGGCATGAATAGTGCACCATGCATGAGGACTGCACTTTGTTCTTTTTTTTGTAATCATGGAGTATGGAATTAAAATAAAGTGTTTGCATCTAAAAAAAACATGGCAGCAAAACTTTCAGCCTGTTTCACCTGTACAGATAGATATGGTTTCTTTATGTAATGACATTTTCTTTTTAAAACACTTGTGATATGTGATTGTCCTCGGCTGAAGGGCTTACCAAGTTTAGCACAGAGGATTAAGGCTATAAGTTGCTAATAGGCTTCATTGTATAGTCCTAAATTTATTCCATCACCCTCCATTTGCCTACTGTGATATTTTGAGAAAGTCATTTAATCAGACAGTGGTCCCTTGGTAACTCCTGAGAAAAGGTATTTAATCCTAGTGTCAACAGAGTTAATAAATAATTACAGAGAGAGAAAATAAATTGCTTCATATTAGTGGGACAATTTGTAAAAAGGCTCAGGAAGGAATTTCTATAGTGGTCTATATAACGATAGAGCTCTGGAACTCTGCATTTCTAGAATATAAGTGACTAATGTAAACAAGCAGCATAAGAAGTCAGTCTGAGCTGAGGGAAGCATTCAACATTTAAAACTTTGTATACAGTTAGCATGCTAAGAGCTAGGCTAGTTCTTACAGTGAAAGGGAGATAATTCATTAAGTGAGACAATGGCAATTAGTGGAGAAAGAGAGGGAAATGTGTCTACAGATTCCATGAAGCGTGAAATGAATTCCCTGTGTTTACTACTCTGGAAACCTGCATTTCCTACTGAGAAGAGGGATAAGCCATACTTTAAATAGACATGAAAACTTCATTGTTTGTAGGGAAAGGACCTTCAGATATAATATGTATGGTACTGAGTCCATCTTCAGTTGTGGCATTATCTTATTAGATTTGCATTTGGTACTAGATGCCAAATAGTTAAAACACTTGGGTAAACCTAGCTGTTGCACTTTTTTTCCCTTCTTTTTGAAGACAGCTACAACTGACATAAAATCCCCCTGCATCCTTGATTGCTTCTTCTCCCCCTGGGGTCATCTCATGACATGCCCCTTCAAAGCAGTGGTCTTGTTCTTCTGGAAGGGAACACTTCCCTGCCACTATGCTATGGATAGCCACACAAGAGTATGGTGTGAAGAGGTCAGGCCATCATACTGTGATCATTTGGGATTTTCCTTTAAGTCTTAACCATCCCCTGAAGTGTTGTATTTGACAGGATTACAATGGTGCTGTGAAGAAGCTGCTGCAGCCTATATACTGACATGTCCAGTTTGTGCCTGCACTTCTTTACAGTGTAGCAGCTGCCCTCATTATGGCCGTGTTATCACCACCATTACTTCTGCTCTGAGTGACTGCCCCCACATCATCTGTCCTGTAAAAAAGATCAGGCAGTACGTCAGCATCCTTTAAAACACTGCTACTTCATCATCCTGTGCCTGGGCTGCTATTCAAGCCTAGGTCATATGGACTTCAGTCATGGTTATATCTCTGCACTACAGAGCTCATGTATACAGCTGCCCTACTTGCTCAAGAGGAGAAGTCAATAGGACCAGGAAAGGATGACAGCTGACTGGTCTTTGATGTGAATTAATGACTACAGAATTAATTTGTAGCAACTAAAGTAATTTGACCCACATATAACATCATCATCATTTAGTAAGAAGAGTTCAGTATCACAATATAGAGGTCCAGGATGTAGTATTCGCATATTTATACAAGTGTGAGCTTGAGGGTACGTTTCTGAATATGTGTGTGCATATGTACACATGTTTGAATATGTATGTGTACGTGTGTGTGTGTGTGTGTGTGTGTGTGTGTGTGTGTGTGTGTGTGTGTGTGTGTGTGTGTGTTTTGTCTGCTTATAGTCAAAGTTCAATATTCAAGTATCATTCTAGTGGCCATGGCCATCTCAAAGTCTCAAATCAGACCACCTTGAAGTTTGGAACTTCATTTCAAAGACAGACTTGGCAAGCCGATTATCTAATTCACTCTTGTATAAGGCTACAGAAAAAGATGATCTGATACACAATGGCAAAGAGTTCCAAAGTCCCCTCCCCCCCATACGCAAAACTGTTGCCTTTAACTGATGATAATGTTACTTGCAGCTTAACCTGGAGATTCCTGCTCCTAGTGTTTGCACAGTGATCAGCAAAGACCGTACTATACATATTTGAGTATAAGATTGACATGTCCTCTGATCAGCCTGTAATCAACTGAGTATAATTTCAATGCTTAAGCCTTTTTTGTATTCTAAGAACAAATATTTATCTTGTAAATGTTCTCTGTAGTCTTTATAGTTCTTATATACAAACCTTAGTGTATATGCATGTCAGCCCTCCAAAATCAATGTGTGGCCCAATAAGGCTAGCATATAAAGGAATCATCCCATTACAATCCCTACTGCTAACTGTCCAAAAGACATTCTTCATAATCCCTTAGCATTTATGTATCACACGTGTCATTTCATTACTGAACTTAAACTTGTCATCCACAATCCCCCCAGGTTTTCTACAGATGATACAAGTGGAATGAGTTTTGATTTTCAGCAAATGGATTTGTTAGCTTTTGCAAAATGTATCACACTACGTTTCTTAGGGTTAAACATTATTCTGTTGTTCATGGACCACCCAGACAGATCATTTACATACTTTTGTAAGATGCAGTGATAGGTAATATTGCTAACTGCTATCCCAGTCTTGATGTCTTCTGCATATTTGCTTATTCACACATTCTTGAAAGAAGAGTTGTGGACACAAATAAACTTAACAGAAAGGGTCCCAACATGGATCCCTGAGGCACAGCACCATTGTCCCTCATGGATATGGTAATATGTAAATATTCTGCTTGTCTCTTTGTTCATACTTAAAATACAACAGTTAAAAATGTCATGAGAATGTGTAGCTAGGCTTCTAATTATTCTCATGGATCAGTAGTCTAGTTAAGTCCTTACCAACCTATGAACATTGATAATTACCGCTTTTGAATAATTTTTCCTGATCCAAACCTTGTAACGTCTGTCACACAGACAATTTATGATGCAGTAATAAAGCTATTCATTTTTAATATCTTTATAATCTCAATAATATTCCACTTATATATTATGACATGTTGAGTTTGGAAAAGAATGCATGCGCATTGAAATGTGCCTGGGAATGAGAAACTCCCACAATGTTACTGAGGATAAATACAAATATTCCCATTTTCAAGGCAATTATTGTCAATTAATGTTGTTGTTGTTGTTGTTTGTCTTTTGGCTTTTCCTGGTAAGGGGTCGCCACAGCGGAACTCCGGTCCGCTAATGATTGGCAGTAGAGTTTTTTACGAAATGCCAAGGTGCCAGCTCGACATTCAACCTTCAACGAAGGCACACCCATTTACGCACGCATGTCTTTCAAACACTACCCAACTGCGGGGAGGACATGCAGACTCCACACAGAAGGCACTCCCAAGCCCAGCCGAGAATCGAATGGGAGAACCTGTTGCTGTGAGGTAACAACGCTACCGCTGTACCACCGCGGCTATAATTATTGTCAATTAATGTGGTACAAAAAAAAAAATAGAGTTAGCCTGCAATAGCAAACTGGAAGTTTGTTCTTTATGTGGAGGTCCAGAAGGGTGAGCAGAAGCTTACCTTAGAGATCCTGGAGGTGTAGGATATGGCAGACCAGTTGGGGTTAACTTGTAGAGAATGCCTGCAGGAACTGAACTGTATAGCTAGAAGGGGGAGCTTGGTTGAGACATACAGTATGAGACTTCTAAAAGTCAGCCTTTTTTCCTGGAAGGGCTGTACAGACTGTGAAGTGTTGGTGGAAAGTAACAAAAGGTATTGCTTTGATTTCGTTTTGAACTGCAAAGCCAAATGGCCAAATATTTTGATGTATTCTCTGAATTATTGAATTAACCTATATTTTATACAGCCTGGTGCAGTCAGTGGTTTCACGGACTTAACAAAAATAAATGTATAGGTATATATCAGAAAACTGACAATACAAAATTAATTAAAAATTGCATCATACTACAATACCACATGAGACATTCCATTCATAAAAAAACTACAACTGTAAATCCTTAGAAATTTAGGCCATCTTTTGAGTCTGTAAGAAATACTACCTACCCGATAAAGGGTCTATATTATAACATTGAAGTCTTACAACTTCGAATGTTATAGTATCGAATCCAGTAGAGCGAAACACCAGAAAACCGAACAGTCAGAATAGCGAATTTTTTCCCAGGGAAAAAAATTGCTGTTCCAACAAACATACACATAACACAAGCACACCAAAATAAATAATCCACACACACACACACACACACACACTTCACAAAACCCTACACTAAACCATACATACACCACTAGCTATCCACTTTCCTTAACCCAACCCTAACCCTAAGGTCCGTCACTATCGCACACTCACCTTACCCGCTCCCCAACCCTAACTCACATACCCCACTCTAACCCTCACGTCCACACAATCGCACACTTACCTGACCCGCACCCTAACCCTAACTCACCGAACCCGTGCCCAATCGCACACTCACCTTCATTCACACAATTACCTTAACCCTGTCCATAACCTTCGCTCCACAGTCGAGGAAATAATGAAGCTGCAGAAATGGCCCACCGAATACTTTCCCTAGGAAAGTATTCATGTTCTGCAGCTTCACTATTTCCAGCATTCGCTCTACTGGGTTCGATATTATAACATTCAAAGTTGTAAGACTTCGATGTTGTAATATAGACCCCCTGATAAATGCAGTATGTAGAGTCTGATTTGAGTGATACATGAAATATGTTGCATTGTAAGACTAGAAAATGCAGTTCAGGAAACACAGATTTGCAATTCATCATGAGAATTGTTACCTTTGTTTTGTAATCCTCTGTCTATATATCTGTCTATCTATCTATCTATTTAATTATCTGATATATCTCTTACACACACTCACACATGCACACACATAGTCTTTAGTATATCACAGAAAATGAAACAAACACTCATAGGATCATAGGAAATTACTAGGCTAATGGACCTAGGGCCCTTACAAGCCTAGCCATGTTCTACCCTTATTTCCACGATCAGCACCTATTGCCACTATCCAAGAGGGACACAGGTGGAACCCCTGGGTTGAACTTACGGTTACCCATCCAAATGTCCAGATTGCATTTGAGGTGCTCTGTTTGACATGAAGTGGAAGTCTGTTTCAAAGGTGTGGCAACCATGCAGCATTTCCAATAAAGCAGGGTCAGAGATTGCCTTGTCTGCAAGACAGAGATCCCATCTGAGTTGTCTGTACAAAACAAAATAAAGTGACAGTGATTTTAGATAATCCATGTAGGATAGATGCTGAAGACCTTGAATTTTCCTTGTGAGGAACCTTTGTGGTCTCTCCAATTGCTGCAAGTGCTTGGAAAGGTACATACCAAAAGGGGCATTGTACTCAATTATTGGCTTGAAGGGGGAAGAGAACAAGGAGGTTATAACTTTTTTTTTTTCTGAAGGCAATG
>NC_056731.1:1214649105-1214801605 GCF_019279795.1 Protopterus annectens | reverse complement strand
TATATTTTGTAATGAACATATTCCAGTCAGTCACTATAAACAATTCACCTTATTTTGCATAAAAGATTACTTTTTTCAGTACAAATTGTGGTATCATACTAATGGTAGCCTTTACAATTTTTTTTTTATCAGTTCAAAGTAATAAGTTTTCAGGCAATTGCAAGAATTGACCAGAGTAACTGAATCTGAGATTTAGGTATTACATTAGGTATAGGAACATTGAATAGAATTACAGCCTTTACAATTTTTCATATATATTTTAATGGTTGCATTTTCAACAGCAATTAAGTTTTTGTGTGTCAATTACCACGAAAAATAAAACAGAATTCCTTATACACAGCAATGAATAAACTGTCATCAGTACAATCAATGCATATGACTATTAATCAGTCTCTACCAGATAAGTGGTCTGTTTCAAAACAGCAAAATCCACAAAATCCTGTGTTTTAGGAGTATTCTAGTACTTATCAAGAGCAGACTCCATAAGAAACTGGTTTGAAAAGAAAAACTGAATGAAACTGAACTTTCAGACTGCTGTTTTCCATAGCAAACAACTGCTGGTGCAGCTTCTAAGTTTGTGCCAGTAGTGATTCCCTTCTTTGGTTTAGAGATTTCTCCATTTTTGACATTCATGTGAGCATGAAGTTGGAATATATATATATATATATATATATATATATATATATATATATATATATATATATACATACATATATATAGGTCTCCTTTTGTTTGTCAAAAGTACACTTCATCGACAAACAGAAGAATGAGCCCACTTCTGCGAAAGTGCACTACATTGAAAGTACACTTTCGTGAAAGCCAATTAGCCAAATTGCGTTACAGTGGGGATAAGGGAATATATCCTTTTTCCCACTGTAGTGCGATCTCGGAGTTAGTATATTTAAGTAGAGGGGTGCATGGGGCACAGGGACTTGCCCCCTGCATAAATGTAATTTAGAATTTGTTTTTTTATTTTTTTTTATTTTTTTGTGTTTGTTTTTTTTTTCATTATTTTGTGTTTCACGAAAGTGCATTTTCGACAAAGTACACTTTTGCGAGAGTGACTTTGAGGGTTTACGTTTCGATGAAACGTAATTTCGATCGATCAACATAGATCCATATATATATATATATATATAATATATATATATATATATATATATATATATATATATATATATATATATATATATATATATATATATATATATATATATATATACACACACACACACACACACACACACACACACACACACACACATCCCTCTATTCTACAAAAAAAATAAAAAATAGCCAAGCTAGAGTTTTCACTGTTGATACCATAAACCTCTTGTAATAGTTCATATGGGACATATGCAAATGACCCATTAAGGACAACAAGACTTTCAACTAAATGGCTTCTGAATGTACATGACTTTTTGACTTCATAAGTGAATAGTTTGGCTATACTTTAAAAGTACTAAGTCTTTAAAACCAACTGACATTCATAAAGATTAAGGTGCCTACAAATGGGTGGGAGAAGTCTTAACACCCCTCAAGCTGGAAAACTATTCTGCCTTAACACAAGCATCTGTGCTATATATATATATATATATATATATATATATATATATATATATGTGTGTGTGCTTATTCAGTTTGGTAACCAATTAGTTGGTGGTACAGTTGGTCCAGTTATGAGACTGACCATTACATTATTTAGTAGTTTTCCCTTTTTGTTGGCATTGAGGGAACCTGTCGTTAGTTTATTTATGTTCCGGGAGTGTAGAGATAGAGGCTATACATCAGGGGTGTGCGAGGGGGGTGATGCCCCCCAGATAAAATAATTTTTTTTCCATTTCTTTTTGCTGACTGTAAGTGCAATCTACTAATTTGCATTTGCAATTAATTTAGCCATCATCAATGAGGTTATTTGATGTTTTTCATTTTGAATAATCTCATCAGCGTATATATATATATATATATATATATATATATATATATATATATATATATTTATATATATTTATCATTTATTTATTGACATTTGTTGACCGGGAAAGTCCACTGGGTCAGAAACCCTTTTTCAGTGGAGGCACGGAGAGAAAAGCTCCACAAGTAATCAAATATTGTACAGGACAAATGCAAAGTGAAAGAGATATACATACTTTAGCATAGGATGGGGAGTAATGGTATATATTTAATACATAATTATCAGACTGTATGGATCCATAATAACATACTTTCAATCACAAGAAAGTAATCATAATCATTAGTGAATTACACATTGCACATATAGTGTGTGTGTGTGTGTGTGTGTGTGTGTGTGTGTGTGTGTGTGTGTGTGTGTGTGTGGGGGGGGTTAACAAAGCACATATTTCAGCAATTAATGGTTGTGGCAGTAGAGGTGTTATTTTCCTGCATTTGCAAATTTAGCCTTTGCTGAGTAAGAAAGGACACTTATTTACACATAATCGATTTAAGTATGTTACATTTTATAGATGTTGTATTGATGACAATTTTTAACTTGCACTAAGAATGAGATATAATTCATTATGACATTTTTAAATCTTACATTATGTTATGATAAGAATTAGGTTAATTTGTGTTATACACATTTATAACAAATTTATATAAGAAGCCTACACATGTTTATTCCTTGCTATATTATATTAGTCAACATTCAGTAAAAAATTAAAGAAATGGTATTAGAGGGCTTCTGATTAGATTACCCAGAGTAGCAACTATGGGCAGCGACTTTGAAATGAGGTTTGTAAGCTATTTGCTATAGTTCAAAAGCATATTTTAAATGCTACTGAACAGAAGGGGTTAGAAAGAAATGGAATACACTTTCCTATACTTGCACCGACAGATGATGTTGACCATATAGCGATAAAGCATACTAATAAGGACTTGACTTCTGCATGTCCTATAAATTCTCAGTTACTGCTGCAGAAATAAGAAATATTATTAAAACTGGAAGATTACATATGGTAATAGTGAAGTTGTGGGAATTGGGCAAATTGTATCTGTGAACAAGATTAAGAACAATCTACATTTATACCGTTTGTGTTTATACACATACAGGTCAATTCAGCCTGCTATAATCTGTTAAATCTACAAGCCTATGATGACAAATAAAAAGCACAGCCAGAATGCCAGTGTTTATGTTAGCAAGCAAAGGAATTAAAGTGTGGGCAATGTGAGTGCAATTCTGTTTTAATGTTGGAGAAGGGATATTGTGGTATGGTTGTGCATGGTTTAAAATATAGGAAGGATTCAGATAATGGTGGCATAGAATATCTCAGTAACAAAAATGGAGAGAGTTATATGGGGGTGAACTAAACTAAACAGGATAAAATGAGTGGAACTGCATAAAAAATGTGTATGGGAAAATTGGTGGGGCTAATAAGCACTTACATGGAGGCAAGACATGGGGATGGGATGGGTATCTGATGGAATCCTACAGACATCTGCTGGAGATAGCAGGAAGTTGGTGGGTGCCAAAATAACATGCTAATAGGGGTACTTTCCTGGTAACCATGACTGACTCCACAATCATAGAGAAAGGACACCCAGCAGATCTGGACAATTTCAGGTATATATCTTCATTTAATGTGGACATTAAGATTTTTGCCAAGTTGCAAACAGCAAGAATGGAAAAGTTGTTATTGAGGCTAACTGGATGTGAGCAAGTGGGTTTTATGAATGTGATATCCTCTAGTGACCAATGGAGACTGATGATGAGTTTTGCAAGACGGGGCATAAAGGAGGGTGATGGGCTAGCAGGGCATTAGATGTAGAAAAAATATTTGATTCTGTAAATTGGAAGGCCATGTTTGAGAGAGTAGAGTAAGAGGTATGAGAAAGGATATGGCTGCAGGTATGAGAACTTATGCTGTACCTTAAAATGAGAAAAAGTAAATGGGGAGTTGTCAGAGTAGTAATGACTTCTTCTTCTTCTTTTGTCTTTTTCCCAGTTAGGGGTCGCCACAGCGGATCACCTGTCCGCTCATGATTGGCAGTGGAGTTTTACAGTGTCGAGTTGCCAGCCCGTCACCCAACTTTCTACAGAAGGCACACACTCACACCTAGGGCCACTTTAGAGTGTCCAATCCACCTACAAGGTGAAATGGGCGAGGGTGTTCCTTATCCCCGTATTTATTCTTACTGCTGATGGAAAAGTTAGCACAGCGAATGGGTAGTCCTTTTTTGAAAGAAAAAAGAGATACAGAACAGCAGTATAAATGTACTTGATTATGACTATATTTTCTTACCAACGTGGATGAATGAGAATTTGCCAGGAAATCTTATAGTTGTTTAAAATGTTGGGAATTTAGTCATAATTAAGACTCCAAATAAGAAAATCTGTGGTGATAACAAGTGGAAAGATAAAATGAGAAATGATTGGGCTACCACGATGGGATAGAGGAAATTATTTAGGGTTTAAGCTATAGTCAAAAGTTCATGATATTGAGGAAGATAATACAAGAGAAGTATAAGAAATCATGAGAATAAGATTAGAGGGTAAATTCACTTGCAGAAAGGACTGAGAGTATTAAAATACTATTTTTTGCCTATTTTGATGTATCTGGATATTCAACTATGCCTGCATGATAAGGGCTGGCTGACAGAGCTACAGAATATCTGTGATACATTTGTATGGAAGGGTGGAAGGGAAAGGTGTAGGTAAGAACAGACTTAGACTGATGAAGGACTGGTGGCTGCAGCATACCTGAATTTAGAAGATACATGATGGGCATAAATACAGCATGGGGTATACAAAAAGGACAATTAAGATGCACTGGCTGGAAAAAGAAATTTAGGAAGAAAGGATTAACGTTAACAAAAACAGGATAAAGATATGGATAAGGAAATAAAAAGATGGTCAGGAAACAAATTCAGCCACAAGAGTGGAATGATTGTAGAAGAGAAGATAAGATATATGGCGCAGTACAATCTTGTTAACAATGGGGGATAAGTTGAAAGAATGACAAGGCAACTGTATGTGCTATATGAGGGATTTGATGAAGTTCATTTAGGATTGCAAGGTGAAGTGGTTTTGGGAAGTGCAAATGTGGAGGAGGGCTACCCAATGCAGAGGGCAATAATCGACATAAATGAGGAATATGCAGAGAATGAAAAAAAAAACAGTGTAGTGAGATGCTGAGAAAAAGATGGAAGGAAAAAAAGGCAAAAGAAAAGAAATGTTTAGAGAAATGAAAAGAATGACAGGGGATATATAAAAAGACATTGAATGGCTGGATTAGGATATGGCACTATCCCATATTAAAGGAAAACTGGATTAAGGAAGATGAAAGGTGGGTGAGCAACAATGTATGGAGGTGAGCATAGCAGGTGATGCACTGTCAGAAGCAGGTTAATCCCAGGTATGATATGCAAATATACAATTGGTATATAATGCTATTTAAATTGTGAAATAGACAATAAGCACAGATTATAAGCATGTGGTTATATAAGGGGAGTTTAGAGGGTATTAGGAAAGTTAGTCACTAAGCTATGTTTGAAAAAATAGAGGAGAGTTTTTTATTTTACACATTTGGGGTAGAGGTAGACTCTGCTATACGGGCTTTTGGGTGGAAAAAGTAGAACTGTTTTCTTGGCAAAAAAAGAGAATGTGAGGTATTGGAAGAGGAATTGAAACTGTTTTTTTTTTTATGATGAAGATCTGGTAAGGTTGATAAAAAAATGCTGACAGACTTTCAAGGGAGGTATGGGAAGAGGATTAAAGTACAGACTGAAAACAAAGTAGCAGAGGTTATAGTTATGAAAAGAACAAGTGTGGCCATCCTTTATTAATTGACCCCTGTAAGTGTAAAGAGGCTAAGATGCTAATCCTGAGGCATAGGATATCTCTATCAGGTGGACAAGTCAAAGTTTAAGATGGTAAGGGTTTGAAAATATGTTTATGGTTAGGAAAAAAGGGTGAAAGATAGCCAAGATAGTATTGGGGAGAGAATTATAAGTGTAAATTAAAGTCAAAGGTAAAGAGCAGACAGATCTGTAGGACACAGGGCAAAAGAATAAATAGAATTGATGGGTCTTGCTTGCTCAGATTTGTGTAAATAATGTAATCGTTTTGTCTAAATATCAAGTACAAAATTCTGGTATGTTTTTTTCTTTTACTGTCTATGAGCATCACTCACCTGTGCCTCAAAATAACAATGTTGTAAATGTTGCATGTGCTGTCACTGAAATTTTAAGTCAAATTTACATCTCATTGACTAGACTGCTGCTGATAATGGACAGTATGCACTTAGCACATCCGGTGACATAGCCAAGCACTAAAAATGCATCCAGTGACATGGCCAAGCACTAAAGTGTAATTTCCTCGAACAGCTGTGAAACATACAGAACGATGACCAAAGAATGTAAAAATAAAACCCCCCAAAATGACATTTAACTTTTGCTAACGATGCATCCAAATATATGTAATTTTGTATGAAAAAACGTGATTGCAGGAAAAAAAAATCAGAGCTGTTACAGATTCATACTGTACTACATATAATATTGTGACCCACAGAGAGAGGAAAACCACGAGATCATGATAATGCTACTTCATTCTTTGGTTACAAGCAGTAGTTATGTTAACAAGATGTTTAATGTTTTGATATGACTGAAAAGGATCTCCGAAGTCATTTCACATCACAAACTTATCAGGTGTCCCATTTAGAGCAAGTTTATTTTCTTTGTTCGTACCCAATCTGACAGCAGCAGCAGTCATCACATTCTAATTTTCAAGATGTTTATGTTTTTATTGTTCTGGTTTGCATTAATGCATTTTCACGTGTTTGTGTAAGGGAGTGCTCAGTATAACCAGCTAGGGCAGTGACCATCAGCATACATCAGACCTTGTTGTCCGCCTTCCTGCACTTTGTAGTAGGTTTTTTTTTCCAAGCAGTAGGTCCACAGTAAAGTTTCTTGTCCCTGTAAAGTCTCTTTTTAATGACTTAATCTCTTTTAAAAGTATAAAAAAGTGTCTTTTAGCATGTTAAATTCTATACATTGCAGTTCTTAGAAAGACTGCATGTTGCATTGGTGTAGCAAGTAAAGTTAAAGTTATATAAGTTCCCTTCCTTGTGTAAGACTCTAGTAATTTTTTCTTCAGTGATTTTGTTACCTAAAAAGTTACTGTGTGCTCTGTATTAAGTATAACTCTTTGCTTCTGTGTTTTTGAAAGGTTGACCTTTTCTACTCGGTTATGTGTTTCTGGGACTTTGCTGTCATGCCCCATTGAAATGAATAGCACATGCCTGTACCTTCTGTTCTTTGCTCTTTATGTTTCCCACATTGGAGGACAGTCCATTTAGGAAAAGCACTATGTTCTACCATACCAATATTCCCATGAAATTAATACCAAGAGGTTTGTATCTATTTAAACCAGATGTCTGAGAAAATCTAACTGCTCTCATTCGTACATGATATTATTTTGTGGATTATTACTGACTGGGTTATAGAAAGTCAGTGAACTTTATGACATGTTTTAAAACCCATTCACTTACATGATGCTGTGAGAAACAAATCTGTGCTAAAAGCCTTGAAATAGTGCCATATTTATTGTAAACCAGCATCAACAGGACAATATTCTGTTATCTGAGCTGATGAAAGTGGGTCACAATTATAGTTTGCTTTTCAGTGACTTGGTTCTGTATCAAGACCCTATTCATGAAACATAAAATTGTGTAACATCCATGAACTTTTTTAAAGTCAGTGAATTTTTTTCAGTTTCCCTTCAGGATGACCCAGTCTGCATCTTTTTCTTTCTCTGAATAGCACCTTGTTTTAATAAATCTCCTGATAGTTAACAACGTTACAAAACAGGATTTGACCATGTTAGAAAATAATTCATTAAATACATAATAGGAATAATTTATACAACACACTATTTAATAATCCTTAATGCTGGCAATCATTTATAGCAACTTATTCTGATTTTTTTTAAATATGTGACTATGCAAAAATGAAACATAAAGTGGTACATTAGTAAGTGGTCAGAAGAAGACAGGTATGTAAAACATTCAGGGAAAAAAGAAGGTGAAAAAAGCAATTAGCAACCTTAGGTCATTTTCATAAATCACAGGAAGGGCAAAGTAAAACAGTTTTGTTTTCAGTGACTTCTAGATAAGATCTAGGGGGAAAATGGACAATGTGGCAACTTTTAGGTATGTTTTCTGTTTCTAGCTTGCACCTGAGAATGTCATTGTTTGTTGATAGCTCATTGATTACACTTAGCAACAGTAACCAGTGTATTCCTCTCTTCAGCCATTTCATTTTTTCAAAAGGCACGTATAAATAGTCCTGCAACAGTCACACAACAGTAGTAAACAGTGTACCTATCATTTGAGCTATTTCATTTGTTTGTTTTTTTTTTTAAAGGCATGCATAAATATTCCTGTTAAGTAAGCACATTGTATTTCTAGCAGCCTACCTTCATGAATTGGCAAATATTTTCTGTCCCTGTTGCCCTTTCTTCTGCACAAGATGAATGATGGCAATTTATTGAATATTCTTCTTAAAGTGTTACATGAAAATGTATAGAATGATGAAATTATTTCCAAAGAACAGAATAGTTTGCTAATGGCACCAGACATGTAAGAGAGGTGAGGATAGAAAGACTTGAACATAAAAGGCTGTAATCCTTACCAGTGAACATTTGTCTGAGACTCTCTCAGCTTTTGTGACACCCTGTTAAGTAACAGTTATACTGTCGTCTCTGTGAAGAATGTTTCATTTCAACCTACTTTGACTTCATGTGTCCACATCTGAAGTAATCCATTCTGGCCCATGTTGGTAAAGCGTCCATCTGGCCAGATTTCAGAACTGTATAAATGCACTTCTGTTATTAAGCAACCTTAAATAGTCTTTTGTTTAAAATGTATTTTGAGGAAGCCAGGATAACAAACTTTCATCTCCTTTACTGCTAGATACAATTGTCAATCCAAAAAGGTGAAAGAAATCTTAAAGTGCATATGCCATTCCTCAAAGAAATATACTCAGAAGGAATGTTGTCATAACTTAATTTAAATGTGTTATTCATTTGCTGTCTGCCATATTAAGTCCATGTATATTCTGTTAGGACCATGAACCCAAGATGATGAGAATACTTCTAGTTTTAGATACTAAAACCTGATGGATGGCTGCCAAATACACATGGAGGGCAAATTTTACCAATGCAATCGGTGTCCCTTGTCTACAGGATCTCTATGTCAGTTTCATTCTGGTTTCTTCTGATTCAGTATAAAGTGATTTAGTGGTGAATTGAACACTAGAACCGCCCTTTTTTTCTCCTAGCTAGAAGGAGAGGACATCAGGGTTGGTATAGAAAGTTTTAAATCTTTTTACTGTAATAGAGTGGAAGAAAACAGAGGGTTAGAGTGATTGTTTTGTTGAAAACAATATTATCTTGAAATAAATGGAGTTAAAATTCCACTTTAAACTACTATGACTTGTTTGTGCAAATTTATATATCAATTAACACATTGTTACCATCATCTCTTCTAACAGACTGTCTAATGCCTCTCTTGGTTTTGGATGAACTATTTTATTAAATTTAGAGAATAATTGAGTAGGAGATTCAAACTTGTCTGCCATGCACTGTTCTGTGAAAGATGTTAAATGACCTCATGGTTTTTCTCTGAATAAGGCAGATAGTCAATAAGCAAACAAGCTTTAAAGCAGGATGTAACACTTCTGAGCAAAACTCTTTATATTAGATGACCTTTTTGAACTATGGTCTTAATCAGACAATAGCTTGAAATCTTCTGGAATGAGAAGCCAGATTTAACAGGATCAATCAAAATGTAACAAAGTGAAGGACTATAGCTTACAAACTTGATCTAGCCAGAGACAAGATGGAGACAACAAAGGGACAGCTAAGCAATAGTTGTCTAGTTGGAAATGGAAACAAAATGCATAGGAGTAGGACACTGAACATCTGAAGCTTTGATAAATGAGTACCCTAAAATCATTTACAATGAATGTCAATAAAAGAACTAGAGATATTAAGTATTTAATTAAAAAGTTTAATAAATATGAAGAACAGGATGTATAACGCAATGAAGACGGGTACATTTATGGAACGGAAATAGTAACTCTGCAGGCTTGTACAAAGCATTAAAAGGTAGTTAAGAAAGGAGAGAAAACAACTTCAAATTACCTTTTCATTAAATGTTAAGAATGACAAATTACATGCATAGGCATTTGAAGAAAGTACATATCTCTATATATAGATACAGATATTGATAAAGATATAGATAGATATTAGATATATTGGATATATAGATGTAGAAATAAATGACATAAATCACTACATTTTATCCAGCTGTATGAAACATGTCAAAGCACACCTTTGTGGAAAGACAGATACAGGTAGACATTCACTAATCCAGCACCATTGGGACCTGAAGAATGCCATATTGGGGAAAATGCTGGATCACAGAAAGATCACCTCTAAACAGTAGCTAAATATCATATCATACCTTTAAAATATCATGCAAATAATGTAAATCAGTTCAAGTTGGATAATAAAGGAAACAGAAACATTTAATAAAAAAGCAAGTGAAATTTTAAATTAAATTTAAAATTTCACTTGCTTTTTCATTAAATGTTTCTGTTGCACAGTTTTCTACTCCATTGTTTAACTTGTGCTACTACAATTTTTTTTTAAATTCGGCTCCCTACAATGTCTATATTTTGTATTATGTTACATACTTAATGTATTACCTGCACAACAACACTGTCTAATTTTGGTTACTATAATATTAACTGTATTTACTAACTGTCCTGTTTTACTTTTCAAACTCTGTTAATTGAACTTTCACTACTAAATATTGTTAATATGTTTACAATTGTAAATTTGTGGAGCTTTTCTCCCCGGGCCTCCACTAATAAAGGGCACCTGCTGTCCAGTCGGACTATCCTGGTAAATAAATGTCAAATAAAAATAAAATAAAAAAATAATGTACTATACAGCCACAGGCAATATGTATAGTTCAGTAAATAAAGGGTATATCTGAGTGAGCAGAAGTTGCTAGCTCTGAATTTTAAAGTTTCCCCCTCTGTTGCTTGTTTTCTAGCATTTTTTTTTAATATAACTTGCCAGGTTAGCGGTTTCATATATTTTGGTCTCTCTCTGATTAGCATATCCTGCAGCATATAAATACTTATTATTTCTTGTTCAGTAATAAAACTTCAGTGTGCTAATCCTTTCAGTAATTCACCTATCAAGTCAATTAGCCTGTCAAAAGAAAGTCTCTCTTCTACAACTTCCTCATCTTTATCACTGTTTTCTCCTCCACTATCTTCTTTCTCTGTATGTACAACCATCTGCCCAATGTCTGAGTCATTATAATGAACAGCGGGCTCATCCTCTCCTTCACTCACATGAAGCTTAAACTACTGTATCAGTACTTTATCAAGTTACAAACTCTTCCTGTCTTTCAGTTTTTCTTATGCATATATGTTTCTCTGAGCCACTGTCAGCAAAAAATACAGCAGGTTTTCATTCTGTTTCTTTATATCATAAACTGTGGAGGAGCCAATGTTGTAACACTTGCACAAGCTCTTCACCGATACGCCACTGTCCATTTTCTTTCAAGACCTCAACCCCTTCTTTAATGGATAAAGTGTCATGTTTTCGCTTCCCAGCAAGATATGCATGTCCTTTATTTACTGAGTCCATCACACCAACACATAGGCAGATGCAGTGCAACCAAAAACAGAGTACAGTAAGTGGGTGGAGTTTTGAAATCAAAGTTGGAGTATTGAGGGAACCGGATTATAGGGAGGCGGATTAGTGATGGTCTACCTGTGTTTACATTATGTGATAAGAGAAAGTGAGTCTATGAATATACTTCCAGTGACAGAACAGGAATTTGGAGCATCCTTGTTAAAGATGAACAAGACACTGGCTCATCCTGAAAAAATGTGATATATGAGGTCACTGCCATTTTTACTAGGATGTTTTATGATAGTCTGAAGACAGATAACTTTCCCTTAGACTGAAAAATAACTAATATTAAACTTCGGCATAAAGGTAAAGTTTGTGTCATGGACCATGATAGTTACAGACCTTTCAGTCTATTAAATACCTCTGTAATGGTCATGGAAAGTAATATGCAAAAGATAAGAAAAAGAAATAAAAAAGAGAAAGAGTTTGTGACTGAATTTAAAAAGCTTCTTAGGTGTATACTAGGCTGACAACCAATGGGCACTTATAATCCTAGCCATGCAACCCAAATATGACCCACAAATTTGATTTCTATAAGGGGTGATTCAATAAATTCCTCTGTCCATCAGAGACATAGGCAACAGACCAGGGATGAATTTCTGATTCCCATCCATTGGTTCAAGTTATGTTTAAAAAGGGATTGGGCAAAAATCTGCTTCACATGGAAGGGGAGCCTATTTCAGAGACTGGGAATTCTCTGGAAATGTAAGTAACTGTCCAACGTGTCCTGTTTATGTCATAAGTAATATGTAGGTCTTTTGATCTAGTAGTTTTGATGCTGTTTTATTTTGTAGATGTGCAAAAGGTTTTGTCAAAATAGGGTCCATGGATTCCTAGTATGCCGGGCAAAGATCAGCTCTCAGAAGTCTGTATGATACCAGGTAAGTAGATAGGGTTTTGAGGCGATCAGCATTGGACATTGTGTTTGCTTCTTGTATTCTTTTTGTACGGAACCTTTGTGTATGTTCCATTTGCTACATTTGTCTCATTGTATGCATACTGAAGGGGCATTATACTCTATGATGGGTCTGATGAAGGCCAAGTACAGCAGTACGATGACCTCTCTGGACCTAGATGCCATGCCCTTGCTTATATTTTGAGCCACATAGAAGGATTTTCTGATTACCTTGAACACACGTTGATTGAAGGCTAGGTTACTATCTACATGAGCTCCCAAATCCCTGACTAGTATTTTAGTGATGATGTAGTTTTATGGGGTGGCCGACTTCCCAAAAGGTACTATAATGCATTTCTTGGTATTGAGTTTAAAGCCGTGGCTTAAATCAATATCAGAACCAGTTATGTGTGGTCACAGATTGAGAGAAAACGAGATTACAGTGAAAACAGAATTGGGAATGTGGTAAAAGCATAATTATCATTTATGGATAAGAATCCTCAGACAAAAGCTATGACCTCTGACTCTATTAAAGTAAAGGCCATGAACAACATATTAATGCCAAGAAATGCAAAAAAGAGGTACAGAGCTTATTAGGTATGGTTTATTATAGCCTGGCATTTATAAAAGACTTTATTACCATCACTGTACCCCTGACAGAGCTCAAGAAGAACTATGTGTCATTTCATAGGTCTGAAAGAGAGGAAAAATCCCTAAAACACAGGAACATAGGAACAATACTAAGCGAGTGATCACAAGGTCATAAGATGCCAAGCCATATACACATTTAAACATAAACACTTAAAAGTTCATGCCTCATTTTTCAAAAACTTAAATGTGCTCATCTCCTAAGTGAAGCAGGGCTGCACTTAATAATAATAATACTGACAGTAACAGCAGAATAATAAAACTTTTATTACAGATTTTTTTCTGCTGTTCCTCTCATTATAATTGTCATTATTGCTTTTAATTTGTATATATGACTATATGGGACAATCCATGTGCAAATTTGTGTCCACTCATCCAGTTATCAAAACTAGCCTTAAAGATATAAAAGTAGTACTTTTTTGACTTGCACTGGTAACTTTTTCACAAGCTGGGAATACATTGAGATAGGAACTGAGCTTTCCACTGGGTCTTATTGATTTGTCGGTGTAGATTTAGGTCCCTATTGGAGATGCTTTTAAAGACAGTGGTTTTGAAAAGAAATATGAGATCAAATAACACTGGGTCATTCATGGCTTGAAAAATGAGACAAAGATCACCTCAGAGAAGCCTATAGGTTACTGAGTATAAGGACCGTCATCCTGCTGTACTGGGATAGTTGAAGAATTCAAGGCCTTCCATTTTCTTGATTAGGTATCTTTGTTTTTTTTTCACTTGAGTGATATGCTTGTATTAGTACATACTAAAGGAGGCACTGTATTCAATGATGGGTCTGATTTGGTTGGAGTATAGTGGCAGGATGACTCCTTCAGATCTTGAAGATATTCCCATATAATTAACTGGGCCAGACAGAAGTATTTCCTGACCATAGTGGAAACATGACGTTTGACTGAGAGAGATTTGTGTGTTTGTCTCTTATGACAATATCTATCTGAAGAGTAGTACTATTCATACCTCTCAACCTATTAGAGCAAGAAATCTGGACAAAGCCATCAATAATGGTGGGACAAAGGCCCAAAAATAGGAACACTTTTTAAATACTGTTTCTACAAACTAGGAAAATTGGTAGAATAACAGGTTTTGCATTAGCATGAATTTTCTGAATGATATGAAGTCAGAAAATCAAATGTCGGTTATTTTCTGACTTTAAACCTAAATGATTTGCCAGTGATTTGCCAGAAAACCACAACTGTATGCATAATGGACTAGAAATATGGGGCAAAAATGTAGACATTCTGTGAAAATCTGTACAGTTGAGAGGCATGGTACCACTTTTAACCTTTGAGATAAGAACAGCCTTTTCTGACAAGCGCTACTGTTACACTGTTTTGCAATTAACTTGAGACCATTTCCATTACACCAGGTATGTGCAAATTCCTGCCCTTGCTAGAGCGGTTAATATAACTGTATATAAGCAGATAACAGTGCCCAGTCTGCAGTTAGCAAACATGGTCATCCACACGTCTTAGATACTGGACACGATGTCTGCAAAATAAATGCCAAACAGCAGAGGGCCCAGCACAACTTACAAAAATGTCCCAAGCTCAATAGGCTTAAGGAAGTCTCAATTCAGTTACAGGTAAGAGAGAAAAAGTAATAGCCCATGGCAGCAAGCTGATGTAATATTGCTATTTCCAGACCAATAAGGAAGTATTGAATATAAGATGGGCATATGTACAGTTTCTTATGGCTTGCTTGGCAGAATCTGCACTAATTATATATCATAAGTCATTATAGATGATACTTAACAACTATATATCTAAACTACCTCTTAGATCAGAAGGATGGTCACTGAGGGTGTGCCATATCAGTTTAAAATACAGTTTAAAATACAGTACAAAGGTGGGAAAATGTTCAGACTACTAAATACAATACAAAAAGGGGGAAATGATCAGACTACTTAGAATATCCTTTTGAATCAACAGAAACATAAAAAATGCAGAGACATGTCAACATGGGACAGACAGGTATGCTCATATGATTGCTGAGTATGTAGTTTCAACTGTCCTAATACTAGATGAGATGGAGACAGAAAAACAAAATATGTAATTATAACAGACTAAAGAATTCTGCAGAAATATGCAGAATTAGAAAAATAAAGATGATAATGATGGTAAGATAATAAAGAGATATAAAGAGTAAGGAAATGGTGTAACAGTTTCGGCTGGTGAAAAATGTCTATGTATGAGCCAAAACTAATTATATCCAATGAAGTCTAAAAATGATGTACCAAAATATCCCTGAAGCCCATATTGGAGTTAAAAAGATTAATGCAATCTTCAAGGAGAATGTATTGGTCAGTTTCTATAAGAGAACAGGCAAGATGAATATTCTTAAAACTGTGTAAACAGAAAGTATTTAAAATTAATGTAGCCTGTACCAGGAAAAGTAATTAAACAGGAAACAAATACCAAAATATAATTACAACCAAAATAAAACAAAATAATACTAAAAAAAACATTTTACTGTGGATCATCAAACTGCAAAACCCTGAGCATCAGAAACTCTGAAAAATAATACTGAAAACACAAAAGTGTAAAATGTTAGCTTTAAGCATTTTTTGCAGGGGTGTGGGGGATAGCACTGCTGCACCCCCAATGTAAGGCGCAATCCCCAGTTCTGCCAACTTACGGAAGGGAGAAATTTGCCAGAAAAAGGGAATCGTTGGTGCACACTTAAAAATTGCACCTGCAGTGATTTCCTATAGGAAAACAGTGACTGACATTATGTTCCTCCATGTCTTTTTCTTCAGGCAACTGATGCTTGAGAATATTCACCACAACCACCTGTTGAGCAGCCATTAAAATGAAAGCTGCAAAAGGAATAAAGTTTCATTACTTTGATTATATCCTTTCTTCTTATTTATGATCAAAATATTGATTTATAAAAAAGAAAAAAGAAAGTTGGCAAAAGAGTTATGAGAATGCATTTAAGCAGTTGGGAAACTTGGGATACAGGTAGTTTCAGAAGATTTTAGTTTTATCCTGGAAGGGAGACATTGCATATTTTCTATATCTTATATAGTGAACACTTTGATTTGATAATCTGGATGCAATTAGAGACAGACTTTGTAGATCAAATAATGTTTTAAGACAGTGTAATGCAAGAATGAAAAGTGAGGCAATGGTTGTGAGTATTAAAGGCATTAATAAATATATCTGGAGAAAAAAAAAAGAATGGCTGTATTAAGAATTCTTACCAGATCTGAAAAACAGGGAAGAATTAATGTTGAAAATATTTTCTTAGCATGGGAAGAGAAGGAACTATAGACAAAAAAAAAAAGAAAGAAGAAGAAAAATGTATGAACATGTGAAGAAATTTGTTCCAAATTATTTTATTACAGAAAGCCCAAAAGATCTATATTCAGAGCAACATTATTTTAAAAATAATGACCACCATTACTTTCCACATTGAAAACATTTTTTAAACTTATTTGTAAACCAGCTATGATAGTAAAATATATGTAAAACCTATCTAACATTATTTCATAGCTAGAGCTTCTGACTATGCTGGTTAATTGCTAGGCTGAGCACAGTGCTATCAGCTGGTAAAATAACAAAGCTTACTGTTATTATACAGGTCCTTCCACAGACCCTGGCAATTACTGACCTATACAACTGACCAGCCTCATAAGCAAAGCCAGGGAAGACTTATCATGCAACTAATCAATCAGGACATAAGGAACCCCGATACACTGGACCCATCTAATATGGATTCTTCTTGGGCAGTTCATGCTTACTCAACCTGGTGGTCTTTTTGAAAAGGTCAGCAAAACAATGGATGAAACTGAAATGGTATGCTCCATGTACCTTGACATTGCCAAAGCTTTTTACACAATCTCCCAGTCAGGCATTGTAGAAAAGCTAAATAAAGTGGGAATAAAGCCCTATGTCACCCACTGGCTTGCCAACTGGCTCACAGATAGGATGAAGGAAATCAAAATAGGGGGAGTTACCTCCACAAACAAACCAATTACCAGAGGAGTCCCCCCAGGGTTCTATGGTGGGATCCATCTTGTTTGGCATCTACTCCTCTGAAGTAAAAGCTAATACCAAAGGGCTGTGGCTGAAGTTTGCAGATGACTGCAAGCTAGGAGCAGTCATTGAATCCCCAAATAAGTCAGCCATCATGCAGGAAGGTTTGTCCCAAATAAATAACTGGTGCCAAAATCATAGACCGAAACTAAATGCCAAAAAATGCATCACCATATCCTTTGGGAAGTCATCTAACCTGGGGAACTACCACATTGACAATACACCCCTAAGAGATGACCCAGTTGTTTTGGATTTGGGAACTTATCTGGATTGTGACTTAACTTTCATAAGAAAGTCTTTATATATTGCAAAGCTTATAAATAAAGGGCTTATGTCTAGATCTAGAGATGTCATTGTCCCCTTTTACTCAGCCCTCATTAGACCAGTCACTGAATATAATGCCCCCTTTGGCATATATCTGTCCAGTCAAGTACAATAAGTGGAACGTCACAGAGATGCTTTACTTAAAGGATACAAGACCTAAACAATAAGTCATACATGGACCAACTCAAAGCTCTGTTACTATACTCAGTATCCTGCAAACTGCTAAGAGGTGACCTATGTCTGGTTTACAAGGATCCTTCAAACCATTACTGATGGATTTCCTGCATGTAAGCAAGTCAAATGGCATCAGATATACTTGTTCTAAGGATCAAAATCTCTTCGGCAACATCAATGGAATGGTTTGGAGAGACAGGTTCATCTCACACAGTATACTGTTAAACTGGAACAGACTCCCCAACTACATAAAACAAAGCTAATTCATGTCCATGTTCAAGCACTACTTGGATATATGGCTGGGAAACAGAAAATTTACCCCATTACTGTCTGCACTATTAATGGACAAAGGAACTCCTAAATGCTTGCATGGATCCCCTCAAATTATCTATGGCATGATCCCAGCTATTCTCATTTTAACAAATGTTAATATATAAAGACATGTGAAGTGTGTCTGTCTATGTATATTGCTATACAGCTACTGTAATACTTAATGCTTAACTAAATTGTTTGAAATGTTGTTAAATCTCAATAGAATTATTCTCTGCATCAACAGTCTCAAAAAAATCAGCATACCTGTAAAGTGTTCCTTTCTCAGATGTACATTATTGATTTATACATTAGTACTAGGCAGGTGATTTGAATAACCATATACAGCCTTAGAATAAATAGTTTCCTTTGCTGCTATGTGTCCACCTCAGACCAGATGCATCCTGTCATTTTCTACCAAGACATGGTCATTTTGGGGGTAGAGGATAATGAGAGTCTGTGGTTAAATGGGAAATTATTCAAATTGTTATATTCTGATTTATAAATCTAGAACGTTGCAATGAATTCTGCAGACACAGAAATTCAAACTTATTAATATAGCTTCTCTATCCACAGTATTTGATATATTGTTTAATTTACCTAGAGTCCTTAATTGCTGAAAAAAATTACTAAAGCCCTTTTCTGGAACCTAAGTGTGACGACCCCCTACTTAAACCCAGGGCAGTAACTAAGGAGCCTCAGTCCTCGCCACTGTCTCCTGTAAGTGACCATCACAGAAAGCAGAGATAGAACACACAATTTCCCGTAAGAGTACATTGGGAACAGGCTCCAAACTTGTGACTGAACTATTTGCTTCAATCCAGATCCCCAAATGAGTCTTCACACTACCCACTGCACAGCACTGTGTCCCAGTTCTTGGCAGTTGACGCACTCACTCTTAAATATTTGATAATCACACATACAGACACTCTTGAGAAAGACTGACACAGATTTACCTGCTATGTCCTCTTTCCCAAATTACATGGTAGTGCTGCCACCAGTCAGAATACCACAATACCCTTCAAAAGGGGTGTTCAATTACATTGGATAAAATACATCAAGATGTAAGGTAGCATGTAATCCAAACAGTAAGGCTTTTTGCAGTGCCCTGGTGTTATCACAATAAGCATAAACACTCTCAGGCTACTAAAAGTACTTTCTAAATAACCAGCCACAATAAAAGATAGTAAAATAATTAATAAATAAAATGATTTAAAACATATATACACTGAATAACTGATTCCAGTAAACCACAAAAATAAGAATATACATCCACTCTTCAGGCTGTTGTCCAGTCCTCAGTGACTGGAATAGCAAATCCTATTATTTCTGCTGAACAACTTTTCTGCTCTAAAAAACTGTTAGTGATAAATACTGATCTGGAAAAACAACCACTGACTACCGAACAACTGCTGCAACTGAATAACTCTGAACTCAGCTGACTTAGAACCTGCTTTTTTATAGCAGAATTTTTTAAAAGTCACAGAAAGCTGTTATGAGAAGTCTACTCTCTCATTTCAGACTTTTGAGAAGTAAACAAAAGCTGCTGTAGAGATTCCATTCCTTTCAGTTCTGGTACATGATGATATCACCTCCAGGTCAGCTGAATGGCGCAACCTGCATTCAGAATTCTTTTTTTAAAAAACGTGTACATTTGGTCAGACAGAAAAACACTGTTTGATTCTAACATTTTACATAAACCAAAGTAATAATTAAAAAAAAACATAAGCTTATTTACAAAATTATAGTTAGTCATGCTGGCATATATAACACAGGGTAATTTATAATTATTTACAAGTATTTACAAAACTGCAGCCAGACATGTTAGCACAGATAACAATATCTGATATCCTCACGCTAAAGTTTCAAATGTATGTATGCAGTATGCCAAATATTTTGTAAATATCAGTGCACTGGTTAAGCTTACAGAACATTGTATATTAAGATGCATTGGCTGCCTGCCTTTCAGAACACTTGACATTTACTTAACATACAATTATTTTTCAGCTCTTTGGTTTAGGAAGCCCACACCGAATGCAAGTTGCTTGCAAACAATAAGAAATGGTACTACCTTTATTTATTTATTTATTTATTTTTTTAACAAAGGTTGGCACTTTTAAACAATTCATTAATGCATAAAGCAATGGTGTGTGCTACAAACAGTAGTCAGTGATGGCATAAATAGTAGTGTTTAAGACACACACACACACACACACACACACACACACACACACACACACACACACACACACACACACACACACACACAGATGTTAAAACATTACCTGCTTTTGTTACATGCTTTTATTTTATGCAATGTCCATGCATGTTAGCAGAACAGATATTTTATTCCCTTGTGGGTCCTGTCATACTACCACGTGTTGTGTTATCAAACACAACACCCAGCACTAATAGTGGCTGCCAGTTGTGGCTGCAGTTACAATCATGTATCTTAACACTCTGACCACATAAAAGCCTATCACAAAAAAAAGTTTGTATAATCATATTGTGGGTTTATCTTTCAGACAAAATTCTCACTCTGCAAGTGTCGTAAATTACATATGACTGGTAAATGCAAACAGATTCAGGCAAGTTAGTTTTGCTGTTAAACTATCTTACTGTTTCCCTTTTCATGCTGTTGATCATTTTGTTATGTCTGTTATGTCAGTAGCACCTTTTCAGGGTCAGCTGGATGAGCATTATCATAACAGGAAGTAAATGCCTTAGAAATATGAAACTTGAAGCTTCTAGTTAATAAAAAAAGAGAACTCTGTGCATGTGAAAGTGACATAAAAGCAGTTATATGTTAGAATCACTCAAAAGTATAAAGTCTATGATAACTGGAAAGATCAAATAATTAATTTGAAATTACCAGTTGTCTTTAAATGTAAAAGCATATTTATTTCCTTATTTCTTTGTAATGTAAGCAATATTTTTGTGGTTATCCATGAACGCATTCATTGCACAACTGTACTTGACTATTTATCTTGTTCAGAGGACCTATTATTCTCTCTCATATGACTTTATATAGGTTGGCTATTATGTTCAAACACTTAGAAATCTACCGGTGGGTTATACAAAGATCTGTTTCACTCCAGTTATAGTAAAGTGTTTCCCAGTGCCTTGTGCAACATGGTTGCCTGAAATCTGACAAAGTCAGTGAGATTAGAAGGGTGTGGGCTTCAAAAGACTAATTTAAGAAACTCAATATTCTAATTAATTAAAAAAATCCTAAGGGAAACATAACATGTCAAGAAGACTTTGCTGCATACCCTCTAACAATTTATCCTACTCGATATAATCAAGTCTAGGGAAGGGGCCCTTAATTCATAAGTGGATTTGCCTCTCCTTTTGCTCTATATGACTACAGCATGGGCACTTGTATGAAATTAGGAAACCAGTCCCTTTAGGCTGGTATTTTGTAACTAGCCAACAAGCCATATTTCTGTTTTCCTCATCATAATGAAGAAAGGAAGGAAGCAGTAGTATACATTTTCAGTCCTAAATTAAATTAAACATGGACAAATACTCAATCCCAGAGTTACTGCTTTTTTTAATAAACATGATGAAAAATACCTAGACATAAAAATGGTCTTCTGGCAAGCTATAGTCCTCATCAATGAGCTCTTCATTTCACACAAATAACTGTGCCACATACAGATAATGAGGCCTTTGTCTACAGGATAAAAGTTAAGTCACAGAGATGACAGACACACAGATATGTGCACACACACACACACACACACACACACACACACACACACACACACACACACACACAAACACACACACACACTTAAATAGATAGATATATGATAGATAGGTAATGGTATAGATATAGTTCTTTCTCCCTACATATATATATTGAGAGAGAGACAGAAAGATATAGATATAGATAGATTTAATTTTATTTCTACCAACAGATTTCACTAAAGATAAGTTTTGTCAAACTTTATTAGTTCAAATGCTTCTTCCTTTGTGGTCAGACTATATGTTTGACAGCTTGTGTGGTTGTTTTCAGTTAAAAGTGTATGTGAATGGATATCTGTCATACACTTGCACTACTCGGGATTTATGGTTACAGAAGACTAGGCTTACAGTAAACCAAACCAAGCACATCTTGGTCGACTTCTTTGAGTCAGTCACCAGAGCTGTGGATGAAGACAAGATGGTTCATACAGCCTACCTTGATCTGGCCAAGTCCTTTGATACCATTCCCCACTCAGGAATCAGAAAAACTCACTAAGTTAGGCATCAACCCCTATATCACTAGGTGGGTTGCAAACTGGCTCACAGATAGAACCCACAGTGTGAAGGTAGCTGAATCCAAGTCAGACTGCTGACCAGTTACAAGTGGAGTCCCACAGGGTTCGGTCCTAGGTCCTCTCCTGTTTGGTATCTTCTTCTCTGAAGTCCAGGCCAACACGAAGGGTCTCTGGCTGACAAAGTTCGCAGATGATTGCAGGTTGGGAGCTATTATTAACTCTCCAAGTGATGTTAACATCCTACAAAAAGGCCTCACTGAGACCAACAACTGGCGACAGAACCATGGCTTTAAGCTCAATGCCAAAAAATGTGTCTTCATCCCCTTTGGGAAAAACCCGGTTCCCATGAATTACCACATTGATGGTAGTCCACTGAACACAGAAGGAGTTATAATTGATCTGGGAACACAGGTGACAGCAACTTCTCTTTTGACCACCACATTGCCACTGTGGTCAGAAAGTCCTTCTATGTGGCACATCTCATTACTAAGGGGTTTGCATCCAGGAAGAAAGAGGTCATTGTCTCCCTCTACTCTTCCCTCATTAGGCCAGTCATCGAGTACAATGCCCCATTTGGCATGCACCTCACTAGACACCTGCAGCAACTGGAAAGGCAGCAAAAGTGCCTCACAAAGAGGATCCTAGGCCTTAAACACTTGCCCTATATAGACAGACTCATAAAACTCCAACTATTCTCTGTCTCATATCGCCTACTTAGCGGTGATCTCTGCTTGACTTACAAAGCCATGTCTGACCTAGCTCTGCTAGAAATGCTACATCTAAACAAATCCCAATCCCTCCACACCACATGCTCCAGAGACCTTAACCTCATTACCACAATCAACAGAACATGCTGGAGGGACAGGTTCATAACACACAGACTGCTCATGCTATGGAATAGACTTCCCATACATGTCAAGCAGAGCACCTCACTGGGCCTCTTCAAGGGAAATCTTGATGAGTGGATGAGAAATAGAAAATTCACCCCAGGGATCACTCCAGTGGCTCTGCTTGACAGAGGCACTGGGAACTAAGGTTAGGTGGCACGATGCTAGGGTAATCCTATAGGCTAGGCTTGTAAAGGCTCCAGGGCCATTAGCTTAGTACACACCTATGAACCTAAGAAGTGGGGTTAGATTTAGGGAAAAGGAATGTTAGGGATAGGGAGAGGGATAGGAAAATTAAGGTTAGGGAACATATGTATATACTATTTGTATTTGTTGAGCTCTAAATCACACGACACTTGGAAAATCTGTTTATAACTTTTACTTGTCATCAAATTGTCTTGACATATTTCAGTCTCATTGTTCGTATCTAACATTCTCTTCCATCTTTTTTATAACCTTTGTTTCCTTTCCACATACCTTCATTCATTAACCAGTAATATACAAGGAGTGGGCTGAGATTATGTTGATTTCAAGAAATGACATTCTGGATCACATTTTATGTATGTGTTGCTGGCTACACTTTATAATGTTTTTTTATTGCCTTTGAATAAACACATTGTTGGCCACTCCAATTCATACTAATGCATGCAGGAACAGACTCCAAGGCCAGCTATGTTATTCTACTTATTGCAACGCACACACACACATACACACACACACACACACACACACACACACACACACACACACACACACACACACACACACAAAATATCAGAATTACATTTCCTACAATACATTAACAAATTGCACCTATAAATAAATGCTCTGTGTCTCCACTGGCTTGAAAGGTTTGAAAGCAACATAAAAGTGTATTTTATACAAGCAAATACCTGTGGTACAGTACAATATAGTGTTCATGATTTGTTCAGACAAAGTAACGCATTTTACACATGTGCCCCACCCCCAATATTTGAGTTTAATTTGGAGACATAGGAATATTGTTTGATGATCAATGGCGCACAAGTTAAACATTCTAAAGAACATAATGTGCATATAGAAGAATATGAAAAAAATGCGATAGTATAAATATTTTCTGTACTGTGTATTTTTATTATGGTGCTTGAAACAGTAGCATTGTCTTGTGACTTTAAGTAGTACAATGTCCTCATAAAACTAAACAAAGAAAATAATTTCCTATTGTACTGGAATTCTCTTATGTTTTCATGCCGTTTTACACTAAGGGAGTAAGGAATATGTGGCTGCTTTAGTGTATCTCTTAATCACCTCTTGTATAAAATGCACTTAATGTTCCCAAATGTCTGTGTATGGCTTTATTTTCAGGAAATTACTCAGAAATACATTGTTATGCTTCGTTGTCCTTGTTGTATGTAATTCATGTCAATCCAGTTGGTTTCAGCATGTATGATCATCATTTGTCTGGGTACACTGCAACCGTTTTTTTTCCCTCTCATTAAGAAAACTTTTACTACTTATCATGCTTTTAGTGATACCAAACAAGAGTGTAGCCAGGCATACACAGTGTACTCCACAGAGTATGTTTACTTTGCACCACTCAGAAATAATGTAACTTTTTTATTTTTACAACTGCCTAAATTAATGCCACATTGTAACTTTTTTATTTTTACAACTGTCTAAAATGAATGCCTCTTACAAGTACATAACTTGCTTGGGTGGCCGCGGTGGTGCAGCGGTTAGCATTGTTGGCTCACAACAAGAGGTTCGCCAGTTTGATCCTCAGCTGGGGTGCCTTCTGTGTGGAGTCTGCATGTCCTCCCTGTGGTCATGTGGGTTTCCTCTGGGGTGCTCTGGTTTCCTCCCAAAGACATGCTGTAGGTGGATTGGACACTCTAAATTGGCCCTAGGTGTGAGTGTGTGCATGTGTGTGCCTCATAGCCGGCCTTAGGCATAGGCCAACTAGGCGGCCACCTAGGGTGATGCTCTAGCAGGGGCACTTTTCTAGTATTTATTTGGTGTAGGTTGGCCAGGATGGGGGCACCGGGTGGTGTGGTAGGGGGTGCCATGAAGCCCTTTTGCCTAGGGCACCAGTTGACCTAAGGATGCTCCTGGTGTGCCTTATGTGGAAGGTTGGGCACCAGGCTGGCAACTCGACACTGTAAAACTCCACTGCCAGTCATGAGTGGACAGGTGATCCACTGTGGTGACCCCTAACTGGGAAAAGCCAAAAGAAGACAAGTACATAACTTGCTTATAGAAAAGATTGCAAATCTAAAAACACTATATTTAATAGTTTTAGAGAAAACCTCTGAAAATGATGTGTATATTTATTAACTGCAAGGAGGGCAACAATTTGAAATATCTGTCCATTTGTTCGAAATTCCAGGTGGTTCGGGAGCAGTAAAAAGAGTTTGTGAGTACAAAATGTATTTTTCTGGCTACACCCCTAATACCTAATACAAAATCTGTATGAGAAAATGGCTTAAAACTGGCCCCTGAGAAATATAGAATGAAGTCCTACACTTCAAGTATCGAAATCATGACCTGGTCTCTATGGAACACAAAGTCAGTCCAGTTAAACTCTCATCACATACTGGTCACTGCATTTGAAACTTGTAGCTTATAAACTGAGGATTGACATACTTTGGTAAAACAGATGAACACTGACTGTTTCTACTGTCATGTTAAAACACTGGAAATGTATGACACCCATTTTGTAGTACTGAGTAGTGACACTGTCCAGGTTTACAGAAGACTCCAGTGTGAGTTATATCTCTTTCAGGTATATAAAGACTATAGTGTCACCTCTGCTACATCAAAGTATCTGAAATGTCTTATTAAAAGCTCTGGAAAGTTGCTGAGACCTAAGATCCTGATAACAAAGGAACCAAATGACAGCACCTCTGGAGACCAAACACAAATCAAGCAGGAAACCACTGAAAGTGAATTACTGTTCCACAATCCACTTTATTCAAATATAAACACCTCAGGAGTTTAGAGTGTTAAACAAAAAGCACACGTACACGCTTTTATCCCACCTAGCCTCATGAAGGAATTAAGAGCTTTTTCAGTATAATTAAATAATTGCATAAATTATCTTGTACAAGTTTGGGATGTATTATCTATACAGGAGACAGTATCTCTTTAAAAATTTTAAAAATGGACACTACTGTGAAATGACTGGAGCATAGGATGTGATGTGAAATGGGGCTTTCTTTAGATGTGCAATACAAATTTACCTTCACATGATTACTTAATAGATTGATTTCAGGTTTTTATCTGTATAAATAAGAGTGATATGTATGACCACAGAGTATATATTGTACTTTAAGGGAACCAAGAAACATATCTTGAAGAATGAGTGAGACATTTTTGTTGTTATTTTTAAAGATCACCCTTTCTCTAAGCCACAGAAAACTCAGAATGAGAATATAAATGGAAAGTGGATGTTGGGGGTAAAGCCACCTACAAGAACGATGGATGGAGGCTTGCCCATCTGCTTGCTGCAGTTGTGTGAGTATACCAACAGTGTGCAGAAATTTGTTTAGGTAGTTTGTGTGTTTCTTTTATCACATTTGTGCACTTGCAGCGCAATAACTATGTTTACGACAAATGCATTTATTCTAACATAATACGCACTGACAATCTGGCAAGGTCAGCAAGAATTCTAAGGAGATGCCAGCCGAGATACTGGTCTGTGTCCAGAAAGGGAATAAGCAAGAAGGAAGGTGGGCATGAAGGAGTATGTGTGGCACATTCCACGTGGGCTGAGTGTTCTTCTGAGGATGTAAAGGCTTGTTGGGACCTTACCTGCCAAGAGGTAAGAGGTAAGGCTGGCCTAGATTGTAGAAAAAGAGAATGTAAAGGGAACAACCAAGATTAGGAAGGAAAATTATCTTGGCAGTACCCTAATGTTGGAAGGCTTTATTATTATATATAATTGTTCTGGTTGTGTGTGAAAATACAGCTGAAACAGAGGCAGAAATAACAGTTATGAGGCACAGATTAGCTCTAGTAAATCCATTAGGAAAAAGCTGTGAAATAGGTAGAAGCTGCATTATGGGCACAAATGATCTGGTGTGTGTTATGCAGATATTTTTGGGGTCAAGAAAGTGGAAATCAGAGAAATATGCTGAGATCTGCAGTAGGTTGTGACAGCCTCTGAAATCCTGTATGTCCTGTAATGTGGTAATATCTGAAGGCACAGACTAAATAATTAGTACTTATTTCAAGGGACAGTGTAGGACCATGAGTAATAGACTAGTTATGGAAACTGAGTGGATGAAAGGCATGATTTATTACTAAATATGATCACATTTATCTGAACAATGAGAGTAAGAAGTGCAGAGAGGAAAACTTTATGACTGTCACAGTCATGGTGATGACAAATTAAGGAGGCATAACATAATCATCTGACAACTGCCCTTCCAAGAGTGCTTCATAAAGAGATTAGAAGTGAAAGTTGCATATGACAAAACAAGGCAGACTGAGTTTAAGAGGAAGTAATTGATTTAGGCAGGAGCATTGCTCAACACTATATAAACCTGTAAAATGAAATTAAAAATAATAAAACAGCCACCAAGGACTAAACATAGGTCTTCACTTTTTTAATAAAGCACAAAAGCACAGAACCAAATAACTAAGCGCTTTCACCAGGCATAAACCGCTGGCTTCCTCAGGACTCTGAGGCCTTCAACACCATCCCTCACTCTGGCATCATAGAAAAATTCACCCAGCTAGGCATCAGTCTATATGTTATTAGATGGGTTGCCAGCTGGCTCATTGACAGAATCCACACAATCAAAATTGGGAAATCTATCTCTAGTAGTAGACCGGTAACCAGTGGTGTGCCTCAAGGATCGGTCCTGGGGCTGCTGCTTTTTGGAATCTACTTCTCTGATGTGCAGATTATTACCAAAGGTCTATAGCTGACCAGGCTTGCAGATGACTGCAAACTGGGGGTTGTCATTAATTCCCAAAAGATGTGGACATTCTCAATGAGGGTCTCACCCAAACAAATGACTGATGCCAAAAATACAGCCTGAAACTCAATGCGAAAAAGTGCATCATTATCCCCTTTGGTGAGAAGAATGTCTCCATAAATTACCACATAAACAACAATGTCCTAAGCATGTAATCTGTAATGAGAGATTTGGGTACCCAGGTTGATAGTAACCTAACATTTGACCATCATGTTGCCTCTGTGGTTCGAAGGGCATTCCTTATGGCCCATCTCATAAGCAAGGGCATAGCATCCAGGAAAAAAGAAATCATAACCTCCCTGTAATCCTCCCTTATCCAGACAATAATTGAGTATAACCCCACTTCTGTATGTACCTCACTAAGGACCTACAGCAGCTGGAGAGACCTCAGAGGTCCATGATTAGTAAAATCCAGGGTCTCAAACTACTATCCTATGAGGATAGACTAAGGTCCCTGCCTCTGTACTCCATCTCATATAGATTGCTCAGAGGTGACCTCTATTTGGCCTATAAGGCTATCTCAAACCCCACCTTAATGGAAATGCTGCATATTGGTAAGTCCAACACCACATGGGTAACTCGCACTAGGGATCTCAACCTGGCATGTGACATCAATAGAACATGCCGATAAGATAGATTTGTGTTCCAGAGGCTCTCCCATCTGTGGAATAGGCTCCCCCTACAAGCTAAGCAGAGTTCCTCACTGATCAGTTTTAAGTGCAACCTGGATGACTAGATGGGGGACAGAAAATTCACCCCAGGGATCCCACCTATGTCCCTGCTATGCAGGGTCAATAGGTGCTGACCTTGGGAGAAGGGCACATAATTTGGCTAAGCTTGTAAGGACCCTTGAGCCATTAGCCTAGCAACTTCCTATGATCACATGATCCTAAAATGTATCTATTACATCAATAATTTGAAAAGTTTTAGCACCATAACTAGAGTTTAACTTCTGTAAAAAATTCACATCCATTTTCTCTTTTTCTAACCTTATTTTGGAAAAATTTTTTTTGCTCCTTCCATCTGACATTATGTCTAACATTAGAAACTACCTGAAAAGACCCCTATCCTCCTAACCTAACCATCAAGTGCAAAGGTGTTTTTCTTATTGTTTCTTTTTGCAGTAATTATGCTCTTATCATGTAAAGTAGGCTTACTGATTCTAAAACATATATATATATATATATATATATATATATATATATATATATATATATATATATATATACTACTGTAGTTTCTTCACTGGAACTATATTTATTCATGTTAATGGATTTATATTTGTATTCTTGTATGCTGAACAGATGATAGGTACTCCCTGCTTGTAAATGGTTCAACAAGGGGGGGATAAACAGTTTGTAGTAGATAGGCATGTTTCCTGCAATATGCAGTAATTTCAGCACATAAAATGACAGACTACAGCACAGTCAGTCAGATAATAAATCAGTTACTAACTAAATGAATAAGTATTCAAATAAAAAGTAACAAAAGAGAAATGAAGTAGGATAAATGTATTTGTGAAGTGTATAATGCCAGGCATAAAGTGTAATAATACAAATACAACACTGAAAAAATGGGATGGATACTCTTAGTAAGAAAGTGCAGGTTATATAAATCATCATCATTATAGCCTCCAGTAAAGTATGTTTCTGAGTTTTATACATCAATGCATTATTGTCAGAATGAACAATGTTACTGAATGGGATTCTCAGCAAGGTGGAATCTCCACCTATTTGTGGGACTAGGTACCGTAGGCAGTACCTGGTTCAATATTAGCCTGCTTACATTGCTGAGTTTCATGTACAGGTGGAGCTGTACTGCAGGCAAAGAACAGCCTGGGACTGGAGCTATGAACATGCTAAGTTCAGTGAAGTGTAAGGCATCCTTCAAACTCCTATGGGGATGGCTCATAGTGTTTTGTTTTCAAAGGTATATTTAGTACTTGAAGACTAGTGGTCCCATAAACCCATCCCTCATCTTAGTCGGGCATAGTGCAAGTATGAAGGTCATACCATCATACAGGTAGATGCTGTGGGCATCCTCAAGGCCATGCAGCTCTACCTGTATGACATACCTCGCTCCCTGCCAGCAATACCAGGTCTGATACTTCTCTTCACCCCAATTTGAACTTTCAACATGTCCATATCAATATCAAAACATCAGTGGATTTCCAATGAGTAAGCCAAGTCCCACCATTAGTTCACTGCTGCCTGTGCCAGTGATTATTACCCATCAGACCTTTATGTAGATGGAGGTAACCTGTTTTGCTAGATTTGCTGCCATATAGCTTACTTTATCAGAATGTGCATAATCAATACTCACTTGAAGTTGAGACGATATCTGAATAAGAAGTGGTATACAAAATAATATGAAAGTATGCTACATTTTATTTTAAGCCTGCAGTTCTACATATGCCTACTAACTGATGTTGCATTAACAATTTTTTCTTTTCTCAACAGTGGTGCAAAAGTGTCACAAAACTTGTTCCAAGTCTACACACCAGATACAAACCGGCATTTTGTATATATGATGATATTCAAAAAAAAGAAGTATACCTGAGAGCAGTGACAAATTATTGATCATGCTAAAATATAAGATTTTTTGAGCTGGTATATGGTATTTACTTGTGAATGCATTTTTTAATCTTAAAACTAATTTCAAATGTGAACTGTATTTCAATGCCTTATTATCATGGAAGTTGAAATTTCAGATTTGCTGGCTAATGCACAAAGCTGTTCTGCAAAATGTGTTTTAAACATACTGTAAACACCTATGAACCTATGAAAAGTCTGATTCATTTATAATAGTTTTGCAAGGATGTAACTTAAGCCAGTATCTTAGTTATAAACTAGTGCCACAAAAAACAATAAAAAAAAATTGAAAATACTTTTCGATTAAATCATTAAATACTATCTGAGCTACCACCCAAGATGGAAACAAAAGCAAATAAATTAATTATACACTTATCAAGGGTATCAGAACTTGTCAGAGATTTGGGATGCATGGCTAGGCTTAAAAAGGCCCTTGTGGTCATTGGCCTAGTAAACACCTATGAACCTATGAAAAGTCTGATTCATTTATAATAGTTTTGCATCACTGATCATGATGTGTGTGTGTTTATAAAACATATATCATATAAAACATATATATATATATATATATATATATATATATATATATACATACACACACACACACACACACACACACACACACACACACTGATTATGATTCTTAAATCTCAGTAATATATTTAAAAAAAATGAAAGAAACAGGCAAACAAGATTTCATATCTTATTAAGTCACCTATGTGAAAACATCTCTGTTGTTGTTGTTTGTCTTTTGGCTTTTCCCGGTAAGGGGTCACCACAGCGGAACTCCGGTCTGCTAATGATTGGCAGTAGATTTTTTTACAAAACGCTGAGGTGCCAGCTCAATGCTCAACCTTCAATGAAGGCACGCCCATTTACGCACGCATGTCTTTCGAATGCTACCCAACCACGGCGAGGACATGCAGAATCCACACAGAAGGCACTCCCAAGCTCAGCTGAGATTCGAACGGGAGAACCTCTTGCTGTGAGGTAACAACGCTACTGCCATATCACCGTGGCATCCATGAAAACATCTCTGCATAGTCCTTATATACGCTTGGTATGGGACTTGCAAAACAATTGCTTGGCTGGTTATCCTTAGTGAGAGACACAGGGACAAAACACAGAATCTTCTAATTCTCTGGAATCACAGTTAACATCATACTCTGATAAGATATGACAAAAACGGAAGGGGCATTCATCCAATAGTTGTTTTATAATGTCAGAAAAATTAATTGTATTGTTGATGTGTGACTTAGTCATTTCAGATTTTACCTGTACATTTGTTCTACTCAATGGCTTGACTAGTAATATTTTCAGTAAACGTCTGGGATATGCCTCAGAAAACTAGCGCTAAATACACTATATAGGCATATCCATTGGATCCATTTCTCTGACACTGGAATGGAGAGATGATCAAATATTAAATTGTAGTCAACGAGAAGTGAAAAAGCCATTTAAAACAGCGTAGTCCACAACAAACACCATTAAAGAGTTGATGAACACCAGAGAGGGTAGTACAATTGACATACATTTGTCAACTGTACTGACCTCTCAGGTATAATTGACAAACATTTGTGCTGGTAAAAATTATCCTATGACTGTTGAATGTACACAGAGAAGAAAATTATAGGAAGTGTGTCATCCCAAATGTAGAAGAACCATATGAGGATTTAATATGCAAAATGAAAATAAAAAAACTTTATTACTGTTCTCCATAAGATAGCAACTGACTGAAGAAAGCAAAAACAGGACATGCTAAGAATCCTGCCTCTACGACTTTTGTGTGAAAGCCTCCAGAATGATTCCCATACCAGATAAAAGCAGCTGTGTAAAACAGGAGTTGCACAATTTCATAAAAGGTCTTTAGGGGGATAAAGCTACTGACACCCTTGTATGCAAACACCCTTTGCTTTTCTTTGACTTCTTTTCTTTTTCCTTTTATGTACACTTGACTGTATTATAATCGGGTCTATATTATATCCTCAAACACTTAAAAAAGTGAACGCTGATTTATCGAACTTATTTTCACGAAACTGCAAAATATTGAAGCAGCAGAAACTCGAATTCTTTCCTAGGGAAACAATTTGGTTGTCCGTTTCTGTTGCTTCGGTATTTTCAGTGTTATGGTGGAAAGTTACCGGTCAGATTCAGGTAAGTGTGCGATTGTGTGGATGTGAGTGTTAGGGTGATTTAGGTGAGTTAGGGTTAGGGCTCGGGTTAGGTGTGTGTGCGATTGAGTGGACATGAGGGTTAGGGCAGATTTAAGTGAGTTAGGGTTAGGGAGTGGGTGAGGTGAGTGTGATAGTGACGGACCTTAGGGTTAGGGTTTGGGTTAAGGTTAGTGGGTAGTTAGTGGTGTGTGCATAGTTTAGTATAGGGTTAGGTATCAGATTTTAGGTGTATGTGTGTGGATTTCTGTTTGTTTGGTGTGCTTGTGTTGTGTGTATGTGTTTTGGATCAGCGATTTTTTTCCCTGGGAAAAAAATCACTGATCTGACAGTTCGAGATTGTAAGCTTTCGCTTAAATTAGGTCGATCAATCAGAGTTCGCTTTTTTAAGCATTCGATGATATAATATTGACCCTTATAATCAGCTCCACCATTGATGCACCTTATGACAAATGATATTTCCCAGTTTGCAGTGGCCTCTATCGTGAAAGTGACTTTTATTTATTTATTTGTTTGTTTGTTTATTTATTTATTTATTGGCATTTGTTTACCAGGAAAGTCCACTGGGCCAAGAAGAGCTCGTTTTCAATGAAGGCCCAGAGAGAAAAGCTCCACAAAGACAGTCAGTATGAATGTACATAGTATTCAGAACAGCTAGCAAAACAAAATGCATTGTACAAAAACACAACAAAAAGCATCATAAAAACACAACAAAATGCATTATAAAAAACACAAGTAGTACAGAGTAATACAATTCAAGGCACAGATAATAGTTTAAACCAATACATTTACAATACAATTTGAGGCACACTTAGCAGTATAAGCTTGTGCAATCACATGCCAGGTACAAGAGAAAATGCATGTAGCAAATATAGTACTACAAGGCATGTGTATTGAGTATATACATAGGTTCATAGGTTGGTACTGGGCTGTCTGCCCGAAGGCATATATTAGCCCAGCCACATTGTGCAGTATTCACCTCCCCTTTAGTAGTTCCCTAGACCCTTGTACTAGTAGCTAGTACCCTTGGCCCCTATCTAGTAGTGCTGTTGGTGTGATCCCCGGTGTGAACTTTCTGTTACCCATCCACTCATCAAGGTTCCTCTTGAAGAGTGATAGTGAGGGGCTCTGTCTTATGTAGATCGGGACCTTGTTCCATAGTAAGGGAATTCTCTGCGAAGGGAATCTATCCCTCCAGCATGTTCTATTCATTGTTATGTTGAGGTTTATATACATTATTTACATTAGCAGGTGTAGTTGGGTACAGGTAAGGGAAGTTGGCAGAGGAAGAAGAATGGGTGTGTACAAAATACAGACTATAGGAGAGATGAACAGGTCAAAAGATGAGGAGGGTGAAGTACTGCTATATTAACATAGCAGTGTTGGGGTTATAGAGTAGGTAAGGAAATATAATAGAATGGGTTGGGATAGAGCTCATTAGTTGTATTAGGTAAGGCGAGAGAGAGGGGAGTTTAGTGATAAATTAGTCTGTTTAACTCAACACATCCAAGTGACACCTCCAGGTGCATCTGCAGTTAGCTCTAATGACATCTCTAGGTGTCAAATATTGCTTGTTCATATTTGCATCAATAATTCCAAAACTGTGCTATGTACAAGGTTTTGAAAGATTTCATCTTAAAGCTTACACAATGGCAAATTCAACTGCATTAATATTTCACCACTGTCTAGTGCAGGTAAATAGATATTAACTGTTGTTTTTATTGTATTAATTTATATAGTTATAATTTTCACATTTTTCCAAATATATCAACACCCAAGTAACACAGATAGAGCTCCTTAACCTCATATAAAAGCTCTCAGCTAGATGAATAAAATGCTTCTGACAGTATGTGTGTACCTTGAGAGGTTGCTAAGACAAAATATTACAAAACGTAATAGTTACTGTGTTTGCTGTGACTTATAAAATTCAGTATAAGACCTAAACCTAAAGCATACTACCACTATAAAAATAGTTTGTGCTGAAGAGTTTGCTATTTATACTTCTTTCATAACCTCTATGGTTCCAGAGATATGAACATTTGTTTGAAATATGAGGACATAATTTGAATTTGTCAAAAGGCTTAGGCTCCACCCATTGGAAGTTACAGTGCAAACTTCCTGAGTTCCATTGTAGTGAATGAGTTAAGAAGAAGTGTGTACTAGTTTGTACAGAAGTATGTGTGAAGGAGAAAATAAGAGATGATAGGAAGTCTCTTGGAATTATTTAATAGCTGACAGAGGTACTGAACAGTTACAAGTCCGTTTGAAGAGGAGATATGCATGCAGGGTAGTTTTAAAGGTGGCAGAGCATTGATGTGTCAGAATGCATGTAGGTAGGCTATTCCATGATTTAGCAATGACCCAGGAGTATAATAGCTGATCGGCAGGAAGTTTAGGTTTATGAATTTGTAGAAGGTGTTGATCTTCGGATCTTAGGGACCTGTTAGGATTATAATGGATGAATATGGACTTTAGGGTAGGGCAGTCTTGAGGTTTATTAATTAATTTGTGTGTGGGAGTTAGTTGAAGATAGGTTATGTATTGAGGGAATTCGAGCCAATGTAGTTTAATTAGGGCAATTCAGTGGTGGGTAGAGTGGCAACTATTTGTTGCGAATTTAGCTATCTTGTTAATAGCATGTTTCTAGTTTAGTTTTCAGGGAGGACTGGAGGTTGGTTAATAGCAGGGCACCATTAACTAGGGAAGTAAGTAGGTAAGATGAGGCAAGTACTTGTTTTGTGGGGAGGGAGAGGAACAGGTTATGTCTGTAGAGTAGTCCCAGTCTTTTGTGGGTCTTACTGATATTATTATGAACATGGAGATCAAATGTGAGGTTTTCTTTGATTACTGTGGGTCACTAATTAAGTTTTAGTGGAGTTAAGAGAGAACATTTTGAAATGGGATTTGTTAAGGGGTGAGTTTTTCTTGGGAGTAAAAATCATGAGTATGGTTTTATTAAGATTTAAGGAAATGTGATTGTTGTGGAGTCAAGTCTCTACAGTGGTAAATGCAGTTCAAGTGATTTGCTGTAATAGAGTTGGGTTGTCAGCAGTGCAGACTACAATGGAGTCATCTGCATGCTGAACTAGGGACCCCTGCTGGATTGGTTGATGGAGGTTATTGATAAAAATGTTGAACAGAAGAGGTCCTAATACTGAGCCTTGGGGGATGCCAGTAGGGTTGTAAATGTAAGGCGAATGAGTTCTGCCATTTGACAGCATGCTCCCTATTGGAAAGGTAGCTTTTGAACCAGTTAAGAGAGGAGGTTGTTAGCCCTATGTTGACAAGTTGAGAGAGGAGGATAGTGTGAGAGATGGTATCAAAGCCTCTAGATAGGTCCAACAATAAAGCTGAGACATAGTTCCCTGAGTCACAAGCTTTATTAACTATGTCTAATAAAGGATATTAGAGTGGTAGATGTGGTATGTCCTGGTCTGAACCTGTACTGTGTTTGGTAAAGGATTTGATTTTTAAGGAGAAAATGTTGAAGTTGCTTCTAAACACATTTTTTCTTGTAGTTTAGAGATGGGGCATAGAATGGCAATGGGATGGAAGTTGGAAATTTCTGTTGAAGAGCCTCCCTTGTAGAGGGATAAGATGTTTGCGTTTTTCCAGGGGCTAGGGATGTCGGATTCTTGGATGGATCTATTTATAAGAATGGTAATAGGGTAGGCCATTGTGTCAGTGGTGATTTTGAGGTACTTCGCAGGTATTTCATTGGCAGTGTTAGATCTGGTCTTTAATTTCATGAGGCGTTTTTTGATGGTTGTAGTAGGGATGGTACAGAGTTTGAATTCTGTCTGAGAAATAGGTTGTTATGGGTTACTGTGATTGGGTGGGGGGTGGGTGCATGGAGTGGGATGGCTTAATGTATTTGTGGTATAGGGAGGGGACTGAGGCTGAGTGTGCTGAAGGAGGTAGGTGCTGGTTGGGAAATTATTGTTTGGGAGAGGTAGAGAAAAAGTGGCAGTAATAGCGGCAATAGTGTTTATAAAGTAGGAGTTAAAGATGTTTGCTATTCGGTCTGGAGTTTTGTCAGGGAGTGGGCATGGATTAGGTTTTGTGCCAGGGTTTAGGAGATTATCAATGGATAACCAGAATAATTAAGGGTTATTTCTGTATTATTTTGCATGTTCCAGTAGTATTCTTTTTTGTCTTTTGATATGAGTTTTTTAGTTTGATTACAAAGCTGTTTATACTTTAATAAATTTGAGTTATTCTTATATTTAAGCCATGACTTCCATGCTTTGTCCCTTGTTATCATAATTTCTTTAGTGGATTTGGTTAGCCAGGGGGCATGATTAGTCCTTGTTCTTTTGGTTCTGGTAGGGACAAAACTGTCTAATATTTTCAGAAAGGTATTATTAAAGTAGAGCAGGATGTCATCTAGGAAAAGTGTTTTGAGGTTGTTCCAGTTAATACTTTTTAAGATGCTGTTGAATGTATGGGGGTTGAATTTAGATAAGTTTCTGACTAGTTTGATATTGTGTTTTTTAACGAAGGCAGGAAGGCGGTCACTAATGGTGTTAGGAAGAGTACCAGCTGATAAGTCTTTAGAGAGGTCTGAAACTAGGATCCAGTCTAAGATGGTTCCTTCATTGGTTCTGTTATTATATCTAGTAGCAGTGGTTATTAGTTGGGTATATTGAAACAGGTTTATATAGAAGGATGCCGATTTAGGAGAGGTATTAGACCAATCAATGTTCACATCGCCAAGGATAATTGTTTCATTTTTTATTGTACAGGAGGTCCAAGATAATATTTATTCTAGAACTGATGTGTTTTACCTGGAGGAATGTATAGGACTATAATACAGAGGTTTTTGGAGCTGTTGATTTCTAGGAAGGAGATCAAGATTGAAGTGTTTTGGAATTGTGGGATGTGGTTAGTGAATGGGATTATGTTAAAACTATTAGGGTATATGATGGCCACACCACAATCTTTCTTATTGTGCTTATCGACCCTTATTATGCTATAATTTGGGGGTTCTGAGTCCTTAATATTAGGTTTTAACCAAGTTTCTGTAGCAGCTAGGATGTCTGCTTTATTTTGAGCTAGCCAAAACTTAAGTTTGGAGATCTTATTACAGATGCTGTGAAGGTTTACCATGGTTATGTGTAGTGGTTTAGAGCCTTTTGGATGGTTTGTTTTGAAATAGGAATTCGTGGTGGACGGGCCTGGGTTGGGATGAATGTCCCCAGATTGGACTAGGGTTGAGAGTATATGAGAAACTAGGTGTGAAAGATGAGATAATTTGGAGCTAATATAATGAAGTATATGGTAATAGGGAGTACTTGTGCATTGCAAACTATGGTTAGTCAGGAGGATATGTGTTTTAGAGCAGTAGAGAGGGTTTATGTTAAATAGGCTGGGGCTGATTTCTGAGTAGGTATTAGTTGCGTTGCTTATAGAGGTAGTTATTGAGTTGGATTTGGAGGGTAATGACCTGGGGTTGATTGAAGCGGCTTGTATTAGAATTAGTAAGAGTAGTGCAGATTGGGTTAACAATACTATGTGTGGAATGGAGTGAGACATGCTGGATGATGGAAAACTAGTTGTCAGGAAGGAAGTGTAGAACAGTTGTCAGGAAGGAAGTGTAAAACATGAAGTGGAGGAGTATGATTGGCTGAGGGTGGAGGGGAGTGTCTAGGACAGCATAAATGTAATGAAAGAGGGTACGGGTGGGAATAGGCGTAGGATAGTGAGCCCGAGTGGAGCAGGTTGTATGCAGTCCCCAATGGAGCAACATGGACAATAAAAACAATCAGTAGTTCTGGACTGCTTCAGGTCAGAATTATAACTAGTAGCAAAACAGCAGTCCAAACAGCAAGCTTTTGATGAATTGTGGGATAGATGAATAAATAATTTTTTTTTAAATAATCACACAAGTTACATTTTTTAACTGTATGGCTTCTAGATCTCACAGATAGATTAGACTCAGAAATATGAATGTAAACAAGAAGTTAGTTAGGAAAGTACCAAAAACAGCAAAATTATACCCAAGTAGGTTAAGAACGGAATGATAATGGTTAATACCTAGTATAGCAGAAAAATGGGAAAGTAAATATGAAATAGGTTTAGTATAGGTGGGAATAATAACAGTGGGAGACATAGCATATTGAAACATGTTTATTCATTATTTGAGAAAAGGAAGAAAAAGGATAACTTCAACCAAACGGCAGAAATAGTCATCACAGGACTTGATAACACATTTACAGTAGAGAGAGCCATGCCAGAATTAAATAAGCAATGAAATTGGTATTTGCTTACTTCAAACCGTTTTATCAGCTTTGTCTTTAATTAGTAAGCTGTACTTTTCCATATGGTATGTAAGATAGAATAGGCCATAATTACTGTATTGCTTGATGTAACTACTTCCCACCCAGTTAGTCAGTGTTAATAAACACAAAGGTTAATCACATATGAAGCATCGTTCATCTGTGCTTTTACAATATAAACCATAAAGTTTCATTAACACACCAAAAATGTAGCAATTCACATTCTGCTTAATCAGTCTTGGGTGGTTACAACATGTAAGCAGAATTAAAAATAAACTTCAAAAACCACATTGCTAACCCAGTAATGGGATTATTTGAGATCAATTTTTTATATAAGCTGGACTTTTTTAAAGAACTTGTTATACGTTATTATAGATTTATTGATGATTTGATTTTTTTATGTAGGGAGGTGAATTATTAGTAGAGGCTTTTGTTTGTGAATTGCACAATAACTGTTTTGGGTTTGAGTTTGATGGAATACAGAGAGGTAAGTCAGTTTCCTAGATGTGGTTTTAGAAGGTCATGAGAATGGGAATATAAGTACTAGGGTACACAGGAAATTTGATGATGGAAGACAATTTTTAGATAGTAGAAGCCGTTACCCTTCTCATTTGTTGAATGCTTTACCATGTAGACAAATGCGGAGGGTCAGTAGATTATGTAGTGAGAGGAAAGTTTTAGAAAAGGAAATTAGTCGAACTTGTATCATGTTTAAACAGAGGGGTATAGCATAGAGGTTATTACTAATGCCCTTGAAAGATTGTGTCAGTTGAACTGTGCAAGTAAATGGAAGGAAGTTAAGAAATTAGATATATAGGCAAGGATGTCTAACTATTCTAGTAGTGATGGTAGGAAGATTTATTTTGTAAAAGTATTCAATTTATTGACTAGTGAAAAAGTTGATATTATAAATATTATTTGCCATTTCTTTTAAAAGGCAAAAATTGTGTTAAAAATTTATGGTATACCCCTTTGATATCTTTAAAGAGGGGACGAATCATAAAAGACATGTTGGTTCACAACAAAGTCGGTGTACCCAAAGTAGGATGTAATAAAAGAGTGAGCAACTTTGGAATGTGAGCCTGTGCTGGCTGTTCTGTATGTCCCCATTTGGTTAAATCTTTTGAAAGTATTAATGGTGTGAGATTTAAACCAGTAGCGGAGTACACATGTAACACAGAAGGGGTTGTTTATGCTCTAAAGTGTCCCTGTAACCTTTTCTGTATTGGTGAAAGTAAAAGAACTTTCAAGATTAGGTTATAGAAACACATAAGAGATCAGAAATAATAAACTGGAAAGTCCAATAGCTTGTCACTTTGATACTGTACATGGGGGTATTTATACAGATTTGAAAGGTTGTGTTTTAGAACATATTGTAGCTGAAAATGAAACCTGTTTAAAGAATACATTAATATACAAAGAAACTATTTTTATTTTAAAGTATGGTACTATGACACCTACTGGCCTGAATAAGGAATGTAATTAGAAATCTCTTTTGTAAATGTGCTTTTTGATTGCTTGTTTTTTTCTATTGGATAATTAATCTTCTTCTTCTTTTGGCTTTTCCCAGTTAGGGGTCGCCACAGCGGATCACCTGACCTCTCATGATTGGCAGTGGAGTTTTACAGTGTTGAGTTGCCAGCCTGGCACCCACCCTTCCACAGAAGGCACACACATGTACACACTCACACCTAGGGCCAATTTAGAGTGTCCATTCCACCTACAGCATGTCATTGGGATGTGGGAGGAAACTGGAGCACCCGGAGAAAACCCATGCAACCATAAGGAGGACATGCAGACTCCGCACAGAAGGCACCCCAGCCGAGAATCGAACCGGAGAACCTCTTGCTGTGAGGCGGCAATGCTAACCGCTGCACCACTGTGGCCACCCCATTGGATAATTAATAATTGCTGTTAATTGTTAGTAATATATATTCGTATTAGTTTTTTATGTGTGTTATCTCCTAGAAGGCTTGTGAGCCGAGGCGTTAGAGTTCTGCTTATTTATTAAATCTTGTTCTTCTTGGATTACTGGCTATTTATTGTGTTTTTGTTTTTTTAATAAACTTATTGTGTTACAGTTATAAGAAACAAAAAAGTAAGCATTCAAGTAAAACTATATATTCAAAAAAATAAATGCTTTACTGATCTTTTTTCCCTTATTCTAGTTTTATACAATTTTCAAAAAGTTAATACATCTACAAGATTAATAGTAAAACTGGCCATTCAAAACTCATGGTTACCCATATCTGTGGAACTGGCTTTAATGGTATTACACTGTGCTAGAAGGTAGTTTAACTGTTTGTTGTCCTTACTATTTTAGAACAGCCTCTTATCCAGTCATGCTACCATTACCTAGAGGAGGAAGCTGTCACATTGTTTTGTTCTAAATTTACTCTGTAATCTCAAATGTTCACTATATGAAATTTTCACTTAAGCAATGATCACACAGCCTACCTGAATATCTTTAATATTTCAGTGTCAGAATCGGAGTCATAGATCTTTTTTATAAACTTTTTTTTTTATTTGTTTAGCAAAAGGCTTTCATATAATTCTTACTGTATATTTAATAAATAGGTTGAGCTTTACTTTGGAGGATTTTGCAAACTCAAGTAATTTATCCTGCATCTTTTGATGTGTTTAGTAATCTCTTATATCAACAAAGATAAATGAAATCTGTTGTTCAACCAGCTCTCTTTTGATCATTAGCACAGTTTTACCAAAAATACTTTACTAAATTGATACAAAATGTATACTTAATTATACTAAGTGCAAAAGGCTACTGCACAATCTATTACTATAGAAATATTCCATAGGGGAAACAAATTAGAAAAAACAAGCAGGAAGGTAACTTCTAGCTACACATATAACAACAGGAAGCACTGTTCTAGTTTGTATAGTCAGCTTAACACCATTCTTGCAAGTTAGCAAAGAAGAGCATGCCAGTAAGTATCTGGTGTAAATTTTGATTTAATACTGTGAAGTTTTTGAATGAAAGTGCCATTTACCCTGACTGAAAACAATAACTACATTGTATCCAGAGCACTGAAGTGTCAAAATAAGCTGAAAACATAATGACGGTAATATATTCTGCTTGTCCATATATAACTTGTATATCTTACTTTAACATGGCCAGCAGAATTGCAAGGTAGCAGTCAGCACTAATGCCCCACAGCACCTGTCTCTACAGTCTGGAACCAGGCTGGGGCACTTTCTATGCTGAGTCTGCATATCTTGCTTGTGTCTGCTTATGGTTTCACTAGGATCTTTAGAGTCTTCTCACATCTCAAATATAGGATGACAGCTAAATTGGTCATCTTCTAAATTGCTTGTAGGAGAGTGCATAGCACATGTGTATATGTGTGTGTGTGTGTGTGTGTGTGTGTGTGTGTGTGTGTGTGTGTGTGTGTGTGTGTGTGTGTGTGTGTGTGTGTGTGCTCCCCCTTTCCAGGATAGATTCTGGCTCTACCTAAACCCCCAATAGGATAAAACAAGAAATGGAAAAGGAATGACTGAATGAATGTAAAATACCCAATAAATTTAGGTCTGAGGAAGAGAAACATAGTGAAGTCATTACATTTCATTGCTAGACTAAATGAAATTCCATGCTAAAAATGTAATGTTGCTAGCAGACTGAATGCTATTCATGTGGTCTTTTGGCTCTTCTCTTATGACTTTTAGGTATCTAGGTTGAGCTTAAAATTTATAAATGCGCACCAGACCATTATTAAGCCAATATATACTGTAACCCAAAAAAATGTAGTGATCTAAATAATGATTGCACATAAATACATAATAGTGTACATACATGTGTAAATAAAGTGTTGGTTTCTTTAAATGCAATCAGTGTTTTGCTCATTTATAACTGCTACTTTAAGAATACAGAGGAATCCTCCTGTGTTTACAAAAATGGATTTGTTGAATGAGAATTTGGAAATAATATAAAAAGATGATTGGATGATTGGGACAAGCCTAGGCAGAAAGTGCTTGCCCCCTGATAAAGGTAGTTTAATGCATAGAGAAAAAGTTGTATGTGCTTTAGGAGAACAAGGTGAAGAACTACATTGGAGAAGAGTCTGGAAAATTTGTCCACAGGGATGAATAGGAATCAAAGAACACTACCATCAGAAACTGTTTCTCAGCAATCTAAATCTGAAGGTACTGGATGTTAATTTTAGTTAAAACCACAAAGTCTGTTTTATTTTTTTTTAAGAACCTGCCTTAGCTGTACTTGTATATAGTAAACTGCTCTATTTTTATAAAGACTGGCAGTCTCGGCTGCATTAATTTTCCATGAGATATGAATACACATTCTCATACACACACACACACACACACACACACACACACACACACACTTATATATATATATATATATATATATATATATATATATATATATACTTATGTCAGAAGATCGGGTTTTTGGAAACTTAAACTTCATATGGTTGAGCCCGTGTGTTCGATTTTCTGAAAACTCAAAGTATTGTATGAAAATTGCATTAAAGTAGGGATCAGGGAATCAAAAAAGTGCATAATAGATGCTTCCAGAAAGAGATGAGAAGAGTTTCAGACAGCTTTTCAATGCTTAAATAAAGAACACTGTTGAATGTCCAATTATTCAACTTTCTAGGTAAGTGGCCTACATTCAGAAGTTTTGCTGCCTTGCATCCATTTGAGTATATTCCAGGTTATACATCTTTATATAATTTTTTGCCTAATGTCTACTGAATCTTCTAATGAATAGCAAAGATGGCTGGCCTCAGAAAATTGACTTATTCTTCTAAATTATTTTGTCACAGATTAGTCATGAAGACAGACTTCATAGCTTTTTGCAAATATCATGGATAGAGAGTTGTATTTAGCTTGCTATTTAAGTGACATTTATGCATCAACATCTGTCTAGTTAGTATCATACTCTTAAACATACCTCTCAACCTGCAAACATTGAAAACAGGAAAAAAGGACTTTGAAAAGTAAGTACATCCAGCCAAAAATCTGAAGATCTAATTAGCATAACATTTGAATACCAAATAGTATGTATAACCATTCCTGCTTACAGTAGGACTGTGGGATACTACTCAAAAAACATGTTTTAAAAACAGAGAGTGACAAAAATAATGCAAAAGTATAAATGTGTTATCAAAAAGCCAGTGTAAAATCTGTAGACTTTAGAGAACTGTATTCCAAAAGTCTAACTTCTTCTTCTTTCGGCTTTTCCCGATTAGGGGTCACCACAGCGGATCATCTGTTTCCATTTCTTCCTGTCCTCTGCATCTTGCTCTGTCACACCAACCACCTGCATCTAAACCTTATCTTAGGCCTTCCTCTTTTCCTCTTACCTGGCAGCTTCATCCTTAGCATCCTTTTCCCAATATACCCAGCATCCCTCCTCAGCACATGTCCAAACCAATGCAATCTTGCCTCTCTGGCTTTGTCTCCAAACTGTCCAACCTGGGCTGACCCTTTAATATACTTATTCCTAATCCTGCCTACCCTCGTCACACTAAGTGCAAATCTTAACATCTTTAACTTTGCCCCATCCAGCTCTGACTCCTGCCTTTTTGTCAGTGCCACTGTCTCCAACTCATATAACATAGCTGGTCTCACTACCCTTTTGTAGACCTTCCCTTTCACTCTTACTGGTACTCATCTGTCACAAATCGCTCCTGACACTCTTCTCCACCCACTCCACCCTGCCTGTACTCTCTTCTTCACCTCTCTTCCACACTCGCCATTACTCTGAACTGTTGATCCCAAGTATTTAAACTCATCCACCTTCGCCAACCCCACTCCCTGCGTCATCACCATTCCTCTATCCTCCCTTTCATTCACACACACATATTCCATCTTAGTCCGGCTGACCTTCATTCCTCTCCTCACTAGATCATATCTCCACCTCTCCAGGGTCTCCTCAACTTGTTCCCTACTCTCACTACATATCACAATGTCATCTGCAAATATCATAGTCCACGGGGACTCCTGTCTGATCTCGTCTGTCAACCTGTCCATCACCAGTGCAAATAAGAAAGGGCTCAGAGCTGATCCTTGATGTAATCCCACCTCCACCTTAAATGCATCTGTCACTCCCACTGCAGATCTCACTGCTGTCACACTACCCTTGTACATATCCTGTACCACTCTTACATACTTTTCTGCCACTTCCAACTTCCTCATATAATACCGCAACTCCTCTCTAGGCACCCTGTCATACGCTTTCTCTAAGTCCACAAAGATACAATGCAACTTCTTCTGACCTTCTATGTACTTCTCCATCAACACTCTCAGAGCAAACATTGCATCTGTAGTGCTCTTTCCTGGCATGAAACCATACTGCTGATCACTAATTATCACCTCCCTTCTTAATCTAGCTTCCACTACCCTTTCCCATAATTTCATGCTGTGACTGATCAGTTTTATCCCTTTGTAGTTACTACAGCTCTGCAAATCACCCTTATTCTTAAAAATCGGTACCAAAAAACTTTTTCTCCACTCCTCGGGCATCCTCTCACTTTCCAAGATTTCATTAAACAATCTAGTTAAAAACTCCACTGCTATTTTTCTAAACACCTCCAAACTTCCACAGGTATGTCATCTGGACCAACAGCCTTTCCATTCTTCATCCTCTTCATAGCTATCCTTACTTCCGCCTTGCTAATCCATTGCACTTCCTGATTCACTATCCCCACATCATCCAACCGTCTCTCTCTCTCTCATTCTCTTCATTCATCAGCCCCTCAAAGTACTCTTTCCATCTGTTCAACACACTCTCCTCGCTTCTGAGTATGTTTCCCTCATTATCCTTTATCACCCTTACCTGCTGCACATCTTTACTAGCTCGGTCCCTCTGTCTAGCCAATCTGTACAGGTCTTTTTCTCCCTCCTTAGTGTCCAACCTTTCATACAACTCTCTATAAGCCTTATCCTTAGCCTTTGCCACCCCTCTCTTTACCATGCACCTCATCTCCTTATACTCCTGTCTACTTTCTTCATCTCTCTGACAATCCCACTACTTCTTCGCAACCTCTTTCTCTGTATACTCTCCTGTACTTCCTCATTCCACCACCAGGTCTTCTTGTCCTCCTTCCTCTGTCCAGATGTCATACCAAGCACCTTTTTAGCAGTCTCCCTTACTAGCTGTGCTATAGTTACCCAGCTATTTGGTAACACTTCACTGCCACCCAGTGCCTGTCTTAACTCTTTCCTGAACTCCACCTCACAATCACCCTTTTTCAATTTCCACCATTTGATCCTTGGTGCTGTCCTCACACTCCTCCTCATCTTCTTGATCATCAATGTCATTTTACAGACCACCATTCTATGCTGTCTAACTACACTTTCCCCCATCACCACTTTACAGTCTCCAATCTCCTTCAAACTGGCCCTCCTGCATAGGATATAATCCACCTGTGTGCATCTTCCTCCACTCTTGTATGTCACCCTATGCTCCTCCCTCTTGTTAAAATACGTATTCACCACAGCTATGTCCATCCGTTTTGCAAAATCCACTACCATCTCACCTTCTGCATTCCTTTCCTTAACACCATACCTACCCATCACTTCCTCATCCCCTCTGTTCCCTTCACCAACATGCCCATTGAAATCTGCTCCAATCACCACTCTCTCACCCTTGGGTACAGTCATCACCACGTCCACCAACTCACTCCAAAATTGTTTTTTCTCATCCATTGCACACCCAACTTGTGGAGCATATGCACTAACAACATTCATCATTACACCATCAATTTCCAGCTTCATAAACATCACTCTATCTGACACTCTTTTCACCTCCAAAACACTCTTGGTATACCGTTCCTTCAGGATAACCTCTACCCCATTTCTCCTCCCATCCACACCATGATAGAACAATTTGAACCCACCTCCAATACACCTGGCCTTACTTCCCTTCCACCTGGTCTCTCGTACACACAATATATGAACCTTCCTTCTGTCCATCATATCAGCTAGCTCTCTCCCTATACCAGTCATGCTGCCAACATTCAAAGTTCCTACCCTCACTACCACACTCCTAACCTTTCTCCTCTCTTCCTGCCTTTGGGCATGCATTCCCCCTCTTCTTCTCCTTCTCCTCCTTCGGCCAACAGTAGCCCAATTTCTGCCAGCACCCTGTCGGCTAACAGTACTGGTGGTGGTCATTGTTAACCCGGGCCTCGACCAATCAGGTATGTAAATCTGTATTGGTTTCCTCATATCTCATTTGGCAGATGTTTTATGTCGGATGCCGTTCCTGATGCAACCCTTCCCATTTATCCAGGCTTGGGACTGGCACAAAGAAATGCTAACACACAAGGTAATTTATTTTACTTCTGAAAAAGGGAGATGCAAGATGTCCTCTGTCTTTAAATTATTGGTGCCACTGGCATGTTGGTTATGTAGTGTGTTTTTTTGTGTACTAGACAGCTTCAAAAATCATGTGTGAAAATTGGATGAAGGGATGAATTAGGCCTTAAAATAGTGTGGGAAGAAATAGCCAGGGAATTGTTATGGCTAGGCTTGTATAGGCTCTAGGGCCGAGAGCCTAGTACCAACCTATGAACCTATGAACATTCCTCCAAAATTAAGTACATTGTGTGCAGATGTAACTCGGAACTGAAAATAGGAATGTTTCTCCAAAATTGGGACAGTGAGAGGTCTGCTCTTAAAGACTGTTCTGTATGGATTTTTACCTCAGAAAAAAATACAAACAATTAGTAGCACAGGAATAATTTATTGCTAAATGCAAATTATTTCATATATGGAGTTCCACCCTAAAGTTTGACTTCTAACCATTTTCAGGTACTTGACCTGTAATAAATATCAGTCATTTTATTGAAATAAAAAACTAAACTGCATCACCAGAAATTAGCCAACTTATTTTTGTATTTAAATGCAAGTGTAAATATTTTTTGGTTATTTTCTGTCTGAGTTTATCAGAACATTTTTATGAGGGGAGAGTGGAGTGTCTGAAGAAAATTAGATAAAATGAATGACTTAGATGGCAGTCACCCTTTAGTCAATATTTTTCCCATGTCAATGCTTACTATTTAATAAGATGACAGATCTCAGACTCTGACAGTTTATAAAGGCCCAGTTTTACTTTAACTACTGAGTAGACATTTGTTAAGTTGGGCTTCATTATTTTTAACTCCACTGCACCAGTCATCCTTGCTGAGCCTATTTTTGTCTTCCTTTCAAAAATCTCTGTGGCCCTAAAATGTTTCACAACTTGTAATCTTCCATGAATGGTCAGATCAAATAAAAACTTTAACCCTGAAAGCTTCCTTACAGAACTAAATGCATGCAACTGGTCTCCTCTTAAACAACTGCTACTGGATGAAGCTGTATCTTACTTCAATTCCAGGTTCCTTTCTATCCTAGACTCTCACACTCCCTTAAGATATATTAGAATTAAATCAAAACCTGCCCCTTGGCTCTCAAAAGATACAAGGGATAAAATTCTCCTGAAAAATAAACTCTGGGCCAAATTTCGTATCACAAAAGATCCCACTGACCAACATAACTTTAGACAAATAAGAAACTCCACTAAAAAAGCTGTACTACTGGATAAAATAAACTATTACTACCATTTACAACAAACCAACCAACATAATCCGCAAAAGTTCTGGGCAGGCATAAACTCTCTCCTAAAGCCTGGCCACAGTGACACCCCACACCCCATAGGCACTTCTAAAATCAACCCAAAACAAACTGCTGATGCCTTCAATACCTTCTTCACTGAAACTGTCCAGTCTCTAGCTAACCAACTAGCCCCTAATATCTCCTCTCAGTCCCCCTCTACTAGCACTTCCATACCCACCTTTCAACTGCAAACTGTACCCACTTCACTTATTCGTTCTCTTCTCCACAAACTTAAAATCTCCTCGACTTCTGCTGACCTTTTACCAGCTCAGTTTCTAAAAATTGCAGCCAGTCCATTAGCCTATCCCATTTCCATTCTGATTAACAGAACCATTGTTGAAGGCTGCATTCCTTCACTTTGGAAAATTTCACATATCATTCCCCTGCATAAAGGAGGGACCTCTACAGAACTCTCAAACTATCGTCCCATAGCCTTACTCTTCCCCTTAGCTAAAATCATGGAGAAATGCATCCAAAAACAACTTCTTGAACACCTATTAAACCACAACCTACTAGCTGGCTGTCAAAATGGCTTCAGGCCTTACCACAGCACCACCTCAGCCCTTCTTTCCTTTACTGACTGTATCAACAAAAACCGGAACAATAACATACTAACCTCTGCTCTCTTTATTGACCTATCCAACACTTTTGATATGGTCAACCACCAGATACTATTAAACTTACTTAAAACATTTGCTCTTGACTTTGGTGCAATAAAATGGTTCAAATCATATCTTCTTAACAAACAACAGGCAGTGCGCTGGGAAAACAGCTTATCCAACCTACTACGTGTTACCCTTGGAGTCCACCAAGGATCAATACTGGGCCCCCTTTTGTTCTCAATCTTCATCAATGATCTACATACCAGTCTGTCCTCTGCTACCTGTATTCAATATGCTGATGATTCTACTTTGATTTGTTCTGCCACATCCCCCTCTGAATTGCACTCTATCACCCAACAGACTTTCTACAATGTTGAAAAATGCTTCCTAAACAGATGCCTAATCTTAAACCCCAAGATAACCAAACTATTACTTTTCTCCTCCACCCAGAAATCTTCTCCACTGAATTTCTCTGTCTTCTCTAATAATGGCACCTACATATCTCCTGACCCCTCCACCAAGCTCCTCGGTGTAGAGATAGACAACAACCTATCCTTTGACTCTCACATTAACAGCACAATAAAACTAGTCAACAGAAAACTTGGCTCCCTGTTTAAAATTAAACCATTTCTTACACCACCTGCCAGAACCTCCATAGCACATACCCATTTGATTTCTACCCTTCTGTACACCTCCCCCATCTATACATATCTGTCCAAAACTAACCTCTCCAAACTAACTGTTGCCTACAAGAGTATTGTCAGATTTGCCTCTGGCTCTACCTTTAGAACTCACCGCTGCCTAAACTTAAAACAACTAGGATGGCTAGAACTGCATAATCTCATCTTATTTCACCAGCTCTCTTTAGCCCATAAAATCCTTTACAAACCTACCAGCAGCCCTAGACTCATGACTCTCATTAGCCCTTATTGTAATCTCAAAAGTCTGCGTTCCTCTAACAAACTTCTAATATCTACCTGCAAATCCAGCAACTTAGCAGGCGAGTCCTTGTTCTCCAACACAATTGGAAAAGCCTGGAACTCCCTTCCTTCCAACCTCACTGCTCTCTCCACTCTTCCCAGCTTCAAATCCCAACTCAAAACTCTCCTCCTAACTCACTGGCTCTGCCCCTGCTCTAATCCTGACTAGCTAGCACTCTGCTCCCAGAACTCTCACTTATCTTGCTTCTAATCCAATCAAAAACTTACTACTAAATTCAGTTTTGTTTTTTCCCCATGATGTTCTTATTTTTGCTTATTGCAGACATTGTAAAAAATATTTTATTTACTTCTCTGAACTATATGTGTAACTTTTTTTTTTTACTGTTAAATGCTTTTAATGAATAATGCTCAAATGTACCTCACTTGGAGCTCTTCTCCCCGGGTCTCTGCTGAAAATGGACATGGATCCAGATGGACCAGCCCAGTCAATAAATGTAAAATAAAAATAAAATAAAATAAATGAAAACTATCTTCTCCTCTGATCACCCCATTTACCTTTTTGTCTCCTTTACTTATAATATACTGAAGTTGTAAAGGCATGTGACAGCTTGCTGTTGACCAAAATGTACTCACTGAATACCATCATAATGTATAATGTGTTCAGTGCTATAATATCTATAAGTCCATTTCAGTACCAATAATATTAAATATCTCTTACTGTATTAAGTTTTTCAGTATAACTTCTTTCAGTGAAGTTTGTCAAATTATCTATCATCTTTATTTTACAAAGCTTATAAATTACACATTTGACAAATGGAAATTTGAACTGTATTTACTGCTATAATTACTCTGTACTGAAAAGCTGTTGTTAACTCTTCAAAAGTCTTACTTTCATGTTATGGTCATCAGTCTTATATCACTGTATGTGCTGGATCAGGGCTGAAAAGGGATAGTCAAAGCAGCCCACTTACCAGATTAACAAAAGAAAATAAGTACACATAGGAAAAGAAATCATAGTCATGAGGTAGCCATTGTAAGAAATAAATTAAATCTAGAAAACAAACAATATGAAGATTTCAGATCACATCAGCATAGCCACCTAAATACATAAAGTTCTAAGTATATTATCAAAACCATGTGACTGTTCTGAGACTTATGAGGCCACTGACCTATACCTCGCTATGGTGAAGGAGTAAGACACAATCCTGGATACATGCATTCCAGGAAATCATCTATCAAACTGCAATCACCTCTTCATCTTCTGGACAATTACCAGTGAAGAGGCACAAAAAACTGGGAAATGCATGTTTTTGTCTACATTTTAGACATTTAATGCCAACAGAAAACTACTTGATTTACAACAGGCCTAAAGTCATTCTCTCTGACTGAACATAGAAGACAGGACTTAAATTTTATTAACTGCAACTTATAATAGGCAAGATTATTTAACCAAACCAACAGTATAACTAGTTCAGAGAAAATAATGCAGGACAACATAAAACATATACAGAATGTGGGGATTATATGATAACCTGAAGAACTGCTGACCAACGAGGTACAAGCACATTTTTACTCGGTTGTGAGTTTTGCCATCACAAGTCAAAGCACACCCTCCCCACCTCAGATTAGTTAACTGCAAAGGAACATTTGTACTGAAAACAAGGGATAACGTCAGTGGGAGAAGATGAATTGTGAGACAGATGACCTCTTTGTCAAGTAAGTACATGTCATACATTGTGAAAGATAACCTTATATAACATCAGTAAAATAACCTCTGAATAGATTAAGAAACCACCCCGATTGTCTCTCATTGCAGTTCTCTAGATGTGCACAGTCTGCAGAATATTCCTCTCAATGCTTTGATGCTAATGAAGAGTAAAACAGATAAACATTCCTCCTTCTTCTGATTTAAAGGACAACTAAGAGAAGCATGCTTTAGCTTGCCTAGGGTCATCCAGTTAAGTTCAAGAAGACAGTGTAAGAATTAAAGGACAAGCTAAAAAAGAGAACCTGAAGACAAAAAAGTAGGTTTAAAAGCAAGAGAATGAAGTATACTTGTTTACAGTTTAAATGGTGGAGCCTAAGAATCCATCCTAGTTAAAGTTGTAAGAATAATAACAAGCATGAAGTTTAGTAATGTATGAAATGGCAGTGCAACAAATTTTATAGACATATGATTTGCTGATTATTCAACAGTTAAGGAAATAGACAGATCAGGTAAGTCAGGAGATCTCCATGGACCATGAGAGCTTAAATAACTATGATGCAATAACACACTCTTCACATCGGGGCTGCATCAGGGCCAAGAACAATGGGCATTTTTAACAAATTCATCCAACAATATTAAAATAACCAAAGTTCAACCCAGTAATACTATTTACTACCCTTTTCAACAAACTGCAGTAGTACAGCATGCCACTCATGAAGTGTAGAAGATGACTCTAGAACTAATCAATGCAAATAGAGTTCCTTGAAATTTCAAATATTGTTTTGAGGAAACATCACCGATCAGAGTACTGTAAGAGAAAGGAGTTGCACCCCACCACCTTCACATATCTGTAACTATGTAACAAACATGGCAATTCCCTTCACATACCTGTAAACTGTGTAGCAAACATGGTAACTTAGCTTCAGTTCTCGCAATTTCTGTTTTCATTCAGTCATTCCTTTATTCATCCATTCATTCATTCATTTATAAAAATGACTTTGCAGTTATTAGAAAGCAGATATAATTGGAAGATGAACTAAAATGATGACTGCAAACTACAGACCTGTTGTATGACATGAAAATTAAATAATTATTAAAAAGGAAAATGACATTGTAGCTTCAGGCCAGTTATTTTACATTAAAAGGGTTCGTGGTCTGCACTCTTGTGGGAGGAGAGGCTGGACTCTGCCCTTCTGAGCTGGGAATTTCTGGTTAAAAGCTTATAGTGCCTGGATATTTGAACTGCTTCTTACTGAAATTGGTGCACCTTGTTTGCTGTAGCATAGACTAGATCCAGGCCTGCTGAATCTAGCTTTGTTTGTATAACTTGAGCACTAATTCAGGCATTCTTTAAAGTATTCAATTGTATTTATTACTGCTTGGTAGTAACTTGATTAAAGTGTAGATATCATTCTAAGTCTTTTGGATTAAGCACTTGGGCTTCAGACCAGTTGTTTTACATTAGGAAGGTTTGTGGCCTGCACTGTGGTGGCAGGACAGGTAGCTTACATCCTTCTAAGTTGTGAAGTGCTGATTGGGGACTCAGTGTCTGTTATTCTAAAAGTGTATTAGTTCTGGTTTAAGCACTTGGGCTTCAGACCAGTTATTTTACATTAAGAAGGTTCGTGGTCTGCACTCTTGTGGGAGGAGAGGCTGGACTCTGCCCTTCTGAGCTGGGAATTTCTGGTTAAAGGCTTATAGTGCCTGCATATTTGAACTGTTTCTTACTGAAATTGGTACACCTTGTTTGCTGTAACATAGACTAGATCCAGGCCTGCTGAATCTAGCTTTATTTGTATGCTGCTTGTTTGTTTGCTTGTTATTTCCCTGAAATGCTAATTCCACGTAAAACGCAGCTTTTTAGCGCTTCTGTGGATCCCTAGTGATATCTGCATTGCTTACTGTACTTATTTCCTTGTTTCACTTGAAAGAAAGTTACTGTTTAGTCGTTTTTGCATTTAAGTTACCTGTAACACATTGCATTTAAGTTACCTGGCACTTGCTCACTAAAGCAATTATATAAGTCAGCACTAAAATATTAAAAGCACTATACCCTCACAAACTCCCCTTGAGTACCTCGTTCCCCATTGGCCCTTTTTTTTTCAATTATAAAGGAATTCCCAATACTGTTTTAGCATGTCCAAAGGTCAGTTGTCAATCTCCTCTCTGGTCCAGCTGGTGAATCTGGGAATCTTGAGGCAATGTTACAACTGCCTCATGTACACAGACAACCCTCTCCTCCTCCCAACAAATTCCAACACATGTGAGAGATGCAACCATATAGCCATACTGGAGGCTAAGCTCTCTCAACTCAGTACTGGCGAAACCAGTCAGGACGAGAAGAAAACCACATTCACTACAATTCCAGACTCACATAGACCTACCACCTCAGCAAACCAAACACATAAACACACAAAAACATACTCAGAGGCTCTAAATAAAAATGTGCCTAAGCAGCAGAGACCTCCAAAGCAGACACCCAAGCAACCGCTACCCCAAAACAAAACACATGCAACACATAGCTCACAAAGCCAGTGTGCCGAACAGTCACAGCCCTTAAGGCTAAACAACACACCTGATACATTTGTAATAGGTGACTCTATCGTCAGGCACACTGATGTCCCGCTCACCAGGCTAAACAAGGAGAAGGTCACAGTGAGCTGCTTGTCGGGCGCTAGGATCCACCACATAACACAAGCACTCAGGTCACTCCAAGGCAAGTACAAATATGACTCAGTCATTGTCCATGCTGGTGTGAATGACCTGAGATGTACCTCCCTGGACTACATGAAAAGAGACATAGAGGAGCTCTCTGAGCATGTAGCCCAGGCCGGTATGACCCTGACCTTGAGTAGCATCTCACCCTCACCAAGAATGATGCCACAATATGAAGACAAGATGATCAAATTCAACAATTGGCTTAAGTATTGGTGTCATTCAAAGGGGATCCAATGCCTGTCAGCCTGGGATGACATGCTCGACAAGCCACGATGCTTTGATAGGGATGGCTTGCACCTGTCATCCCTGGGCTTTTGGATATTGGCAAAGGCTCTTGCTACCCCCATAGTTCCTTTTTTAGGCAAGGCTCAAAAGACAAACCCACCTCCATAGGTATCACAAGGGATAAAAAACTAAGAGTAATGCTACTCAATGCCAGAAGTCTAAACCTCAAGATGCATGCACTTGAAACTCTCCTTAGCGTGGAGAACATCAATATCTGTGCAGTAACAGAAACCTGGTTCAAGGCTCCCGAGAGCACCCCAGCACTACCAGGTTATACCTCATACCATGATTTTCGGCCCCAAAACTTGGACTGTACCACAAAAGGAAGGGGAGTATCAATATTCGTCAAAGATACCCACACCTCCAGGTTGGTGGCACAGCACGAAGCATCAGAGACTATCCATACGCAACTAACAGTGGGTAAAACTGCCTTCCAGTTTATAGCCTGCTACAGACCACCCTCCCAAACCAAGGAGCCCCACTCGGCCTTCCTGAGAACACTGGAAAATATGAAGGTCTCTCCAAACACCATTATATTGGGTGACTTCAACTACCCAAACATAGACTGGGAGCATTACTCTAGCTCCAACACCCTAGCCCAAAGGTTCCTAGAATTTATAAACTCAAATGCTATGGAACAACTTGTTACCACTCTCACAAGAGGGGAAAACATACTGGACCTGATCATCACCAACATGGGAACTCTATGCTCCAGCCCAGAAGTGTATCCGTCACTGGTAAGATCAGACCATAAACTAATCTCACTGGATATTCACATCCTGACTCCATCCCCTGCCCTGAAAACCACAGTGAAAAACTTCTCTAAAGCAAATTTCACACTCCTCAAAACCGAGGTGGAATCCTTCAAAGCCCCCAGGCCTGTGGAAAATACGGCCCAGACCGCAGAATCCTTTATAAACGCATTCTATGAACACCTTCAGGAATGCATGGATCATGCAATCTCAAATAAAACCAAGACCCAATCCTCCAAAGGCAGACGTCCTGTCTGGTGGACCCCAGCCATAAACAAACTATACAATAGAAGGAGGAAGCTACTATATGATAGAGCAAAATCCCAAAAAGGGAAGGCATCTCTGATCAGTATTAGCAAAAAACTATAGACACTCATAAAATCGTCTAAGTCCAGCTTCGAGAGAAAAATTGCACAGGACACTAAGGATAATCACAAGGCTTTCTTTAGTTATGTTAGGAACCTGGGTGGGAATTCCCAAATATGCTCAGAATTAGTCCAAAATGACAAAAAATACACCGAACCCACAGACATTGCCAACATCCTAGCTGACAGGTTCAGCGCAAACTCCCCCCCCACCAAAAGGGCAAATATTTATCCCAGCAGAGTGCTGCCCCCCTGACATATCAGATGCTCAGGTAAGAGCTGCCCTCTCCAAAGCAAAAAACACAGCATCAATGGGACCAGACGGTGTCCCAGGCTGCATCCTACATGAACTCCAAGAAGAGCTAAACCCAAACACAAAACTACTGTTCAATGTACCCAAAGAGTGGTGTACAGCAACAGTGGTCCCTCTCCACAAAGGTGGTGCCTCAATGGATCCTGGAAACTATCGCCCCATAAGCCTAACTAGCTTGGTCTGCAAAGCTATGGAAAGGATCATCATGGACCTTATAAATAAAGATATTGGGGACCTACAGACATTGAATCCTACCCAGTTCGGCGTTGTTAAGGGCAGATCCTGCCTCTTAAACCTGGTTGATTTCTTTGAAACAGTCACCAAGGCCATTGACGAGGGGAAGGTGGTCCACACAGCCTACCTGGACCTCGCAAAAGCCTTCGATACAATACCCCACTTGGGCATTATAGATAAGCTCACCAGCTTAAATATAAACCCCTATGTCACTAGATGGGTTGCAAACTGGCTCAAGGACAGAACCCACATGGTTAAAATTGCTGGAGCCATGTCAGACTCCAAACCAGTTACAAGTGGCGTCCCACAAGGCTCAGTCCTGGGACCACTCTTGTTCGGTATATATTTCTCGGAGGTACAGGCCAACACGGAAGGACTGTGGCTGACTAAGTTCGCAGATGGCTGCAAACTGGGTGCCATAATCGGCTCTCCAGCCAACACAAGCATCCTCCAAAAGGGCCTCATAGAAACAGACAACTGGTGCCAGAGCCATGGCCTCAAGCTAAATGCCAAAAAGTGTATAGTCATCCCCTTTGGCAAAAACAAAGTGCCCACAAATTACCACATAGGTGGTAATCCATTAAGTACAGAAGAAGTAATTAGGGACCTGGAGACCCAAGTTGATAGCAATCTCTCATTTGACAACCACGTGGCCAAAGTGGTTAGAAAAACATTTGATATAGCCCACCTAATCATGAAGGGATTCACATCTAGATCAGGGAAGGTCATCATGCCTCTTTACTCATCCCTCATCAGGCCCATAATTGAGTACAATGCCCCTTTTGGGATGTACCTTACCAGACACCTGCAGTAACTGGAAGGACCCCAAAAGTACCTCACCAAGAGGATCATAGGGCTCAAACAGATGCCATATGCTGCCTGGTTAAAGAAACTCCCGCTCTACTCAGTGGCATACCACCTGCTCAGAGGCGATCTGTACCTGACGTATAAAGCCAAGTCCAACCCGGAATTAATGGACATGCTGCACCTCAGAAAATCCAAATCCCATCAAGCTACGCACTTGAGAGACTTGAACCTCAGCACTGAAATAAATAGGACATGCTGGAGGGACAGATTCATAACCCAGAGGCTCCCTTCACTCTGGAATAAAATCCCAGTCCAGGTTAGGCAGAGTCCCTCATTGACTCTCTTCAAGAGGAATCTTGATGAGTGGATGGGAGATCGCAGGTTTACCCCGGGTATCACTTCTGTGTCACTGTTAGACAGAGGCACAGTATACTAACCTCGAAAAAGGGCATAGCAAAATTAATTTAAAATGGGTGGCGAAAGCCAAACACACTCTGGCTAGGCTTATAAATGCCCTAGGGCAGATAGCCTAGTATGAACCTATGAAAAGTAAGTTAAAACACAGTTCCCAAAACAAAGGCCATGCCAGAATAATCTAATAGAGTTCTTTCACCATATGACCATGGGGAAGACAAGAGTACCATGGAGAGATTTGGATCACTTTGCATTTACCACACTATTTCACAGAGACACATAGAAAATGATTAATAAACAGTTCGGTATTCCAGATCTGGCTTCAAAAGATGAAGACTGGGTGATGACTGACTGAGAACTAGAAGAAGATAATCACAACAAAGAGGTGTGGTGTTCTCACCCCCGACGATAGAGATATGTTGTCATTTCTCTTAGCCTGCTTTAATTTATCCATTTATTATCTGTAATGTCCATCTGCAAGTGCTAGGTTAGCTGCCCCTGTGGACCATGTTACGCTTAGCTAGTTTCCCTTTAAAGTGCAAATTAAACCTTGTACCTTATGTCTGTGAGGTAAACCCCTTAACCATTTTGCCTAATACCTTTTGTATTTTCAGAAGATGAGAGAGTTGGGAATGATGAAGGCTTGCATCATTATGCTGTAGATGGGGAGGTCTCGTATACCATGTGAAATTTCCAAGTGCACTTACAAGAATCTATAAGAAGGAGCTGTCTGGGGAAAGACATAAGCATGCATGATGTGTATGCCTATACACGTCTGTCTGGTGCAAAAACAGTGAATATGTACTCATGTCATTATGGAACTTGGCTTCTATTGGAAAACAAATGGATTTTTTTCCAGTATACCAAACCCTTCTCCTTCCAGAACTAGAGACCTAAGCTGTTCTTAGGTGTTTGATGCTCGCCTTTCCCTGATGACCCACAGATATACTGGAGAAACTAACAAAAAACAGTTATCCAGGAGGCTGCCATGTCCCTGCAGCACTGGATGGGCTACAGTAAATGATGACCTCTGATGAAAATGTGCTGGTAATGGGCTGCTACAGCTAGGTTACAGCTAGGTAATATGCAGAGCTTAACGTAAAAGTATACTTTTTTGGAAAAGCACAGAAGATCAAAATGAGTTATTTATTTAGTATGTACTTACTTTTCTATTATGTAAATTTATTTTTAACTGGACAACCCACTGGACATAAGCATCCTTTTGTAGGCAGCCCTGAAGTACTGGAAAAAATTGGTGGAATAATCAACATGTAGCACCATGGCTTCTCAGCAGAGAAATGCAAAATGATGCATTCTGGAGAATGAAAAAATGGCAAAACTGGCAAAACCACACGAATATACAAACACACACACAAACACCAAACTACAATATGGAAAGGCACCTTGGGGTAATTTTTTCAAGTTATCATGAAAGGTAAGCACTAAGTATAAAGGCATACCAGTCTATTTGCTTATCATCACCTTCAACACAGCAAAGACCTAAACAAATGAGTTTCCTCTTCTTCTGCTTTTTCTTCTTTGATTCCCACGTCTTTTTAAATGCATGTTTACTTATTAATAGGGTAAGACCCATTAGAAAGAATAGACTTTGTTCAGACACTAACCACGTATTCTGGTTACTAGATTTGCTCGGGCACAGAATATGATAACAGCGAATAACCCAATACTATAATATGACATTTGGTTGTTGCTCACAGCCTTTGCACTCTGGATTACGCTGCTACATTAAACTGTAGAAATGTGTAATGCTTCTCTCTTCCTGTAACCCCCCCCACACACACACACTCAAAACCCCAGCCTTGCAATCGCTAACAAGTTAAAGGAGTTGCCGATGATGGCATCATGAGTTAATGCTATATCACGTGCAGTCTTTAGGAAGTAGGATATACAGCCTGCATGTTTTATTTTCACAAATCACTTTCACCACAGGTTGAGGAAATACCATTATCGCAATGTTTAAGAATGACTGCTAGCACTCAGTTCCTTTCTAGATGTTTTCTGCTTATCAAATGCATCAAAAGGCATTGAGCCGTGCAAGTTTTAATTTAGCTGAAATGTGTGGTGGCTACAGAGATCTAAGCCCCTACCACCTTAAAACCCTATCTACTATAGTATCTGCATAATGCATTCTTTTGTTACTTTTTGTTCTATTCCACTGGGCCATATACCCAAACATTCTCTCTTTTCTTCTTACTGGCTCCATATATAAATATTGCAAACCACAGTTTACTTTCTTCCGGTTAGGGGTCGCCACAGCGGATCACCTGTCCGCTCATGATTGGCAGTAGAGTTTTAAGGTGTCGAGTTGCCAGCCCGGCGCCCAACCTTCCACGGAAGGCACACACTCACACTAGGGCCAATTTAGAGTGCCCAATCCACCTACAGCAGCATGTCTTTGGGAGGAAACCGGAGCAAACCCACGCGACCACAGGGGAGGACATGCAGACTCTCCGCAAAACCTCTTGCTGTGAGGGAACAACGCTAACCGCTGCACCACTGTGGCCGCCCAAACAACGGCTTACTTTACCATCATGTAATTTCTGTCAAATGCTGTTTCAATAAATGTTCGCGCGCGTTAATGTATGTGCGCGAGTGTGCGCGTCTGACCATGTCTGTGCGTGGAGTTCTCAACGTTCCATGTCCAAAATGTTGGGCACTGCGTCCCATAATGTGGAAGAAGTAGGTAAAATGTGAACCGTCCGTACTAACAGCTTACAATAACTTCAGCTAGGAAGCTCAAAAGTTGAAATGTACTACTTTACACTTGCAAAAAGTTATTTTGATGAATGGATATGACTCGGTATGATTTACCTAAGATATTGATTAAATATTATGTTTCGGCTTCCCAGTGCTGACTGATGATTATCAGTCGCAATGACGTACACACAAACACACACACACACTCTAATAGTCAATCATACCACTCAAGTGCACCTTGTTATGAGGAGCGCTCCATATTCCTTACAGTTCCACATTGAGAAGATCTCCCAGGCATTAGTGAGTTAAAGAAATGTTATGTTTTAACAATAAAGCTCTTAATTTTATTCCAGATTTAGTAGGATACTGCGTGGGCACCAGTGTGTGTGTGTGTGTGTGTGTGTGTGTGTGTGTGTGTGTGTGTGTTGGGAGTCATACATCACATACTACTGCACAAGTCATTTCTCCTGAAATTTCACGTAAACTACTGGTGTCTTTCTACTAAATATATTAATTACAGTAGCTTTGACACTATTTCTGCTATAATATTACTGAGAAACGTTTACTAAACGGTTACGATTCATTTTTGCCTTACAAATGTTAAAGTGCATCATTCTTCAACAAGTGATAACAAACAATAAGTTTAAAGCTGTAGTACAAGTGGCTAAATTTTCCAAGGAGTTTAATACAGTTTCTTCAGTATCTAACTTTTTTCGTAGAATAGACTTTGCAAACTATTTAACATAGCCATGCTGCAAGGTTTCAGTGAAAAGGTCATTGATAACTGCTTTCCTGACACCTGCAAGAGAAACCCATCAACCACTTACATCCAACTGGATTGAATTATTTGGCAAGGGGCTAATAATATTGTATAGCAGCACAGCACATTTATTCAGGTTTCACAGGATTACATCTGCATATCTCTCAATTGCCCTTGATTTTTAAATCATACGAACTTTTGTTTCAACATTTTGTTTCCTTCCTCCTAAAACTGGATTTAACTCTGTTTTTTTTTTCTTTATTCTATTTATTTATTATTGAGAAAAAGTGTTGAGTTTCCTTCCGTAAGTATTCATTGTGATTGCAGTTGCATGCTTCTTTTATTTCAGAAAATATATAAAATGTTTTTCTATCAACTTTTTTTAAGTTAATACTGGCAGTATTTAAAATGTCTCCCTAATTTGGGCCCTTTATCTATTTGCTTTGCTCCCATAACTCTCAGATGCCCAGAGTTTCACAGAATATCGACATTTTTGCCTCATATTTTCGGTTTGTTTCTCATAAAATTGTGGATTCCTGACAAATTATTGGCAAATCATAGAGGACTGAAATCAGAAAATAATGGAAGCAATTTGAATTATTGGTTTCATATCTTTCAGAAAATCATACTAATGCAAAACATATTATTCTATCAACTTTCTAATTTTGCAAGAACAATATTTTTAAAAGTGCCCATATTTGTGGGCCCCTGTCCCCCCATTATTTATGGCTTTCTCCAGATTTCTTGCTGTTAGAGGTTGAGAGATATGTTTGCTCCATATTATGGAGAAAGAAGGACGAGAGCTATGGTTCTCCCTACTAGCACAGTATCTGAGCAGTGAAGTTGGGAGAGATGAGAGCCATGAAACACCACCTTTGAGAAACAGCTAAATAACAGAGTATAGGTATGTCAAAACGATATTTTATCACAACTCTCAACGACATGCCCTTCAAACCCTTATCACAAGAAATCTGGACAAAGCCCAAAACGGGGATACAAAGGCCCCAAAACAGGGATACATTTTAAAAATTGCTCCTACAAACTTAGAAAGTTGTTACATTATCAGGTTTTACTTTAGCATGCACTTTTCAAAAGGATATGAAGTCTGAAACTCAAATGTCTGTCATTACTTAGTGACTTCAGTCCTCAATGATTTGCCAGAAAACCGCAAATTTATGAGGAACAGACCAAGACTAGAAATCAAAAATCTGGAAAGTCTGCGAAAATCTGGACAGTTGAAAGGTACGCTAAACGGTCCCTGACTTCGCAGTACGTCACATATTTTCCGTCATCGTTATTATTTAATAAACAAGTGGATTAATCCTAATAAAATATGTGTTTTACGGCAAATCCTTGCAGGCTACAGTCATAAACTACGGATACACAGTTGAGTTTCGAACTTCATGTATTATAGAAAATGCACGCTAATGCAAAATCTATTACACTTGCAACTTTAAAAAAATATATAAGAGCAATAGATAAAATCTGTCCCTGATTTTGTGCCTTTGTCCCCTCTACATTTTGGCTTTGTCTCTGATTCTTGCATTAAGATGTTGACAGCTATGCCTTTTAATATATCTGTAAACGCCATAATATTAGAGACAAGTCAGCAGAAGAACTCACCCCCTTCTGAAGCAGCAAGACTTGTGAGTAAAACGGTCTGTATCCTCCCTCTTGAACTGTGCTGTAAAAATGAGAAGTCCTGTATGGAGTCCCCGCCTCTGTCAGTGCTCACCATTCCCTTACTGCAATCCCAAGTGCGCCGTTATATAATGGGAACCGTAAACCAAGGAGGGACCGCCTAACCAGAGCTCCGCACCTATGTCTTTCCAACGCCTTTTTTGTAAAATCTTTTAAGACATATTCCTGGTTTTCTTCCTGTATGTCCACACACCTCTGTCATTTTATTATCTCGTGTTAAAATAAATATGCAAGTTAAGGGAATAAAAAAAAAAACACATAAAAGTTCAAGATCAAGCAGGTGGGTGCTTAGGTTATGCTAAGACAAGGACCTGGGGAACCAAACTCGTAAGCAGAACTTTAAAGTTAAGGCAGATTTCCGTGTCCAGTCCTAAGAAACATTGTAATGTCTTAACTATTTGCGAACAATGTAGCGTCGCCACCCTTTCAAATGCCCAAAGTGAGATATATTTAGTAGAAACGTGGGTTTTGAAGGACAAAACATACCCAAGACCAATGCAAAGGGCAAAACTTCACTTTTTTTTACCAAAATAATAACTTATTTTGTAGCATGTTTAGTTACTATGCTATTTCGTATAACGTTAAGGTGTTTCAAATTAAAAATAACTGTTTTATACAACTATTAAAGAAAACTTTTGGGCATCTGTGTCCTATGAGGAAAAACACAAAAAATGACAAAAGTCCTGAGATAGTAGCATAAAAATGCTTTATAACTTCCTACTAATAGTTGCATTAGACTTGTTTTATATCTGAGCCCCCTTAATATTGTATGAAATAACCGAAGCAACTTAAGGTCAACAAGTGTAAGCATTAATTTTTGGCAAAAAGTTAGCAGTTGCACTGATTATGGTTATGCTGTTGTCCAGCAAAATCTCGCATTTCCATGAACAATGTCCCACTTTGGTCATCTGAAAAGGTTGCAACCCAAATGCTACGTTACTGTACGGATACGAAATCTTTGACTATAACCTGTTTGTGTGCCTGTGTTACATATAACATAATATAACATAATATAATATGGTATAATAGATACATATAGGCATAGTGTGTGCATGTGTGTGCCTTCTGGGGAAGGTTGGGCGCCGGTCTGGCAACTCGACACCGTAAAACTCCACTGCCAATCATGACCGGACAGGTGATCCGCTGTGGCGACCCCTAACCGGGAAAAGCCGAAAGAAGAAGAAAAGAACATACATATAGGCATAGCTATAGATATATAGATACAATCGAAGATATTTCTTTATTTACGGTTCACCAGATCAGCCATTTACATGGTGACGTCATATTTACATGGTAACAGCCACACACCCACACAATACGCAGGTTGTGGGGTTATAAGAACCGAACTTCACTCCACTGATCCAATTCGTTTTAGTTCTTTTGCGGTTAATACAACACAGGATTTTGCATAGATTGTGGCTTGGTACTGGAGAGATGTAACACAATGTATGTTGTTATTGTTAACTGTGATTCTTACCACATTTACTAAATTGTCCCAACAGTACTAAAACGAAGAAGAGACGAAAGGCGCCAATCAGAAAACAGTTGATATAATTCAGTGATGACACATGCATGGTTTAATTAATATCCATAACACACACAAAGTATTCTACAGTAACACCTAGCTATACAGTAGTACATAAGCAGCCTGACTAATATCTGTACTTGCTTCATTTCTGAGTGAATTCACCTATTTACACAACAAGAGTGAATTAAGATATGGAAATTGTTTATACCTTTGTTCACTGTTTTTACACATTTACAAGTTTTAGAGAACCATAGATACTAAGGAGTTAAACCGTGAAGTCAGAGGTTATTGCGGCTATATACTCCCTGCGATTCTATGTCTTAAGTTATAATTTATAACTTAATAAATAAAAAATATAATTTATAATCTACCAATTTGTATATATTCAGTTCAACATATGTAACTCAAGATAAATTTGTGGCACGTGTAAATAGTTTGTTCATTGTATTTAATTGTCTCTGAAGCTTTTCTCACTGGAACTCCACTGAAAAAGGGTGCTTACCCAGTCGGACTATCCAGTAACCAAATGCTAAATAAATAAAAATAAATAAATTTAACAGAGATGTTAAAATATGGAGTGTTTATCCAGTGTACATAAATAAATATTTCTAAATTAAAAGCAGTTTTGTCATTATTCCTAAATAGGGCTCATATTAACTGGAAATATCAAATTAAATGATATGTCTGGAAATGTTGGCCATGGTTGTTTGTATTTTAAAAAGAAGGTGAAGAGTTTTATTTTACACTAATAAATCTTCCTTGTGAGCCATCTAAAACAGCCCTGCACCTGGCATCAGAAACACCCTAGATATTTTCTTTATTTATTAATAAACTTCTTCAGTTCTTTTTTATAGATAATATGGTCATCATCTATATACCTGGTCTGTCTACTTCTCATATTAAAGATCAATAAAAGCAAAACCTGACTGACCTAAGTTGTTTGTAATTCAATGCAAGCTAAACTTAATGTTAAGAAGACTAAGGCAATATTGCACAGAACCCTGCAAAAACTCAGCAAAATGCCAACAAATTGTACAATTACCTGTAATAAGGGACATTTTAGAAACAGTTCAATCTGCAGGTATCTGGGGATCTCTTTAGGACCAACACTTACCTTTCACTCTGCATTCATATTACCAAATCAAAAATCAACAAACTCTTCCTCTTCTGGACTAGGAAAAATTCCTACTTTCTACACCCCCCCCCCCCAGCCAGATTGGTCAGTTGAAATGAGGTCCTTCTGACTCAGACAGAATATGACCTCCCTACTGTTGCATCAGCCTCCAATAAAAAAGTACCACACTGTAAACGACATCAAATAATATTTGTAGAGTCATAAATATTTCACTTGAGTGAAAACACAACTGTGTCACCTTACAAAACGTCAGATGGCAACCCATTTCATAGAACAACATTCCTACTAGGGATCTTGATCTTTGAACTCATTAACTTTGAGACTTTCCCTTATTTTGCAAACAGACTTTATGAAAGACACTTTCCCTCTTATACTCCAACCCAGTCCGATAGGCAATACAGACTAAATTGAATTGCACCAAACCTGGATTCTCTGCCCTGTCCCTAAAGTGTGTTTTTTTTTGGGGGGGGGGCCCAAACTAAGTAGCAGCCATGCTCCATCCATCCATCCATCCATCCATCCATCCATCCATCCATCCATCCATCCATCCATCCACAACCCCTTTTTCCCATTCTTGCATATGAGGTTGGGGTGTCACTTCCAATGTGGCAATCATGTAGAGCCAATGTTCACAATGCCAGGTGACCAGACCTGCTGCAGAAGCCATACTCTCCTTAAAAATATTCAGATGGGAATTGAGAAACAAGTACAACCGAAATTCTACCAAAAATTGGGCATTCAAATAAACACCCTTCATTCTCTTGTGTATCTCCTTTTTGTCTCCAGCACAAAATCTACTAGTAGACACAACTCTTACAAGAGCCCACCCACATACCTTTCCACTTGCCTCTTCTCTATATCATCTCCCCCATTTCACTGCAGTGCTCCCACTTTCTGCCCTCTTCATCCTTTCAGCAACAACTGCTGCACATGCAAAATATGCCGACTCTGTACAGAAACTTTGTCAACAATTGTAATTTATTTTTATACTGCTGTACTCGATTTCTTTCTCTTTACTTATTCACTTATTTTGTGAAATTCAACAGATGGAAAATATTTTCCAGACTCAGCACAAAAATGTAACATTATGACTTAAAAACTTGTTCTTATTTGTCTTGGATTTCCTATGTATTATCAGTGTTTAATTTTTCGTGATTTATGTATGTATTCCCCATCCTGAGCATGAAAAAAGCTCCGATCAAATCAGTACTATAACTTGGTCAGCAAATAATAATTAAATAAATCTTACATGACAGAGCTGAGAAGGAGCAGAAGAGACAGTACAGTTGTGTACTCTTACCATAAATGTAGATGTTCGAGTGTGTTCACTGTTGCAGTCATGACTGTAGGGTTCTTCCTCCCAGCAGCAGCCCCCAATCAGCCAGAGTCCCAAAGTCTGGATCGGGCGTCAGCTGAGGTCGCTTTTATCCTGACGTCAATGCGCCAGAAGGTATAAAGACCTCAGCTGACGCCATTTCCCCAGTTTTTCTTGCCCCAGATGTCAGGTGCCCAGAAAGAAAAGGCTAAAAAAGAAACCATGCCCAAAACCTCATCAGCCAAAATACCTCACAACAGATAATACTCAAAGAAAAAGCAAAAGATGGGGTTGGAGGGAGGGTAACCCAGACTGCAACAGTGAACACACTCAAACATCTACATTTATGATAAGAGTACACAACTGTACTATGTCTTTCGTGGTTCACTGTTGCAGTCATGACTGTAGGGTTGAATCCCAAAGCTAAGAAAGGGTGGCTGGAGAAGAAACAGAGGGAACGGTCACAAAACCTTGCAAAACCGCAGAAGCAAAACCGGCCCTTTATTTAGAATAGAGAGGGAGGTTGTAATGCTTAGAAAAAGTATATACAGAACTCCAAGTAGCAGCCTCCAAAATATCCTTGGTAGGAACCCCACAAAGAAAAGCTGCTGAAGTAGCAGTAGCCCGGGTAGAATGAGTCCTAACATTAACAGGAACTGGATTACCATGATAAGAGTAACAGAACTTGATGCAATGGGCAATCCACTTGGAAATAGTTTGCCTAGTGATTGCTTTCCCTTGAACAGTAGGAGCATAAGCGACAAACAACTGATCAGATTTCCAGACTATCTTGGTCCTGTCCAGGTATAAACGAAGCTGCCTGTGCATGTCTAAAGAGTGCAAAAGACTTTCTTCCTCACTTTGAGCATTAGGATAAAAGGTAGGCAAATGAATAGACTGATTCAAGGCCACTGCCAAAACCACCTTGGGCATAAAGGTGGGATTAGTCCGTGGAGATACCCTGTCCTGATGAAAAATAAGGAAGGGTTCCACAGCCATGAGTGCTTGCAATTCTGAAATTCTTCTAGCAGAGGTAATAGCTAAAAGAAAAGCAGTTTTCCAAGACAAAAATTTCAAATCCGTGGAAGCTGCAGGTTCAAAAGGAGACAAGGTTAATTTCTCCAAAACATAGTTAAGATCCCAAGTGGGAACAGGAGCCCTCATAGGGGGGCTGAATATTCTTAGCCCCTCTAAGAAATTGTTTAAGTAGTGTGTGAGAAAAAATCGGAAGATCCGTATCATAATGTGCATAAATAGAAGCATGAAGCTTAACAGACGAAAAAGACAGGCCCGTATGTAACAACTCTGTCAGATACTGTAAAATCAGAGGAATGTTCGGAACAGAAGAATCACCACTCTGGACTTGATTCCAGGAGCAAAATCTTTTCCATTTACCTGCATAAGATTTCCTAGTGCTGGGCCGTCTAGCTTCAAGGATTACATCCATTACCTGTTTGGAAAGAGTAGAGGTGTTTACAGACCCTGGATCCACCAGGCAGCTAGATTCAGAGTTTTGACATGACTGTGCAGGATCCGGCCATCCTGTTAAGACAGTAGATGAGGGATTTGAGGCAGAATCCAGGGAGGCTCCTGAACTAGGTTCAGCAGAGTGGAATACCAGAATTGTCGAGGCCAATTGGGAGCCAGTAAAATCATTTGTGGTCTGTCCTGTTTTATCTTCAGAAGTACCCGAGGTAGAAGAGGCAAAGGAGGAAAAGCATATACTGAGAGGTGTTTCCAACTGAATGAGAGGGCATCCACTTGCCATGCTAGTTTGTGGTAGGTCCTGGTGCAGAATGTTGGAAGTTGATGTTTCTGAGGGGATGCAAAAAGATCTATGTCCAGACATCCCTATGCCTGTACTATCATCCTGAATATCCAAACATCCAACATCCATTCGTGTGGGTCCGAAAGTGTCCTGCTCAATGTGTCTGCCAGAGTGTTGTCTTTTTCTGGCAGAAATTGTGCCTGTAAGTGGACTCTGCAGGTCAGTGCAGTGTACCACAGAGCCATGGCTAACCTGCACAGGGGATAAGAGTGAGAGCCCCCCTGTCTGTTTATGTACCACATCACTGTAGTGTTGTCTGTCTGTATCAACAATTGTCCTGGTAGAAGAAGGTCCCTGAAGGCTATCAGGGCATTCTGTACAACTAGCATCTCCTTCAAATTTATGTGCAGGTGTGTTTGCGCCTTTGTCCAAACACCCTGAAGACATCTCCCATGCATGTGGGCTCCCCAGGCATAATCTGAAGCATCTGTTGTCAGAACTTGGTTGGTCAGTGGAGGACAAAAAGGCTTCTCCTTGTTCTGTAGACAGGCTTCAGCCCACCAAAGAAACTCTTGCTGGAGACAAGGCAAAATCATGATCACTGTTCCCAAACTGTGGTAATGTTGAGACCATACACTCTTGAGGTACCACTGCAGTTTCCTCATATGCAGTCTTGCATATGGTATCAGTAGAAGGCAGGAAGCCATGTAACCCAAAGCCTGCAGAATTTTTCTTGCAGTCAGCTGTTTCATTGAAGCCAGGTGTGAGAAAGAAGAAGCCAGTTGCACTTTTTTGTCTGGTGTCAAGGAAGCCATCTGGGTTGTAGTACTCAGAAGAGCACCCAGGAAAGTAATTTGTTGTGAGGGTACCAGATTTGATTTCTTTAGATTCACTGTGAAACCAAGGCACTGAAGAAGATGCTGCACAAAAGCTAGATGCCAAAGTAGAGTGTCTTTGTCATCCGCTTGAAGAAGACAGTCGTCCAGATAAGGGTATATTTGAATCCCCTTCTGTCTGCAAAACGCCATTACTGGTGCCAGGCACTTTGTAAAGACCTTGGGTGCAGTAGATAAGCCAAAGGGCAGCAGAGAGAACTGGTAATGCTTTGAGCCCGCTTTGAAATGCAGATACCTTCTGCACTCTTGCCTTATAGGAATATGCAGGTAAGCTTCTTTTAAGTCCAAAGTCACCATCCAAGCATTCTTGCCCAACATAGGCAGCAGCTGCTGCAGAGTGAGCATCTTGAATTTTGGTATATCTAGGAAGGTGTTTAGTACAGAAAGGTCCAGGATTGGTCTCCACGAATTTTCCTTCCTGGGAACCAGGAAAAGTCTGGAATAAAAACCTAGCCCTATTTCTAAATTTGGTACCAATTTTATGACCCTCATAGCCAGGAGGGATTGAACCTGCTGTTGCGCCTCTGCCCACTGATGATTTGGCAGATCTGGCCAACCATTCGGGTTTGGCAAGGTGTGGAAATTAAATCTGTAACCTCTTGAGACTATGTCCAGAACCCATTTGTCCCGGGTTATGTGGCTCCAATTTTGATAAAAAAGAGAAATCCTTCCTCCCAAAGGTGCTTCCAGGAGAGGAGCCCCTAGAACCAGAAAGGGAGAGTCATAAAGACTGTTTTTGGTAGGGTTGAGACTTATCTTCACCTCCCTTGGGAGAGGGGGCACTCCACTGCCTATTCCTAAAATGGGTCTGTGCCTGTCCCCTACCTCTGGAATGCCTGAATCTGCCTCTCTGAGACCTGTCCGGGCCCGGAAAGGACCAAGGTTTAGCTGGCCAGTGCCTGCTAAATCTAGGAGGTTGCACCTGTAGAAAATCCTTAATCGTCTGCATAGATTTGGCTTTGTCCTCCATTTTCTTTAATACCTCTTCAGCTTTGGACCCAAACAGAACATCGAGCTGCAAAGGGGCATCCGAAAGTTTGGCTTTAACCTAATCTGGCAAGCTTTGTTCCTTTAACCAAGCATGTCTCCTAATAACTGCGCCAGTTGTTGCAGCCCTACAAGAAGCTTCAAAGAATCAAAACCACAATGCAGGGTATGTTTACCCACCTGTTCAGTAGCATGCAATAAATCCTGTAACTCCTGATTATCCACACCAATAAAAAGAGCTGACATCTTTGGTTTAAATACAGACAAAAGGTATTGCTGATACTTCAGCATATGGAATTGACAGCAATAACGGGAAGATGCACCCCCAAAGGGCTAAGGCCACTGTGTATCTAGTAATAGTATAAGCAAACTCCGTGAAGCCCATCCACAGTGGCCACACACAGCAGAGACTGTCCACAGAAAAAGGTGAACAAAAACATATACCATAGTACTAGTCTTCAAATGCTAGATAATGCAATTAAAATCCAAGTAGGATCCACCACGAAATAATCCTCCAAATGGTTGTAAAACGAATTTATTGTACAAGAGTTAGCGCTTTCACCAACATGGCTTCATCAGACTCATAAAGACAAACATTTCATAGAACATTTAAAATACAGAAAGCAAGCCTATAGGTTAGCGTCACATCAACGACAAACCTCATAGAACTAATATCCCATATTAAAGGGCCAGACACAAATGCAATCAAACTGATAGGAATTTTAGATAAATAAAAAAACATAAAATATATAACTTTAAAATAATTATTTAGACATATAGAAATGTATAAAAAATCATTAAAAGCCTAAGCATGTACTACACCCAAACTCATGTCAAGACAACCATTCCTATCAAAACATAAGCTATTATTGCTTATATATCATGAAACATAATGCCAGTCTTATTGAAAAGCATATTTTATCAATAGCAAATAGATATATTACACATTATTATAACATTTAAAACCTTCTGTTAAGAAGGATAACAAGATTAAATGCATCGCTGTAAAATTATAAACAAACTAAATACCTATACATACAAAACTCAGTGAAAAGCTAGATATATGCTGTCCATCAGTATAAAGTTATAAACAAACTAAATACCAATACATACAAAATTCAGTGAAAAGCTAGATATACGCTGCCCCCAAAATCATGTCATAACAGCCATCATTGTCAAAGTGTAGTCCATTATTACTTATATATCATAAAATACAATTTTAATCTAAGTAAAAATAAATTGAAGTAATGCACCTTATTTTAACATTTTAATCCTTCTGTTACGAAGGATAGGTTTTAAAGGTACTTTTTCATTCAAGCCTGGCAGTTTATCGGCCCTAAACCTAATAATCCACCTTAATTCACACTCTTCAGTGTAATTTTCAAGATCACCCCTCTTAGGCTAGGGCTAATAGTCTGTACTACTAAAAATTTGAAAAAGTGTTCAGGTCCTGTCAATTTGACATGTTTGACTAGAGCACTAACATCAGAGCCCATACGTATTTGATATGTGTTCTCTAATGCGTTCACGAAGCTTCCTATTTGTTTTACCTAAGTAGAATGCTGTGCAAAATGAACATTTCGCAAGATAAATAACATGCTCACTCTGACAATTGGTGGCTGTATGAAATGTGTACTTATATCCTGTTACAGGGTGAATAAATTCAGATGTCTCATCAATGTACTCACACTGGTTACAGTTATGGCATGGCATGGTATTATCTAAGCTAACTGTATAATTATCTCTCATTCTAGCTTGTACTGGTTGGCAAAGGATTTGTTTCAGATTCCTTTTGTTTTTAAACAAAAATTTTGGTGTGTCCCCAACGATCCTTCTAATGTCATCGTCTGAAAGTAAAGTCTCCCAATGCCTCTTAATTATATCCTGAATGGTTCATAGGTTCATAGGTTCATAGATTTATACTAGGCTATCTGCCCTAAGGCATTTATAAAAAATACTGTGCCCATTAGTTTGTTGTGCCTCTGTCCAGCAGTGACACAGAGATGATTCCTGGTAAACCCTCGATCTCCCATCCACCGTCAAGATTTCTCTTGAACAGAGCCAGCGAGGTGCTCTGCCTCACATGGACCTTTATTCCACAACATAGGTGACAAATCTATCCCTCCAGCATGTCCTATTTATATCCGTGCTAAGGTTTAGTCGCTTGCTCTAGTGGATCTGGTAGATTTGGATTTTTGAGGTGGAGCATGTCCATTAATTCCTGGTTGGACATGGCCTTGTATGTCAGGCACAGGTCACCTCTGAGCAGCTGAATAGAGCTGGAGTTTCTTCAGTCTGGCAGCATATGACAGATTTTGGAGTCCCTTTATCCTTTTGGTGAGGAACTTTTGGAATCTCTCCAATTGCTGCAGGTGTCGGGTGAGATACATCCCGAATGGGGCATTGTACTCGATCATTGGTCTGATAAGTGAAGAGTACAGGGGAACAATGATCTCACTTGATCTGGATGTGAATCCCTTCATGATCAGGTGGGCAATGTAGAAGGTTTTTCTAACCACTTTAGCAACGTGAGTGTCAAAATAAAGGCCACTGTCAACCTGGTTGGTGGCCAATGTGGTTCGCACATCAGAACTATAAAATGTGGAAAAACTTAACTGATGACTGTTCCTAGTGGGTTTGACATAATATTCAGTATTATTATTATTAGAAAAATATGGAATTGCTCTGGTGCTTCGCAAAATACCAGTTTTCTTTATAATTTTATTGACTTCATCGACATTATAACTCCTGTTCATAAACCTGTGGGCAATATTATTAAGTTCCTGTTCAAACCCATCAGATGTAGGATTCAACCTGGATGCTCTCATAACCTGGCTGCGGACAACATTACCAAACACATAATGGGGGTGCATGCTGTCCCTATAAAGCAACGTGTTCCTATAACATGCTTTCCTGTGTACCCCTGTGTTTAAAAGACCATTTCCCAGTCTTTCAATGTTAACATCCAAGAATGAAATTTTCTGCCGTGAAAAGGACATAGTAAATTCAAGAAAGTCAGTCAAACCATTAACTACATGCAGAAAATCCATAAGTTCCCTTTCATCCCCCTTCCAAACCAGGAACAAATAGACCATGCCATGCCATAACTGTAACCAGTGTGAGTACATTGATGAGACATCTGAATTTATTCACCCTGTAACAGGATATAAGTACACATTTCATACAGCCACCAATTGTCAGAGTGAGCATGTTATTTATCTTGCGAAATGTTCATTTTGCACAGCGTTCTACTTAGGTAAAACAAATAGGAAGCTTCGTGAACGCATTAGAGAACACTTATATCAAATACGTATGGGCTCTGATGTTAGTGCTCTAGCCAAACATGTCAAATTGACAGGACCTGAACACTTTTTCAAATTTTTAGTAGTACAGACTATTAGCCATAGCCTAAGAGGGGTGATCTTGAAAATTACACTGAAGAGTGTGAATTAAGGTGGATTATTAGGTTCAGGGCCGATAAACTGCCAGGCTTGAATGAAAAAGTACCTTTAAAACCTATCCTTCGTAACAGAAGGATTAAAATGTTAAAATAAGGTGCATTACATCAATTTATTTTTACTTAGATTGAAATTGTATTTTATGATATATAAGTAATAATGGACTACACTTTGACAATGGTGGCTGTTATGATTTTGGGGGCAGCGTATATCTAGCTTTTCACTGAATTTTGTATGTATTGGTATTTAGTTTGTTTATAACCTTATAGTGATGGGCAGCGTATATCTAGCTTTTCACTGAGTTTTGTATGTATAGGTATTTAGTTTGTTTATAATTTTACAGCGTTGCATTTAATCTTGTTATCCTTCTTAACCGAAGGTTTTAAATGTTATAATAATGTGTAATATATCTATTTGCTATTGATAAAATATGCTTTTCAATAAGATTGACATTATGTTTCATGATATATAAGCAATAATAGCTTATGTTTTGATAGGAATGGTTGTCTTGACATGACTTTGGGTGTAGTACATGCTTAGGCTTTTAACGATTTTTTATACATTTCTATATGTCTAAATAATTATTTTAAAGTTATATATTTTATGTTTTTTTATTTATCTAAACTTCTTATCAGTTTGATTGCATTTGTGTCTGTCCCTTTAATATGGGATATTAGTTCTATGAGGTTTGTCGTCGATGTGACGCTAACCTATAGGCTTGCTTTCTGTATTTTAAATGTTCTATGAAATGTTTGTCTTTATGAGTCTGATGAAGCCATGTTGGTGAAAGCGCTAACTCTTGTACAATAAATTAATTTTACAACCATTTGGAGGATTATTTCGTGGTGGATCCTACTTGGATTTTAATTGCATTATCTAGCGTTTGACGACTAGTACTGTGGTATATGTTTTTGTTCACCTTTTTCTGTGGACAGTCTCTGCTGTGTGTGGCCGCTGTGGATGTGCTTCACGGAGTTTGCTTATACTATATGGAATTGACAGTTCAAAGCCCTAATAGACAATGTAGCAGAAGTATAAACTTTTTTACCCCATCTCTCCAAAGCCCTGGACTCTCGGTCAGAGGGAATAGGATTTTTAGCAGAGGCCGCTTTAACACCCTTAGGACCCTGAGAAATTGTTTCCGGATCAGGTGAAAGATTCTTAAAAAGAAACTTGTGAGAATCTGGAACCCTATAATACCTATCCAGTTTGACCGGAGCAGGGGGAAAAGAATCAGGAGAGAGAGAAGCTTCCGAAAAAACATCATCTACAATATCCAATACAGGGGGAATAGCCAGAGGCCTATGCTGTGGGAGAAGAAGAAAATCCCTAAGCCTTTTCTTGGATTCAGAGAACTCCTGCCCTTCCCAGTGAAAATGCGCCCTCATATCATGCAAAGTTTCACCAAAAGAATAATCCTCAGGATGAGAAGCTGAAGGGAAGGAATCTTCAGCATCAGAATCCTCATAAGGAGGAAAAGAATAATCCTGCTCAAGGGAAGAAGCAGAAGAAACAGAAATTTGGTCTGAAGAATCATAATCGGACTGTAATCTAGGCCTCTTGTCAGGAGGGGGATCTGAACCCCTGATCATAGTTAAGAGATCTTCAGCCATCCTAAGCATCTGCCTCTGAGGCCTAGGACCCTGATCAAAAGGTGCTTGTGCTTGCCATGTCACTTTAGCTGGAGCCTTAGACTTTGTCTTTGAATGTAAAACTGAATCCACATTTACAGGAAGCTGCGAAGGCCTGAGAACTCCCTCAGAAGCCGGTACCTGCCTACCGGCTCCAGACCCAACTGAGGGAGTGGTATCCGAAGGTCCAGTCCCTGGCAATTCTGAAGACCCCATCAGCTCCACACCAGAGTTGGTACAGGCAATTGGTTCAAAAGAGGCAGACGACAGGGGCTGCAAAGGCGCCTCACTGATGACCGATGAACCAGCAACTGGCAATAACTGAATAACATTCTTTGCTGTGGACCTCGGAGGCCTGTCTGCATTCTTGCGCCTCTCACACACCCCAGAAGCCGGAAAAGAATCTGAAGACACGTTATAAGTAAACCTTTTCCCAAAATAGTAAAAGGCAAAGTTATATCTATGCCTAATAGTACACTGATTAAATCAAGCACAAAACGCACAATTAGCAACGTCGTGGTCAGGACCCAGGCAGGGAATACAGTAAGAGTGAAAATCCCTAGAAGGTATTTGCTTCCCACAAGAAATACAATTATTAACTTTTTCTGACATCTGACTGGAGCAAGAAAAAGACCTCCCCAATGGGGTACTTATCTTATAAAACAAAAATCCTGGTATTAAATCCAAAAACAAACAGGAACAGGCTGACCAGCATCAGTGAACTGCAAAGGACACTGCGCGGCAAGAAAGACTGGAGAAATGGCGTCAGCTGAGGTCTTTATACCTTCTGGCGCATTGACATCAGGATAAAAGCATCCTCAACTGACGCCTGAACCAGACTTTGGGACTCTGGCCGATCGGGGGCTGCTGCTGGCAGGAAGAACCCTACAGTCATGACTGCAACAGTGAACCACAAAGGACATCAACAAAAACAATCAGTAATACAGGCACTCTCGAGCACTCAAAGGTACTGACAAGCTCAGAGGTATGCTACTTATGAGTTAAGGTTTGATCTAATTCAAGGAGAATTGAATAGGTGAGACAACTGTGCAAAAAAACAATGGGAAAGGACAACAGGCCTTACAGCTGCAGGGAGCAGGGGAAAAGTATTGAAAGTTACCTAATACAATGAGTGGGAAATATATCACCACCTAGTGGCATTCCTGAGAAAAGTAAAATGTAGAATCTACTTATTACAGGGAGTGAAATGGCTGGAGGGGAGAGAGTTGGGAAAAGGGACTGCTGCAGAGCTGCTAGTGTGCACACTGTGGGTTAGCAATACAAACACCTTAAAAATAAGCTTTAACAAAGTGTATTGAACATATACACAGATAGAGGGGGTTATTTTTCAGAATGTCCCTGGATTTCTTCTTTGGGGAGGTATGTTCCTCAGTCTAAATGGAGCTGTAGAAGGCGGAAACCTGAGAGAAAAAATACCCAAGCAAGCTGAAAAAAGAGAGAGAAGTACTTCAATACAGAGGCATGGGAGAACTGAGAGAGGCAGAATAGGATAGGCTGGAGAGATCCAGTTACATGTGATAAGTAGAGCAGAAAAAATGGGGAAAGACAGTTCAGAACGGAAATATGAGAGCAGTTCCAGGGAGAAATAAAAGCATTAGATGGAAGCAGCACAGTTAAATGCAATTCAATAGGCAATGGGTGCATATACAAAAATGAGTTGCTGTAGGAGAACTAACAGCAGCAGGTACTTATTCACTATACAGTCAACATATACAAATACAGGTTCCTCTATAAGAACTGACAACAGCAGCTTATTCACTTTGCAGATAGATTACAGCAGGAGCGAATGCATTCTGCAGCCAGAAGTGACCACAGCAGAAGTATTGCACACATAAGGCATTAGTGTAGAAGATATTCTGTATATCTCCCTTTGACCACACCAGTTGCAAGAGCTAGTCAGGGAACAACACATTAAGTGATTGGTGGTACTACGTTTAGATCCTGTATGTATTGGGGCTATTTGTATTTCTCAAAGTTCTGTTATATTAACAGGGGTGGTCAGACTGAATTGTTCAGTACTACCAGGTCACGCTGAGTGCATGGTATCATAGCAGGACTGACAGATATTTTACAATACACTATATCAGAGGAAGGCACTACTGGACATGCTCTAAGCATCATGTGCCATTGAAAATATGGTACACTATTAAACTGTATTGTAGGACTCAGTTAGGTCAGGTAGCAAAGCAGAAATGCCGAATACTAAATAGGAACAGAGACTAAACACACAAAACACCCGCGCACATTTAAGAGTGGGCTTACATGAGCAAGCTCTGACCTGGGAGGATGTGGGTAAGGATATATAGTACATATATAGGATATATACATATAGGATAAGTAAGCGTTTGCCACACAGGAGCATGTGTGTTATCACATTTAAATGCTCATACACATTAGGAAAGCAAACTAATTAGGGAAGTTCTGATCAGGTTGTGCACAGGCAGAGAGTTTCCACACTGTTTAGCAAGTACCACAGGGATGGGAATTTCAGGCAAAAACCAATTAGCAAGCTTGCATTTGTAATTAAACAGTAAAAACAGAACAATTAGTTTAGATAATCGACTCTCTACTGTACTATCTCAGAGCAGTATTGGCTGGTTACATAGTTGCATACTGCATTCGTTGGATTCTAATTGCAATTATATTAATTCAGGTACATAACTAGTACAGAATTATCACTTTAAAATTAACTTATGCTGCCAGTCTTACCTGTGTAAATCAAACTGCCAGTCCTACTTCTCTGACATATACAAAACTTGAGTTTCCAAACAGGCTAAATAACTAATTCTGAGAAAAAAATAAATATAAGTAAAGTTGGATTATCCTTCTAATAGTGCATGAACAACATAATATAGCAGTGCATTGCTAATAGTCCACTTGGTTTATAGATATCTCAGTTCTTCTGGGAAATCTGACCTCTCTAGCTTGTCTGTAAAAGTCAGGATACCTAGACCATCTTAAGTAACTGATTCTCAAGTGTATTTCATCAAGGCACTATCTATGTTTCCTCTGTTTTTGTCTGGAATTTAAATGTTCTTCTGGGAATGTCCCTTGTGTACACCAGATTCGTCAGGCTTCTCAAAAATATGCTGGCTGAGCTGATTACCCAAAATAATCTGCAGTTATTGACTCGGTTGTGGCTGAAAAGGCCTACAATCAGTTCTCTTGTCTGGTTAATAAATAAATATTTTCGAAAGGTCAGTTTTGCTTGGGAAAATGAATTTTTGCCCTCTTGCTCTTCTTCTCTTGTACGCACTGTTGGAAACTAAAGCTGTCAGGAAGCAAATGTCAGTTGCAAACTACAGAATTACAGGGGTGCTGTCTCATTTTGGTCAATTATGCCTCCAACAACCGTACTTTCAATTTTGTTCTATTCTGACAGCAGAGTGATTCTTACAAGGTGATTGCCTGTAAGACGGGGCAAGAAGACATGCTGTATATATGTTTGACAGAAGATGGTTCAAATGTATGATTGTGGCATTTTGTGCCTTGACTTTTATCCCAATGTAAAAACAAAAAAAATAAAGGACTCCTTCCACTGAAAGTACTGCCAAAAAAATCCAAGTAGTAAATCCAAACGTAAGGCAAGTACTAACATGCTGTGTATGAAGCAACTTCACTTTATTAAAACAATAAAAGCAGTATCATAAGTGCTTTTGGGTAAATCCCTTCATCAGGTAATAATACACTAGTAAAAACTTAGTATCTAATATAGTACAATGCAGCCAATGAAAATCAATTGTTTACCTCCTTTTTGCTAGAGCTGGTTTTAAAGGGACAACATCATTTAATCCTGGGGCTTTGTCAGCTCCCAGTCTAAGAGTCCATTGCATCTCTTTATATTCAGTTTCACTGTACAAGTCACCCATTCTCTGACTTCTATTTACAAAGCCAAGTAAGGTAGAATGTGGGGAGTGGGGTAAAGAGCTCCTGGTGAGAGGAAAAAAAAATGCCAACACGATTACCCCTGTAATGCAGCTAGGAGGAGACCTCCCTGGAGTAAGCCTTGAAAAAGGCTCTACAGAGCGGGAACTGCAGTACAGCCTTGAAAAAGGCTCCTAAGGGGTGCCCCCTGTAGTGGCCTCAGGGAGGGCTGTAGATAATCAAACCGTAGTAGCCTTGAGAAAGGCTGTGGATAATCCAACCATAGTAGCCTTGAGAAAGGCTGTGCAACCTTTTGTATATCCTTCAGTAAGGCTCCCAGTTGGTGTTCTCTCTGCTGGGGAGTACGGTAACCTTCAAAAAGGCTGTGGTGAGCCTTAACAATGGCCTGGTAGAGCCTTTAAAAAGGCTGTGGTGATGGGTCCTGTATGTCTGACTCAACCTATAAAGCCTTGAAAAAGCCTCCAGAAGGGGTGTGCCTCTGAGTGTGGTCAGGCCTAGACTTCCTTGGGGAGGTCTGCCTTCCTGGGGGCTCAGTCCAGTGTCAGGGTGTGGTGGGAGGTAGTAGGTAGCAGTCAGGGCAAAATCTCAGTGAAGGCACTCAGGAAAAATGTGTGCCCAGGCTCCTGTCGGTGGTAGGCTCATCCGTAGAAAACAAAGTAGTGAGAAGCTAAAAGCTAAAAGCAGCAAAAGGCAAACAAGTGCAATAGGAATATGTAAAACAAAAGACAGTCTTTTGTTTTACACGTTCTTACTGTACTTGTTTGTCTTAGAAGTCAGAGAATGGGTGACTTGTACAATGAAACTGAATATAAAGAGATGCATATATTCTATAGACTTGTCCCTTGACTATGTGTTGGAATACATGTCTAGGGTGCATGCTATCCTTGACTATGTGTTGGAATACATGTCTAGGGTGCATGCTATCCTTGACTATGTTGGGAATGTCATGTGTGCATGCTATCCTTGACTATGTGTTGGAATACATGTCTAGGGTGCATGCTATCATATCTAAGCATGCTGTTGGTCCAACAAGGCTTCCTATATAGTGGGGTCTCTACATCCCCATTTTCTTTCTTAATAATACTAACATCCAGGTATTCAATAACTGAACTAGAATAATTCAATGGAAATCTGTAGAAGCTGGTAGTAGACTCTAAATATTTAACAAAGGATGTTAATTCTGATGTGGTGCCCCCCACACATGCACCCTAGACATGTATTCCATCACATAGTCAAGGATAACATGCACCCTAGACATGTATTCCAACACATAGTCAAGGATAGCATGCACCCTAGACATGTATTCCAACGGGTCTACTTTACATTACCGACACAACACTTCACTGACACACAAAACACCGACCGCAAATAACCGAAACCAGACAACACCGACAACTCACAAAACCGAACACAATTACACCGACACAAACAACGTAAACTACACATCACACACAATCACATATCCACTAACCCTAACCCAAACCCTAACCCTAAGGTCCGACACTACCGCACAGTTACCCTACCCGCACCCTAACCCGAACTCACTTAACCCAACCCTACACCTAAAGACTGTCACTATCGCACACTTAACCTACCTGCACCCTAACCCTAACTCACTTAACCCACCCCAAAACAAAAGCCTGTCACTATCAAGTAGCAGCACTCACCCTACCCGTATGTAAACCTAACTCACTTAACCCGTCCCTAAACTACAGTCCGTCACTATCACACACTTACCTTACCGAACCCTACCTCCGACACTACCACACACTCACCTTTCCCACACATAGTCAACCCAAAATCCCACAATATCATAGCACACTTACCTGACTGCTCCTAACTCCGTCACTATCGCACCTAGACATGTATTCCAACACATAGTCAAGGCTAGCATGCACCCTTGACATGTCTTCCAACACATAGTCAAGGCAAATCACCCTAGACATGTATTCCAACACCTGTCAGTCGCTTGCACCCTAGACAGTCTTCCAACACATAGTCAAGGATGAAGTGTAGACATGTATTCCAACACATAGTCAAGGATAGTGGACCCATTCCAACACATAGTCAAGGGACAAGTCTGTAGAATATCCAGACTTTGCACAAATGAACATTCCTTCATACAGGAACTGGATTCTTTAAAGAATAATTTTCAAGCATGAGGGTATAGTAAAAACTTATTGAAAAAGGAAATGGACAACAACAGTCTCTATAGAAAACAAAGTGCAAAACCATGGTTACACAGAGGTAAAAAATGACCTAGTAAGGTAGATGCACAGGATCAACAAGCTAACATACAGTAATGATATAGGTGATATATGTAATATAATTAGAGACAACTGGAGAATTCTTTTAACAAATGAGAATATAACTAGAGCTGTAGGGACACAACCTAGATTTATTTTTAAAAGAAATAAACATTTGAAAGATATTTTGTGTCAAGAACCTATGCATAATTCAGGCATTAAGAAGAAGGGTTTTTATCTATGGCTACATTGTAATGCCTGTAAGCACATTTTACAAGGGAACTGTTTTACACACCCCAGGACCAACAAGAATTACTTTTTGAATATGTATGCTAGCTGTAACATGCAAAATGTTGTCTGTATTGCGAACTGTCAACAGTGTACTGCATATTATGTAGGAAAAACAAATTCCAGACTTAAAGATAGAATTTTTAAGCATCTATCAGATATAAGGTTAAGAAAAAAACACAATGCACTGTACAAGCATATAGAATTGCATAGTGATCATGTATTTGCCTTTATGGTTATATGTGTTTTAAATAGAAGTCAGAGAATGGGTGACTTGTACAATGAAACTGAATATAAAGAGATGCAATGGATTCTTAGACTGAGAGCTGACAAAGCCCCAGGATTAAATGATGTCCCTTTAAAACCAGCTCTAGCAAAAAGGAGGGTAAACTATTGATTTTCATTGGTTGTATTGTACTATATTAGATACTATGTTTTTACTAGTGTTTTATCATCTGATGAAGGGATTTACCTGAAAGCGCTTATGATACTGCTTTTATTGTTTTAATAAAGTGAAGTTGCTTCATACACAGTGTGGTAGTACTTGTCTTACTTTTATCCCAATGTGACAGCGAAGGAATATACAGAAGGTGACTATCTTTGTTTTTTTGCTTCCTTTGGGGTGAGTAGGGAAGTAGGCATGATTCAATTCTTTGAAAGAAAAAAATAACAAATTTCGTTCTTTACCCAATGTTTTTGTTCAGACTATCACTGAATAAAAACTTGGGGGGGGGACTCTAAAATGCACCTCAGAACATCTATAACCCTATGGCATCTAGGGGGTGTAGCCATCCCCAGATTCCCCAGCTTAATTCAACTGTTAACTACAGAGTTATTACAGTATACTCTCAGACAGTTAAAGGGTACTGAAAGGTAAAGAAAATGGAAAATTGAAGAAAGAGTAAGACTGAATTTCTTTCCTTTTTCATGATTCTTGTTCAGTCCTTTACTGGATTCATTAGCTGAAAAGGTGATTAAACATAAAAAAAATAAATAAATAAAAACTAGATCATCTGTATGACAGCAGATAGAGTGCCATCTCTCCTGATTCATGCATGTGCAGGATCGGGTCTATTTCATATGACTACAGGACCATATGATCAAAACTGAGAAGATCAAATCTTGTAATGCTTGTCTTCTCCTCTGGAAGCCGGTATTTTTTGGGATTGGGTGTTCATTTGCTCTTTTCCCAATGTGGAGTGATCTCAAAGTTGGTGTGGGGGACACAGCTCCCATGTGGGGAGTGTAAGGTGGCTTGTCCTCTGAAAAAAAAAGTAGTAGTAGAAGGCAACAGTCTGAGAAGTGACAGTGGCATCCCCATATTACATTGAAATGTCCCAGATAATGTTATAACTAGAAGCAGGCAATGTTTGTTTTTCAGAAGTATTGAACGTTCAGGCTGTGTACCATCACGTGTACCACACAAATGTAGCTCATAGTCTACACCAGCTTTTTTTTTAATCAGCATTGATCTGTCCCTTCATCGTCGCAGAACCAGATAAGGAGCAAGCAGTGTCACTGGGTTTTCAGCTATTCTGAACTATTCATAAGGTGCCATTGGTTGGATTCTATGTCACTTTTTTTTCATTTTCCTGATGTATCACATCAGACATCGGAGACTAATAGTCAGTGACACTTGATGAACTTCACTTAACATCATATTCTTTGTGTTATCTGTTTTGGAATTTAGTCCAATAAGTGAATTGAAGTCCATAGTAGTAAGTCAACTCAGTTTGTAATCAGTTGGTATTGTTTTGAACACTTGTACAGAAGAATATACAAAACAGTAAAAGTTGCTGATGTAAAAATTTCTTACAGGAAACAAGAGAAAACGTTGCTTGTGTTAATGATTGCAATTATTGGTCCAAGTTTGCTTGGAAGAAGCTGAGTCAAAAACTTTCATTTAAACTGGAGCTAAATAAAGCAGCTAAAGACTTAATGTTTTATAAAACAGTGTTTATTAAGCATGAAACTGTGTTTAATGAGGAAACTGATATGAGAAGAGGGACCACAACTACAAATTCCAGCAGATATCAAACCTATTGTTTTAGACCTCCATTCCTTATGTAATGTAACAAAATAAAAGGGGAGCTAAACTGTTGAAAGAAAACAATCCTAAGTATGATGAAATATTTAAAATGGACAGCTCTTGTAGTGCTTATAATGAATGTTGATCAAACTATTAGATTGTGCAGAGATTGTCAATGAACAGTTCCTAGGTTATTTGGATCAATACCCATACTTTTAGTGGAAGATTGTGTGTACTGTGGGTAAGACTCAGAAGTTTTCAAAATAAGATTGGGGCATTACTGATCAACAAATGGTCTGAGGTATACAGAGTAAGAATACTGGTTATAAATACTCATAAAACGGATGTCTATGTAGAACTGTTTGTCTTTGCAATGTCATATGTGCCTATTACACTTGGAATGTCCTCTGTACCTGCTATATTTTAGAGAACCTTAGAAACCTGATACAAGATGTGCTACATTTTGCAGTTGACTGTTACATCCTAGTTGCTTGGATCACACTACGGGAACATAAAAAGAACCTAGACGAAATGCTGTTAAGATGGAAGGTGCAAGTCTCTCCCTAGGGAGAAACAAATGTACATTTTATACAGATGTACAATACTTGAATCACATAGTCAGTGCACATGTTTTATATCCAGTAGATCCTGTAGAGACAAAAGTTAAAAAAAAAAAAAAAAAACAACAAGACTCTGTCTTATGTAAGTGTTGCTGAATTGAAAATATGTTTACCATTACTTAATTATACTTTTTTTTACCAAATCTGGTAATTTTAGTAAAACGTTTGCATTATTTATTATGTAAGAATGCATCTTGGATATAGGGAAACAAATAGGGTCTATATTAGAACACCGAACGTTCAAAATTTCGAGTGTTCTAATATCGACCCGTTTTCAATGAATGCTGAAAATATCGAAGAAACAGAAAATCAATTTTTTCTTAGGGAAAGAATTTGGTTGTCCATTTCTGTTGCTTCGGTATTTTCAGTGCTGTGGTGGAAAGTTATGGGTCAGGTTCAGATAAGTGTGCGATTGTGTGGATATGAGGGTTAGGGCGGGTTAGGTGAGTTAGGGTTAGGGTGCAGGTGAGGTGACTGTACGATAGTGATGGACCTTAGGGTTGGGGTTTGGGTTAAGGTAAGTGGATAGTTAGTGGTGTATATATAGTTTAGTGTAGGGTTAGGTGTAAGAGTTATGGTGTATGTGTGTGAATTGCTGTTTGTTTGGTGTGCTTGTGTTGTGTGTATGTGTTTTGTAACAACAAATTTTTTCCGTAGGAAAAAATTCGCTGTTCTGTATGTTCGATGTTTTAAATTTTCGATTCATGGGGTTCGATATTAGAACACTTGAAATTTTGAAAGTTCGGTGTTCTAATATAGACCCAACAAATAAAATCATTTTAAAAGTCAAAACTTTGTTACAATCTGCTGAAGCACGTCATCATTTTTTTTAAACTGGTAGAGTGATGAACCTTTCTTGTAATGCTTTACCTTATGTTGCAGGAGTTGTGCTTCCACAGAGAATGCCCGGTGGTATTAAGAAACAATTTGGTTTTCTCTTATACACTGATGACTGCTGAAAAATGTTCACAGTAAGATAAGGAAGCATTAGCCATCAGTTCTGGAATTCTAAGATTTTATATGATACTGGTAGAACCAGCTACACAGACATTCCTAAAGAAGGACTAAAGCAAACCTAGGCGTCTCACAGCTTATTAAGCATAATTAGTTAATTGATGTTATCAGTGCTCATGCATTCCAGCATCTAACACATACAGCATAACTGTTGTACAACTGTAGTACCTATGGGGTCTGTAACCATTTATTCTAGTAAGTCAAAGGCCCTGCATGCCAGTGATCATGCCACCTTTCCCAAACTGGTAAACAGTGCTGTTGTGCCAAAGATGACATCCAGAAAGTACATGGCTCCTTAAGTGAAACCTGGTGAAGGATTGAGGCAAAGCTAGGCATCCCATGCATCAGACTGAGCACAGCTTGTTAATTTAAGTCATTAGTTACCAAACATTCTAGTAACCAGCACATCCAGCACAACTCTTTCATGACTACACTAGCTGGAGTCTGTGATCCTGCTTCCTAGCATGGTGAAAATTCTGCATGTCAGTAATTGTTTTACCATGTCAAAATATCAACTTGTGTTAACAAGGCCAAAGATGGCAACCAGTGAGTATGTCACTTCTTCTATGTGGGCAGAACTCCTTACATAAATAAATACATACATAAAGCATATCAGTGGCTCCTGCAGTGTACAAAGAAATATTGTCATAAATAAATAAATGGACATAAATAAATAAATGACTGTAAAATGGTATATAACAGCAGAACAGACAGAAATAATATCATAAATAATGTCATCATGTTATTGAATAAGTTCATAGGTTCATATGTTGGTACTAGGCTATCGGCCCTTGGGCCTATACAAGCCTAGCCATAACAATTCCCTGGATATTTCTTCCCAAAATATTTACTTCCCTGGACCCCTTTCTAGCAGGTCAACTGACGTGATTCCCAGGGTGAATTTCCTATCTCCCATCTAATCATCGAGGTTCCTTTTGAAGAGGGCCAAGGATGCTTGGACATGTATGGGCAGTCTATTCCAGAGTATGGGGAGTCTCTAGGTCAAGAACCTATCCCTCCAGCATGTTTTGTTCATTGTGATGACAAGGTTTAGATCCCTGGAGCATGTGGCTCTGAGGGATTGGGATTTCTTTAAGTGGAGCATGTCCAACAGCTCAGGGTTTGACATGGCCTTGTATGTTAAGCAGAAATCGCCTCTGAGTAGACGATATGCCACAGAGTATAGCTGGAGTTATTTTAGATGGTAAGCATAGGGCATCTGCTTTAGGCCTGTGATTCTTTTAGTGAGGTATTTCTGCGGTCTTTCCAGCTGTTGCAGATGTCTTGTGAGGTCTGAAGTGTGCTAGCTATACCAATAACACAGAAATGCATAAATAGACTGCACAATGCTAAGTGCAACGTGTTAACTCATACTACAGTACTCCACTTTGTGCCACTGACAGGCTGTCAGGAAACTGCTGAAATGGCATTCTATTAATTGCTACAGTTAATTGATCAGCTACATTGTCACACAGCTATCACTGTCACAGTTATGTCAACCATTCTCTACTCAGCCATCTGGATAGTTGAATAAGTGCAGAGTCACTGACTAAGAAGTTGATTATTAGTATTTAATGTGGTATGGCATTGGACATGTATGGTTTTGGCCTTCATTAAGTAACTGGAATTATGTTCCAGAAATGAGTTCACTAAAACGTCTGAACTTGACTGTGCTATTGTGAGCATATGGACATTACATGATGTATGAAGTTGGAAAATTTCACATTAATACTGATGCAATGAGTATTTACCCTACGGACTTGGATACACCCGTCAAGTAATAATATCCAAAGTCATAGACAATGCACTAGTGGATAATGATGAAATTTAGTACTGGACTGGCTGGGTCTGTCATATACAGTGTTCAATGGTAATTGCTCCCTTGTATGAAGATATGTAAAGCTAATTCAAGTTAGCTTCACAAAGAGAGCATTAGTCTCTGAATTTAAACAACAATGGCATCATACTGTGTCAGTGGTGCAACAGGTAGCATACTAGCCTTTTGTGCAAAAGGCTGAGAGTTCTATTCCCATACTGGCTAGATTAATTACTAACACTGCAGTTGCAGCTTAAGTTGCACTCCAGAGTGTGCCAAACTTTAGATGTGATGTTAAACTGAGGTCAAATCTGCTTGAGTTGGTGGTAGCTCAGGTGGATGTAAAAGATCCCTGGGTATCAAAAAGGTAGTTTCCCAATGCCCTAGCCAAATTTCCTGTAATAATATGAATACCATCCTGGGTCTCTCCTGAAAAGACACTGCTCGCCTAGTGGGACTAGCCCAGTCAGTAGAGGATAAATAAATAAAATACTTGGTGCCAGTGACACTTAATATACCTGTGGTTGCTGCAGTTGAGAATTTTATAACTGTGCATGCTGTGATCAGACAAGACAAACCTTCTTCAAAATATTTAGATTTGTGTGTTTCCACCTCATCTGAGCATTCTACCCATGAAAGGCATACTCTTTCTACATAAGATAATATATAACATAGTGAGGAGAAATGTTCTCACTTGGAGAATGTAAGAATATGTTCTAGTTTCACCGAAATCTTGATACTTTTCCTAGACCTTCTTAGTTAGAAAATGCCAATGAAAATCTTTGAAAAGCCAAAGTACCATCATACTACATATTACTTCTGTATATGAATGGGTGCTTATATGGCTCCTCCTTTCCACCAATCAGAATTTGGAAAATGTTTTAAAAATTCTGTGGTCAGAACTGCATTAATACATGTTCAGACTCATATGATGATGTCATGCTCATAGGTTCATAGGTGAATACTAGGCTTACTGCCTAGAAGGGCCATTTTAAGCCTAGCCATGTTACCCCATTAGGCATTCAAATACTCTCACCATGGTTTTATTCCTATAATTCGCATTTGTGAATGAATGTGTCTGGGGTCATACTACTGAGTGCTGAAAGGGGATCTGTTGCAGGTTAGGGCATTAGGTGCTGCCTCTTTCCATTGGTGGCACAGTGGGAAGTGCTGGGGTAAATTTACTTATTCCCATCCATTGATCTAAGATGTGTTTGAATAGGGACAGGGATGAGCTTTGTTTTACATGGATGGGGAGTTTGTTCCAGAGTGGTGGTATCTTCTGAGATATATACCTGTTTCTACAAACCATTTGTTTACGTTGCAGGGGAGGTTAAGGTCTCTTGTTCTGGTATTTCTGATATGATTTAACTTGCAGATCTGCAGTTGGTCCATTAGTACTTGGTCAGAGGATGTCTTATAGACCAGGCACAGATCACCCCTTAATAGTCTATAAGAGACTGAGTATAGCGAAAGAGCTTTGAGGCAGTCTGTGTAGGTCATGTGGTTTAGTCTTTGTACTATCTTTGTGAGGAACCCCTGTGGGCACTCTTGTTGTTGCATATGTCTGGATAGGTATATATCAAAGGGGGCATTATACTCAACAATGGGCCTGATGGGGGCTGAGTGCAGTGGAACAATGACATCTCTGGACCAATATGCTATTCCTTTGCTTATAAATTGAGCAATATAGAAGGACTTCCACACAAATGCAGACACATGTTGGCCAAATGCTAGCTCACTGTCTATGTATGTTCCTAAATCTTTAAGTACTGGATCAACTCATATGGGTGTTTTGTCAATGTGGTAGTTTCCCAGGTCAAATGGTTTCCCAAAGGATACAGTCATGAATTTTTTGGCATTTAGCTTCAGCCTAAGTCTCTGACATCCATTATTTGTTTGGAACAAATCTTCCTGGAGGATGTCTGAGTCTTTTGGGGATTCAGTGACTGCTCCTAGCTTACAGTCATCCACAAACCTGGTCAGTCAAAAACCCTTGATGTTTGCTTGGACTTCTGAGAAGTAGATATCAAACAGAAGTGGTCCCAGCACCAAGACCTGTGGAACTCCACTAGTGACTGCTCTTTTTGTGCAGATAGTTTCCCCTTTTTTGACTAACTGTATCATATCTGTAAGCCAGTTGGCAATCCAGCCGATGACATAAAGGATTTATTCCTAATTTAGTAAGCTTTTCTACAATGTCAGAGTGGAGCACTGTCTCAAAAGCTTTGGCCAGGCCTAGTTAGGAAGTGTGTATTCTCTTGCCTTCAACAATTGCTTTGGTGACTCCTTTGAAAAAGTCCATTAGATTAGGTAAGCATGCCCTGCCTTACGATGAAAAAAAAAATGTGACTGGACCAGTAATTAGAAATTTCCTTTGTCTTTATTGATTAATTCTATGATTAGTCTTTCCCTAGCTTTACATACGGGGCTTGGGTCAGTAGATGACCATTCCTTGTGTAGGGAGCCTTCCAGTCACTTGTTACGAAGACAATTTGGAGTTTGAGGTTGAACAGTCTTGTTAGGGGAGCGGATAAGATATGCTTCATGCTATTCAGGATATATTCAGGTTTATTGTCAAGACCCATTGAACCAGTACTTTTGGCTTTTGACAGAACTTCCAGGACTTGGCCTTGTGTGATAGCTTGGTGTGATAGCTTGGTGTGTGCTGCTTGTGATATTTTTATAACATATTCTGGGGTAAGTGGAGGGTGAAGTTAGAGCTCATTTTATCTGTCAACTGGTTTGCTATATCTTCAGCTTCAGTATAGATTCATGATCAGCTCAGCCCACTTTTGAACAACACTTTTGAGATTATGGGATTTATTTCCTTTTTGTGTCTGATACATAAGTATGCTTATTCTCCTAAGCCCACCCTGCAATCATAAAATAACAGCAAAGGTGTGATACCTACACTTTTAAGGAGGTAAAATGTAAGTATATAAAGAAAGTAAACTATGCTTAAACAAATAAAACACAGAAATAACAAAAGAATGACAGTTTCCAGCAAGTGTTTATCCAGCATCAAGTACCTCAGACTCTTGCCTTCTAAGATGCCAATGAAAACTCAGCCCCTAGACAAACCGGATTTAAACAGAAATCTAATATATCAGATACTATTTTATAATTAATGTCCTAAAATGTATTTATTTATTCACTCATTCATTTATTCAGTTATTTATATTTGTTTACCAAGGTAGTGCACTGATCAATATTGACCTATTTCAGGCTAACCCATGGTGAAATGTAAAGCATTTCACACAAAAAATACAGCAATGTTTATGGTAACAGAAGAGTTCAGACGAATTACATAGAAAGACTGTGTATACATTCCAGGGACCAAGCATATTGCAATATACAGTGAAGCAAAGTATAATGTACAATACATACATTCATTTCTAAAGTGGGTCAGCCTTCATACAGTGTTTTACCATTAGCAAAACACCTCATAAACCTTTATATATAAATAAGTTATTTACACTCCATCCCTTGATTGATGCAGTTTGGATAAAGAGGGTAAGTCTGTTTTTCTAAAACTCCCATTGGTATTCCAACAATAAGATGCATGCTGTAGCTGTTAGAATACTAAAGCAAATTAGTCCCAGTGTGAGTTATTAGTGGGAAGAGGAAACTGAATCTGAGTCTTCTATAAAATAAAGGGGTGATATAATCTAATGAAGTAATGCCCCACGTACCTCACTTCTGCCCATCACATCCATAAAATGATCAGGTCCAAGCAATTAATTCAAGTTAAAGATATGGCTCACAAAATCATCTAACAATCTTATATTGTGACTAGGACTCTTGCAAAAAAGATCCAGAAACCCATGTGCTGTTGAATAACCAGGGAAGACCCTCTATGACAATGCATAAATAAATGCACTAATGGTTACTACTTCATCTACTGTGTGAATATGGGATAGCTATTGATCAAGATCAAATCAGGAAGAACATCTTTTAAGCAAAGGTGCATGGATTATGCATGAACTAAATTATGAAGTTATTCCCCAAGGCAAGTCTCAGAAACAAACACATTGCTGGAATTTGTTTTATTTTTTATTTTACATTTGTTGACCAGGTTAGTCTGACTGAGCTGAAAAGCCCTTTTCAGCGGAGGCCCGGGAAGAAAAGCTCTAGTATATTATACAGTAAAAAAACAGCAGAAACAATTTTCCAAAAGGTTAACAAAAATTATTTACAAATCATAGTTTAAAAGATGACAATGAAAATAAAGACATATTTATACAGCCGTGAAGCAATAAATTCATTATAACATATGTTGCTATCAGGTGTAGACATAGAGGAGATAAATCAGAGAAGAGTTGAACTAAGGCATATAAAGTTTGTGGTTTAAAAGTGTCAGGTATTAGACTCATAAAGAGTGGTAGAGGGTGTTAACAGATAAAAGAGTAAAAGATGGAATAAAAGGTAGCAGGCTAATAGTTGGCTGTTTAGGGATTGAAGGGCGGTTTATGGAGAGTGAGTGCAGTGGCAAGACCAAAGAGTTTTAGGTGTTCTTTATCAGCTACTTTGAATTTTTAGGTTGTTTTAGTGATCTAATTTGTAGTGGTAGCTTGTTCCATGAGATGGCAGGATGATAGCTATAGAGGTTGCATCCAGTTTTAGTCTTGAGTTTATACACAAGGAGTAGGTCTTGGTCGGAGCTGCGGAGTAATCTAGTGGGAGAGTAGTGGGAGATAAGAGGTGATATGTTTGGACAGTAGGAAGGTTGGTAAAGGAAAGAGTGTATAATCTGAAGCTGAAAGAGGAGAAGCAGGTGAGGTAGTTCAAGCTAGTTTAAGTGTTTAAGTGAGACACAGTGATGGGTTTTGGAAGTGTGGTGTGCTGAGAATCTAGCTGCTTTGTTATAGGTTGAGTCTAATTTAGCTAGGAGTGAGGCATTAAGGTTTGTGAGAATTTGAGAGCCATACAGTAGACTGGGTAGAAGGTACGTATGACAGAGGGTTACTTTAGCTTTGAAAGTGAGACATTTTTTGTTTCTGTATAGAAGGCCTAGTTTCTGATGGGTCTTCCTGATATAATTGTTGATGTGTAAGTCATTAAGTTGATCATCTATAGTGACGCCTAATAGTTTTGTGCCAGGTTCTGTTACTATTGAAGTGTTATTGAGAGACAGTATAGAACCATAATTCAAGAAGGTTTACAATAAAAGGAAGGGGATTTTGAACCAAAGTAAGAATAATAAATCCTAGAATCATGGAACTTTCATCATTGAAATAAAGAAACAATTCAGGATCTTAATCCAACAAAGCCAAGTTTCAGGTGAAAATATCACACAAGGAAAAGTCTTGAAGGTGCTATCAAAACCTAAAAATCCTTCCTTGATGTGTCCTGAAAATATCACTGTATGCATCTTAAATAGCATGAAGCATGACCCAGGATTTAGCTACCCCCTAACAATATTGATCAGTCTCCATACAGGTTTTGTACCAAGCAAATGGAGAACAGCTACAGATATTCCCCTATATAAGGGAGAAACTTCCACAGACCCAGACAATTACAGATCTATAAGTCTGACCAGGTTCATATGCAAAGCCTTGGAAAGACATATTATAGCAGTAATCAATAAGAACAAAAAGAACCTTCAAAGACTGGACCTGTCTCAGGTTGGATTCATCAAGGACAAGTCATGCTTATTCATCCTGTTGGACTTCTTTGAAAAGGCAGTCAAAGCAATAGATGAAGGTAAAATGGTACACACCATATATCTTGAACTGGCCAAGACTTTTGACACAATCCCCCACTCAGGCACAGTATAAAAGATAAACTGTGAGTAAACCTCTACATCATCCACCAGCTTGTTATCTGACTCACAGATAGGATGCAGGTTATCAAAACAGGGGAAGCTACCTCCATAAAAACAACAGTCACAAGTGGAGTTTCCCAGGGTTCAGTTCTGGGACTCTCCTGTTTGGCATCTAAGCCAATACCAAAGGTCACTAGCTGATTAAGTTTGTGGATGACTGCAAGCTACGAAAAGTCATTGATTGATTCCCCAAATGACTTAGCCATCCTGCAGTAAAGTTTGTCCCAAATAAATAACTGCTGCCAAATTCATGGACTGAAACTAAATACCAAAAATGTATTATTGCATCCTTTGTAGAGTTATTAACCATAGGGAGGTACCATATTGACAATATGCCCTGAGAGTTCATCCAGTTGTTCAGCATTTGCGAACATATGTGGACACTGACCTAACATTTGACCAACATTTGTCCATTGTTGTAAGAAAGTTCTTCTATACTGCACAGATTATAATTTAAGAGATTGTGTCTAAATCTAGAGATGTCATTGTCTCCCTTTACTCAGCCTTCATTAGGCCAGTTATTGAGTATAATGCTCCCTTTGCCATGTATCTATCCAAACTCTTGCAACAACTGGAATGCCCACAGAAATATATTCTAAAAGGATACAAGACCTAAAGAATATGTCCTACATGGACCGACTCAAAGCCCTGTCACTATACTCAGTATCCTGACTGCTAAGAGTGACCTATGTCTGGCACACATGGCATCCACCAACCCAATATTGATGGATTTACTGCATATCAGCAGTCAAATGTCACTAAAATAATCACTCTAGGGATCTAGAGATCTAAATCTCTTCTGCAACATCCAAATTATGGTTTTGAAGGAACAGGTATATCTCTCAGATGATACTGCTGCTCTGAAATCGACTCCCCATCTATGTAAAGTAAAGCTCAACTTAGATCAATGGATGGGCAATAGAAAATTTACCACAAGTCTGTCCTACATATTACTAATGGAGAGAGACAGCTCATAAATGTTTTATCCCATACATGGGTCCTCTCAAATTATTTGTGGTATGATCCCAGTTACTCTAACTAGAGGTGGTATGTAAGGCCAATTTAACACCAAATGGGATAGGTTAATTCAAACATCAAAAGGGAAGCTGGCTAGGCTTAAAATGCAAACTGCGTTTACCATATTTACCCATTAACCTATGAAACTAATAAGAATGTAAAAAGAATGATAGAAAGTATTTTGCATTCTTTGAGAAATATGGAAAGCAAGAATAGGAGAAAGTTGTATTCAATAGGAAATAGATCCTACCAGTGGTTATAAAAAAATTAAAAAGTGGCTATGGAGAAAAGAATGGAAGGTTGAGATAGTTATGAAACTGATATTTCTTTTGCATTGAATGTCTATCACCTTTCTCTAAGTTTGTAAGAGCAATTTTTCAAAATCTCCTTTTCACTCTAAGAGGTTGAGAGGTATGCTTGAATGATGAATATGCAAACTGTTAAAAATATTAAATATGTAAATACATAATCTATAATGTAAATATGTAACTAAGATAAATACATCAATAAGTACATAAGTAAATATATATTAAATATAAAGAAAAACCTACTCTTTTTGATAAGTTCCATGGGGTCTTTTATATTCACCTGTACTACTACCAACTGAGCTGGCTAGAACTTTGGTTTAACATTTCAAATGATGGGCAGCAAACTCAGAAGAGCAGTACCTCCCCTATGTTGCACAACAGTGTAAGTAATGGAAAATTAATGTGAGCACCTGCTGTGGGAATAGAAATCACAGCCTTCTGATCTTGCAGTGCCAAATGTGAGTATGCTACCTGCTAAACTACTGGCACTGCTAAACTTCTTTCTTCTCATCTGGACATCCTGTCACTATCATATACCTGCAACAACTGAAGCCTTAAAAACATTTTCGTTATGACAAAGAAATTCAGAAATTAACTTGTCAAGTCCAGTAAGTAAATTAACATAATGCAGAACAAAGCATGTTCAGTTTACAGACTGTGAGCTTTTAATCCTGCATCAAACATATTTCACTTTATTCCAAGGCTGTACTTAACAGCACTACTGACTCTACTACATGAACCTACATACTATCGTTAGGCCATCCTCACCACCTATGCTCACTGTTAAGTGGCAGCCATGGCTTTTTCTCATGCTGATAACCAAAGTTTGAACAATGTGAAGCTGCCTGAGCTGAATATGTTTTAGTTTTAACTTTGCTATCATCCTCATGCAGAACTGTAGCAGTTTTGCTAACAAAACATTTGAAATATTCTTTGCACTATGCTATGCATTTACACTACTGTTATATCAGGTACCCAATTTTAGCTTCATTTTATTTGATATGGATATACATTTAAGTCTTCTGTAATCTCTTTCATTTGAATACTGGTCAACTCTGTTGTCAAGCAAACATTCCAAAAGCTTTCACCATTGTTAAGTCTTGTAAATTAGTCACAGCAATATTTTTGTTGTCACTGTTGTTGAATCCATTACTGCTTTATTGTGTTTTGTTCATATTTTCAGTTTGTTTCATTATTAACATCTGATGTTTAATGTCATTTTGTCTCAGAATGGCATTTTTCCCCTCAGTTATACTGGATTCAGTGCATCCTATAAATGCTTAATGTCACCCAGATTAGTTATGTTTGTCAGATCATTTTCTTTCCATTTTTTAGTTTCATGTTAGTTTGTCTAGGGGATGCTTAGAGTAACAAAACTGCTCATTTTTCTTTCTATGTACAGCATCATTGCAGTTTGTGTCTGAATACTCTCAGGCTGGAAGTATAGGAAATGGTGATATCTGGATGACTGAAGACTGAAAAGTACAAATCTACTAAATAATCCATTTTTGCAAATATGTCCATCATCTCATTGTGACACCATGGACTGTTTATTCTTTGTGACTTCAGTAATTCTTTGTAGGCACCTTACATCTGGTACTGATGGACACAGATACACAGGAGTTACCGTTATGGTAAGAACTACCCATGCAAGGCAAAGTCACATGATCCTGCATGTGGGCGTGCACACACGTGCACACACACACACACACACACACACACACACACACACACACACACACACACACACACACACACACTCTGTAGCCTTATGGAATTCTTAAATAACAGTGCAGTACACATTGGAGTCAGTGTCTCTACAGGAGGCTGTCATGACCCTCCCTGCATATCTGTTGCCTAAAGCACAAGGCACTAAAGAGCACATCAGTGATTCCTGTTTTCTACAGGAAATCACTGTGGTGTAAGTTCAAGCATTGTAGGGACTTGTCCTCCACATCAGGGGGGTGCAAAGTGGTCTTGCCACCCATACAAAAAATGTTTGAAGTTAACTTTTTTTGACATTTGTGATGCTCAGGATTTTGTCATTTGAACTTTCATTATGGAACCATTTCAGTCATGTTAATTCCAACAGTGTCTATGGTTAAACACTGTAGCCACCTTACTCATGTGTGCTATCCTTAATCCTTACACAATCCCTGCCCCTAATCCCAACCCTCAGGACCAGAAAACAGACACACACACACACATACACCTGCACACATGCACACATGCAGAGACATACATTACTTATACCAGTACCCAAGCATACCAAAAAAATCTACTCCTTTCTGTAGTTGTCACTCTAACTGTAATCTGCATAGATACACTCAGCTCAGATGCTGAAACTTTCTTTATAAATGGAAGATTTGGCTTTACTATCTACTTCCACTTACCTAACATTTGATGCTGTAAAATTTGTCTTCCTGCAGTCAACAAATCATCCATTTGACCATTTCTAACAGCAGAAAAGCATTCAATGAACTGAACACTTGAAAATAGCGTGGTACACATATATATGTATGTCAGTGGAGCAGATAAACTTGCAGATCATTTATTGCATTCTTCACCTTGAGAAAGTACAGCTGTGTAAGCAAACTTGATTATTCAAACATCTGCTGTTATTGTAAGTTTGCTTAAACAACTGTACTATATTCATCATTTTGACCATTATTGGAGGTGAAGGAGAAGAGTTCAGGATCCTCTGGAGAATGGTCCTAGCAAGTGTCAGTTTAAAAGTGGCATATAAAACATTTTTGTCTGTGGATAACTTGTGTTTATTTTATTTTTGTGATCCTGGCATAGTGCTTTAAAATGCTTTTTACTGTGCTTTTCTGAAAAAGTAACTTTTGTAGACTGGTAGTATTTACTGGTGATTCCTGTTTGTCTTCCCCAGGAACAAGGCAGCAATTTGTTTCATCCACAGGTGGATGACTCTACTGTGGCCATTTGTTATACCTCAGACCACTCACCTTTTACCCTAGATCCCTCTAGTGTATCATCTACAACCACTATGGACTGGGGGTAGCCACATCCTCTGTGTCTGCTGGAGTCTCCTTTGTGGGCAAGGAGAACCACTCTTGTCAGCCCTGGAACAGTGAACAAGGAAGGTTTCCCTGTGGTGTCAAAATGCTGCACCAATCTCTTGCGAAGCTGCTGCTGCTGCCATTAGTAACACAGCTGGCCCCATTTTTCCTGTCAAAATGAAACAGCAAACTAAACATGTATCTACTCCTCACATTTATTTGAATGGGAATAACTTATTGGGTCTGGCTCATGTTTAATTCAGGCTGTTGATCCTTCTTGTAAAGTAGTTTCTGGTAAAGAAAGGATACTTTTCCTGAAGAGATTCAAGATTCTGAATCTGAGCAGGAAGATGTAGAGACAGATACATTTTTTCCCCTCAGATCTTTGATTCGGACTCAGCGGAGAGCTCAGTTTCAGATTTTCCCTGTGGGAGTTTCCCTTTTTCTGAGACTATTGCTAGAATGTGACAGTGTGTTTAATGGGAGAACACTGAGGTTTCACAGTCCTTTAGGAAACAGAACACTATACTTCTGAAAATTTGATTTTCAGAAATTTGAATTGTCAGTGTGATGGCCGTGCCTGGCCCAGCAATCCAGGAGCCTCAGTCCTCACCACTAACACCAGGCAGGTTGTCTCCTAGAAGAGGAAAGGATAACAAATGCACACAGTAAAGTACAATTTCCCTTAAGTGCACACAAAGATCACAGTCAGTCTGGGGCTGGTTGCTCCCTTGCTCTCCAGGTCCCCAATAAGACTCCCCACTGGCACAGCTATAGGGTCCAGATCTCAGCCTAGCTGACCTCCAGTACCCTCTCTGTCCAACCAGTGCTTCATGTCCCTGCCCAGGTAGCTGACACACCGCACACACACTTTGAAAAGAGGTTATACAACCACACAGACCCTCCTGGGAAAAAGACTGGCACAGGTTCTTCAGCTGTGCCCCTTTACCCAGGCTATACAGTAGTAATTACTGCCACCACCAGCTAATAAATATCAGCTACTTAAAGGCCCTTAAAAGGATATCAAATTATTACTGTGCAATATTAATATCCAATGGTAGTATAACTAACAGTCAAGGCTTACTTTAGAGTGGCCTTTTACAATAACCTCTATAAATATGCAATGTACTCTAGAGCTTATCTCTACATAAAGCAGCCACAGGTAGGTTTTAAAAATATTTAATAATAAATAATTATAACACAAGACAAAACTACTACACCACAGAGATATCTAAGAGTTCAGAGATCACACAGAAACTTAAAATAATACAGTAGGACAGGTCTGATTTCAAAGAAAAATACCTAATTAATCTTTACTAGCTTTAACTATTCCTACAAGAAATCACAGTGCTAAAACTTACATGTGAGCACAAGGCAGAATGCTGATAAGTCGGATGTCCAAAGTCAAAATGCTCTCAGCCTCTTGTGAGGAATAGTATTTAAACATTATTAACAAACATGTCTCTAAGGCCCTCCCAAAATGACATCATTTTTGACCCTTAGATTTTCCCAGTATTCATACTGCATCATCTTAACACCTGGTCTGAGTTCTCAGGCCCAAACTGCATTATTTAGCAATCTAACACCTGCACAGAAACTTACAACAATAGAAGACATTTCACGTGTATATTCTAACAGAAACTAGAGCAATAATGTACATTCCACATCTAAATTCTGGTCATAAACTTTAGCCTTAAAACAACGGGCATGAAACCTTCATTCAGATGCACTGGAACTGACTTGTAAAACATTAAAGAGAGTCATAAGATCTTTTCAATTTTAAAAGACACATTTGAAATACTTGGCTTGGTTTTCCATACAGCAGATGGCAATGTTGCAACAATCTTGAAGTTCACATTTCATAGTGTTTTCTTACATTTAAAAACACAAGCCTGTATTTTACATTTATTTATACAGTTGATAGAATTATGTATTTTTTAAAACTTTTTGTTTGCATTTTTCGATCTTTTAAGCTTTCGACTACTGTTTGTGCCTTTATTACTGTTTTATTGCCTTATTTTCCTGTGTTTGTGAGCTAATATTGTTGATTGCACTTGTGGGCTAAAGTATTGCTTAAAAGTAACTAACAGGCTAATACACTCAAGTGCACCAGCCTTTGATAGCAATTTAGTCGAAAACAAAGCATTTACTGCATTTTTTCCTGTCTGTTTGAAAAAAAAAAAATATTTCTCCTTTCCTAAACTTTACTTGCTAGCTGTTCCAGTGATCAGATTTTGCTGATCCCTGGGCTTTGTATTTGGTTCCTGTGTTCCTCCATTTTCTTGTGTGGCCAGAGGTAGTTTCTTTACTCACCAGTGGGAGTGGGGAGTACTGAGCTGCTTGTTTGTCCTCAGAGGAGTGGTTAGAAGCAGAAACTTGTAATTTGTTGGCCATTTTGGGTCATTTCCTGTTATTTTCCAGCCCCTGCTATAAAGCACGCACACTAGTTAAGCAGATTTAAACTATTAGGGCTACCTAAAGTCCACTCTTCAAATTTTCCCTTAAAACTACCTTCCTCAAAGTGTACTACTGTTCTATTTAGTGTATCCTCCAACTATAAATTATCTCTACTTGACTCCCAAGTAGACTATTCTCTATCCATAGCTAAGCACTTGCTCCTACAGTACTTATCACCTCGATACAGCACTCTTGTTATAGAAAGTACCCCAAAAAAGCAAACCCCATTTCTCGGTCACCCACATCCCCAAAACCTTTCTTTAAGTTTTTCTGTCAATTCCTTCTAGCATGTCGAGGGATCAGTTGCTAATATCCTCTCCTGCTCAGCTGGTGAACCTGGGATTATTGAGGCAATGTTACAATTGCCTCATGTACACAGACAACCCTCTCCTCCTCCCACAAAACACAAATACATGGAGATGCAACTATACGGGCCAAACTGGAGGCTGAGCTCTCTCAACATAGGACTGGCAAGACCAGACAGGAGGAGAAGGTAACCACACACACTATAGACCCAGTCTCACATAATACCATCACAACCTCAAATCATACACATAAACACACAAAGACATACTGGAGGCTCTGATCAAAAATCTGCCAAAACAGCAGAGGCCACCAAAGCAAACACCCAAACAACTACCACCTCAAAACACAACACCTGCATCACATAGACCACACAGTCAGAGTGTCAAGCAGTCACAGCCCTTAAGGCCAAACACTATGCCAGACACACTAGTCATTGGTGACTCCATAGTCAGACACACTGATGTCCCGCTCACCAGACTGAGTAAGGAGAAGGTCACAGTAAGCTGCCTGTCGGGTGCTAGAATCCGCCACATAACGCATGCACTCAGGTCTCTCAACAGCAGGTACAAGTACGACTCAATCATTGTCCACGCTGGTGTAAACGACCTGCTCCCTGGACTACATGAAAAGAGACATAGAGGAGCTCTCCGATTATGTAGCCCAGGCAGGTATGACCCTGACCTTGAGCAGTATCCTACCTTCACCAAGAATGATGCCACAATACAGAGATAAGATGATCAGTTTTAACAATTGGCTTAAACCCTGGTGTCATTCAAAGGGGATCCAATGTCTGTCTGCCTGGGATGACATGCTGGACAAGCCGCTGCAAGGGATGGCTTGCACTTGTCACCCTGGGATTCCGTTTTGGCAAAGGCTCTTGCCACCCCATAGTGCCTTTTTAGGCAAGGCTCAAATTCTAAACCTACCACCCTAGAACAAAACAAAGAAAAAACTATAATGCTGCTCAATGCCAGAAGTCTCAACCTCAAGATGCCCCTTCTCAGTATGGAGAACTGTCTGTGCTGTGACAGAAACCTGGTTCAAGGCTCCTGAGAGCACCCCAGCACTATCAGGTTTTACCTCATATCATGCGTTCCGGCCTCAAAACCCGGACAATACCAAGAAAGGAGGAGGGGTATCCATATTCATCAAGGACACCCACACCTCAAGATTGGTGGCATCGCACGATGCATCGGAAACCATCCAGGTGCAATTAACCATAGGCAAAACTGCTATGCAAATTGTAGCATGTTATAGGCACCACCCAAACTCAGGAACCTCACATGGCCTTCCTGAAAACACTGGAGGGGATAAATGTATCTTCGAACACCATCATACTAGGTGACTTCAACTACGCTAATATAGACTGGGAACACTACTCAAGCCCAAACACTCTAGCCCAAAAGTTCCTGGAATTCATAAACTCAAATGCCATGGAACAACTAGTCACCATCCCCACAAGAGGAGAGAACATACTTGATCTCATCATCACGAACATGGGAGCACAATGTTCAATGCCAGAAGTATACCCCTCACTGGTGAGATCTGATCACAAAGCTGGAGGTCCTCATCCGCCCGCCAATGAAAAAGACCATAGTAAAGAACTTTCAAAAAGCGACTTTCACACTTAAAAGACTAGTGTGGCCTCCTTTAAGGCCCCGTTAACATTACTCAAACCACTGAATCACTTACAAATGCCTTCTACCAGCACCTGCAGGGCTGCATGGATCAGGCAATCCCAAGCAAAACAAGACTCTTTGTACCAAGGCAAGCGTCCAGTCTGGTGGACCCCAGCCATAAACAAACTCTACAATAAAGAGAAAGCTACTACAGGAGAGCAAAATCCTTAAAAGGTAAAAAAAGCTAAGAGCTCTCATAAAATAAGCTAATTTTGAGAAAAAAATAGCTAAGGACTCTAAAGACAACCATAAAGCATTCTTTAGCTATGTCAGAAACCTAGGAGGAAACTCCCAGATATGCTCAGAATTAGTTCAAAATGATGTGAAGATTACTGATCCTACAGACATTGCCAACATACTGGCTGACAGGTTCAGTGCAAACTTCTCCCCCCCTCCAGAAGAGATATCTATACCAAATGATCCCAAACATCTCAACGCCAGGTGAGAACTGCTCTCTCCAAGGCAAAGAACACAGCATCCATGGGACCTGATGGTGTCCCCGGCGACAGAAGCCTGATCTGCAAAGCCATGGAAAGGATCATAATGGATCTCATAAATAAAGACATAGGGAATTTGCAGACTTTGGATCCAACCCAGTTTGGCTTTGTCAAAGGCAGATCATGCCTTTAAACTTGGTTGACTTTTTGAAACAGTCACCAAGGCCATTGACGAGGGGAAGGCAGTCCATACAGCCTACCTAGACCTGGCAAAGGCTTTGATACAATACCCCACTATCATTGAAAACTCATCAACTTAAATGTAAACCCATACATTACAAGATGGGTTGCAAACTGGCTGAGTGACAGAACCCACAGGGTCAGAGTTGCTGGCGCCATGTCTGACTCTAAGCCTGTCACAAGTGGTGTCCCACAGGGCTCAGTCCTGGGCCCACTCTTGTTAGGGCATCTACTTTTCTGAAGTACAAGCAAACACAGGAGGGTTATGGCTGACAAAGTTCGCAGATGACTGCAAACTGGTTGACAACACATCCGACACAGATATCCTTCAGAAGGGTCTCACAGAAACGGATAACTGGTGCTAGAGCCATGGCCTAAAGTTAAATGCCAAAAAATGCATAGTCATACTAGCTACCACATAGGTGGCAAATCCCCTCAACACAGAAGAAGTTATTAGGGACCTGGGAACCCAGGTTGACAGTAGCCTTTCATTCGACACTCATATTGCTAAAGTAGTTAGGAAGACCTTCTACATTGCCCACCTTATCATGAAGGGATTCACATCTAGATCAAGGGAAGTCATAGTCTCCTGTACTCATCACTCATCAGACCAATGATCGAGTACAATGCCCCATTCGGAATGTATCTGACCCGACACTTGCAGCAGCTGGAGAGGCCACAAAAATTCCTCACCAAAAGGATAAAGGGTCTCAAAATCTGTCTTATGCTGCACGACTGAAAGAACTCCAGTTATATTCAGTTGCGTGCAGCTTACTCAGAGGTGACCTATGCCTGACATACAAGGCCATGTCAAACCCAGATTTGATGAATATGCTTCATCTCAAAAATCTAGATCCTCAGAGCCACAAGGGCGGTGACTTAAACCGTGCTGGAGGGATAGATTCATCACCCAAAGACTCCCTATGCTGTGGAACAAAATCCCAGTTTATGTGAGGCAGAGCACTCGCCTTGTTCAAGAGGAATCTTGACCAATGGATGGGAGATCGCAGATACACCCCAGGGGTTACCTCAGTGTCACTGCTCGACAGAGGCACAGCTAAATAATGGGCATAGTTTCTCCAAACTAAGGGGTGGCGTAAGCCACAAAACTATGGCTAGGCTTATAAATGCCCTCGGGCAGATAGCCTAGTATAAACCTATGAACCTATGAACCTATGTATCAAATTCTATTTGACTAGGCTGGCAGCCTTCGCCCATCTCTCCCCAATCGTCACAGTCAGTCTCATATGTTAAAGTTTGTTGTGCCTAATTGTGAGGAGTGTTTTATCTGCAGTGTCTTCTTGTGATGAAAAATCTGCTTTAAATAACTTAAGTTTCCTCTATTGCACAGGTCACTGCTTATAGTTTTTCATTGTTTAAACATTGTGTGTGTGTGACTCTGTTGATACATCTTCCAGGGTTATGGCTACTGGTGCTGTTTTAGGAGGTTTGCATGTCTACATTCTCAGAATCTGCTAGACATACCCCTCAACCTCTCAGCACAAGAAATCTGGGCAAAGCCTAAAATAATTGGGGGATGAAGGCACAAAATAGGGACAGATTTTGAGGATTGTTCTTATAAACTTAAAAAGTTGCCAGAATAATAGGATTTGTATTAACATGCATTTTCTGAAGGATATGAAACGTGAAACTAAACTGTATAGCATTATTTAGTGACTTCTATCCTCAGTGATGTGCCAGAAAAACGCAAATTGTATGAGGATCAGGCCAGAAATATTAGGCAAAATCTGGGCATTCTATGAAAATCTGGGTAGTTGAGAGGTATGCTCCCAGATGATGTTAAAATGATATTATAAATTCATCCTTGAATAGAGATTTAGTGTTTGCCCCACCCTGCTGCAGAGGTGATCAAAAATTTTAATGAAAGGGGCAAGCTGATCTAGGGAATCTAATATTTTCAGCCACCCTTTTCCAAATTTTCCAAGGGATCACCTCATCCAATTTTGGCAAAAAAAACCATAATAAACAGTCTCAACAAAATACGGGTAAGCAGAAGCTTAAAAAATGGCAAGGGGGTCCAAAAGGAAGTCTTGAACTGGGATTTTAAAAGATAAAGGGTATTGGTGCTGGCACCAAAGAGATTTGGGAGGCTCTGAAAATGCAGCCATGCAAACCTTTTAAAACAGTACCAGTGGCCATAGACCTGGAAGGCATATCAAAAGAGTCATACACACACTGTGAAAACAATGAAAAACAATAAACAGTGACTTGTGCAATACAGGAAACTAAGTTATTTAAAACAGATTTTACTCACAAGAAGACACTAGAATGTCCAACAAGTCTGAATGACCTATTCAAGAGGTCTTGTGAGCCCCTTCCTCCCTGGCCCCTTTTTTTCTTCCAGAATCTCCATTTTTCTCTTTGGCAACAGGTAGTTTCATACAAATGGGTTCTGAAAATCGTTCAAGTTTACAGATGGCAGTAGGAAGAAATACCTCCATTCCAGGGAGCGGGGGTGAGGGTGGTCATTTCTCATCTTCCAGATCAGACTTTTTTGGTTCTTCATATAACCAGTTCCTCATCCTCAAGTGGGGAAGGGTTTTTATTTATAGTGCCAAAGAAAGAAATTGCTTGGATCCCAGTTCTGATTCTTTCTTTCCTTCCTAAACTTTATTCTGATAATGCCCAAATTCAGAAATGATGTCACTTCATAACCTGTTACCTCTTCTTCCTCTTTCAAGTTTCCTGGCAACACTAGACTTCAGAGATATTTATCATCACATCCCTATTTATCCAGACTTTAGGCATTTCTTAAGATGTTGTGTGTCTGGATAACATTATAAGTTCTCTGTCTTACCCTTTGCACTATCCACTGCACTAAGAGTGTTCACAAAGGGTCTAGCTCCAGTTATAGCTCATTGCAGGATGCAAGGTATTTACATTTTTCCATATTTAAATGACTCGCTTATGTTTGCAGAGTCTTTTTCAAAGTGTCAGGAATTTTTCTCTTGGGACAGATGCCTTACACAAGCTGGGATTCCAAGAGAACATTCAAAAGTCTTTCTTGAGTCCTTCACACAGGATTGTGTTCCTGGGATGTCAGTTAGACACCTCAGTTTAAAGAGCTTTTCTTTCACAGGAAAAAATAGATGTATATCTATATTTATTTCTAACCTGCAGTGGTGGTGCTGCGGTAGCATTGTTGCCTCACAGTAAGACGCTGTCCGGTTTGATTCTCAGCTAGAGCGTCTTCTGCGTGGAGACATGCATGAATGGGCGTACCTTCGTTGAAGGTTGTGCATCAGGCCTGGCAAGCCGGTACGTAAAAATCAACTGCCAATCATTAGCGGACTGGAGCTCCGCTGTGGCAACCCCTAATCGGGAAAAGCCGAAAGACACAAACAATATCTATATTTATTTCTAAGGTTTTCCACTGAGACTTCCTTCACTGTGAGGGAATACCTCAGGATTTTTGGTCTCATGGGTTCTATGCTTCTCACAATATATTTGGTACAATTTCACAGGAGAAAGATATGTTGGTATCTAAAATCTCATTAGTGGCAGCACCAACACTCTTTATCTTTTTAAATCCCGGTGCTAGTGTTTGTCAGAAGAGAAATCATTTGGTGGAGACATGACATATCCTTGAATCCAAGTTTCCCCTTCTCTTTTCCTGCTCGAAAGCACTCAGTCACCACAGATGCCTCAGATTTTGCTTTAGGAGCAGTTTCCAGATAGAAAAAAGTGAAGGGGATGTGGGACACGAAGGACAGATGCAAACTCATAAATATCATGCCCTGACTGAGTCACTCAACTCTGAACCATCTTTAGTCCCCAGGACCTCTTCAAAATGGTTATGGACAATACCACAGTCATGTGGTATATCAACAAGTAAGGAGAACCATGTTGTACCCCCTTTGTAGACTAGCCATGTTAACTTGAGATATAGCTTCACTGCACAATCTCAGTCTACAAGCATCATACATTCTATCAGAGCAACACTGTGTGGTAGACAAGTTGAGCAGGACCAGGGTAGATCCTCACAAATGGAAACTAGATAAGGGGTTTTCCAATATTTGATCCATCTATAAGGATTTCAAAATGTAGGCCTCTTTGCCTCCTCTATGAACAATCAACTAGCAAGATTCTGTTCCAAGACTCCATGCAAGAAGCCTGGAAGACAGATGCCTTTTCATTTCTTTGGACATAAATGTCCCTGTATGCTTTTCCACTCTTTCTGCTTATATCCAGGGCACGTCTGAAGATTCAGAAGAAATCCCCGAAGACCATTATGGCAACTCCCTTCTGGCCCAAGTAACTCTGATTCCCCTTTCTGTTGGAAATGGCCAGGGGGAGTTAACGCAAGCTTCCTCACAGACTGGATCTATTCACACAAGAAATGGGGTGTTTGATACACCCTGACATCACTCAACCTCAATTGACTACCTGAATGATAGGGTCTTAACTCCTTTTAGGCACCTATTTACTGAGAATGTGCAGCAGGTACTAATGGAGGCAAGAAAGCCTGCTACTACAAAATCATATATTAGCAAATGGTAAAGGTTTTCTAGTTGGTGCCAATAGCATAACCAGCAAACATTCAGGGCTAGTTGTTCTCTGGTTTTACAATATTTGTGTTAGTTAATATCCTATGGCCTTTCTTATTCCTCTCTTATGATTAATTTATTGGCCATTTCAGCATGTCTGCCCATGGATGCTACTCTTTTAATGTAGTCTTGTCAAAATGTTCTTGAAAGGGGTTTTGCATAAGAGGCCTCCAAGAAAACCTGTGACCCCTCCTTGGATCTAAATTGTGTGTTACAGAAGCTAACACTTGCCCAGTTTGAATGAGTTACTCTGTCTGACTTGAGGTTCTTAACATGGAAAACAGTTTTATTGATAGCTCTGACCTCTGCAAGAAGCGTATCTGAGTCGCAAGCTCTTATGGTGAGTGAACTCTATCTCATTTTCCAGATGGACAGACTTTCTTTATCCTTCTTTTATATCTAAAGAGATATCTGAGTTTACTTTAAGCCACACTATCCATTGGCCATTTTCTTTACTGAACCTAAAATGAGGGAGAAAGGATATTCCATACTTTGGATATCCAGAGCTCCCTCTGGTACTATCCTAACAGAACTAAATCTTTCAGAGCTTTGGATCAAGTCTTCATTTCTTGTAAGGGTAAGAAGAAGGTACAACCTGTGTCAAAACTGACTATTTCCAAACCTTTTGTTATACTAACAATGACAAGACTATTCCAGGCAGGGTCAAGGCACACTCGACCAGGGCCCTAGTTTATCTATGGCTTATTGGGAAAAGTTGTACTCTAGAAGTATTCTAGAAGCTGCTGCTTGGTTCTCTGTACAAGCTTTCACAAAGCACTCTAAGCTTGACTCCATGTCTAGGTCCAGATCAAGCATTGCTAGGACCATTCTCTATGGGCTCATCTACCCATATGGTGAAGGCTACTGCAGCAGTGATCAATATGATGAACATAGTAAAGCTGTCTAAGTAAAATGTACCACACTTGTAGATGATCAAATGATTGCTACTACAGTAGCGGCTACCTTCCCTCCATTCTCCCTTGTTTTTTTGGTATGTTTTTTAGGTCAGGGTGTATTCATTTATTTTTGTTGCTCATAATATTATCCTTTCAGGGCTCAACCTCCCTCTCTGTGCTTGCAGGAAAGCTTTGAAGGTCTTCATGCTCAAACTTTTCCTTTAGTCATCTTAACTTGAGCTGCCTGACAATTTGGGCACATAGACATTGCCCTGAAGCTTTGGACAATAGACAGCTTTTTTATCCTTGGCAGGATTTAACATATATAGTTAAGGTTCCTGCAGCAGTGATCATTCAAGCATCTACTGTTATTGTAAGATTTTTACTTACACAGCTGTAGTTTCTTGTTGTGTCTCATATAGCATTATTGTGATTTTGTTGGTATTTGCCTTAAATTTACTGTTGTGTAACCTGCTCCAAATTCCTTCAAAATATTGTTCTTTGTTTTTATGTATGACTTGCTGTGATTTGTCAGTCCTGCTGATTATTATATCAGAAAATGCCTTCTTCTCCGTGAGAGTCTTGCTAAAATTCCATTTCTAGCTTGATCTACTTCAGGGTGTTTTCTTGCTTTGAAGAGGTGGGGTGCCTGCCTTGATACACTACTCTTGGTTTTAATTTTGTTCTCGATACTGTAAGTTTCATAACCTGATGAAATGCCTTCTGTTTTACTAATAGATTGATAGATCTTGCTTCTGACCAATTCCACAGCCTTCTGATGAATCTTTAACACTGTTTTTCAAAATATGTATTCTGTCGTTATCTCCTTTCCGCAAGTTAGACAAACTTCTGGCTTTTGTATCATAATATTTCTTCTGTCTTGGCTTATTTCCTGAGTCGTTCCACATAACATTTTGGCTCTGAAACTAGAAGAGTAGTAACCGCAGACAGTTTACCTCAATGTGTTGATTCACTAGTAAGTGTGCTAGAAAAAAAAAAACTAATCTGTGAAGCAGTATGTGTTTATATTCCAGCATGGACAAATAATCTGATTCTTAATATTCAGTGTTGATATTCCTTAACCAGATTCTTTGACTATTTACATTTTACTTTCTACCTGACAATTGCTTCTTAGATGTCACAGGCTCCTTACTATAGTTGTCTGAATTCCCAGTCATGAACAGTTTGGAAACTTACTAACAAACTGCAGACCAGTATTTGGAATTCTATAGCTAAAAAAAATATTTTAAAATGGCAATCGTGGTAGTACTTGCAGAGTTCTTCAGTTTAGCTGCATGGATCTTGGAGTAGTGGCTGGTGTAAATAAATACTGGTTACTTCTAAGCCAGACTATAGATGTGTTTCAGCCTTGTTTTACAGCTATTCTAGTGCACTATATGAAAGTAATTATCTTTAGGCTTCAGATTATGGAACTTGCTGCTTATATAACAATTCTGCAGTGTTTTATCTTTCTGCCTTGACTGACATTTTTGTCTAGTAGAGAACATCTTAAGTTACCTCTTTCACTTTACAATACCTAAGTGCAATTCATGTTGTGATTAGCAGGCATACAAATATGCACCTGCTGTTACCAGTTTATATACAGTGGGACATGGCAATGGTCTCCTGATCCACACCACTGGCAACCAAATACTATGCAAGGGGTAGTAGGCCTTGAAAGAGTACAATAAATGCACAGTGCAGCCTCAGGTAATTAAGTCAACCTATTGTCCAGATAATGTAATACACTGTGAAACCATTTAATTTTGTTAAGTTTTACTGCAGTTCTACTAGAAGCTGTTACATAATTTGTACAGTTTACATTGTTTATAGTCTATATATTTTATATGCTGTACTCATTACTTAAAGCAACAACCATAGATTGCATGAAAAATGCAATTATCTCAGCTTAATACACCTTTACTGAATGTTTTACTGAGATACAATTGTAAGCTTTACTCATCTTGCTGTACTTTCTTTGTGTCATCACCTAGAAATGAAGTTTAGGGGTCACAGGTATATATTTAAGTTATGCTAACCAGTCCCTAGTCTTGACAGACCATCTTTATTTGTATTACCTTCACTACTGCAGATCTGGATTATCGTATTGTAGGACTGTAGTCCCAAACTCCATATAAAAATCTTTCTCCCCTCAATGGCTTCATGTAATCACTTTAAGTTATTATGATCTCTATGAATTTTCTATCATAGAAATAGGGTTTATGCTTTTGGGAAACCCAAGCTATTCCTTTTCACTCTCCATTGCTGCATGCAATTTTCATACTTGGCAGCAGTTAAGAAATATTCCTGGATGTGCGTCTCCCATTGAAGGGACCTGGCCAAATATAGCAGACAGTAAGTGGTTTGTATTAGCCTGAATATAGCCAAAGCATTTCATACAGTATCCCACCAAAAGCCTCTTTCTGAATTTGCCACCTTACTTCTCACTTCTTTCCCCTGTCCTGGTTCCTGAGATACCTGTTCGAGCACTAGCATGCAATACTGTCACAGCAAACTCTCTCACCCCTTTACCAGTCTCTCTTGGTGTTTCCCAAGGGTCAATACTTGGCTCACTCTCCTATAACATTTTCATAAATAAACTATATACTCCTACTAATTTGGAACTCTACACCCCTGCTAGTCTGGAGCATTTCTCCCCGGGCCGCCACTGAAATTAGGTTCTGTGCTAGACGGACTTTCCCATTCAACAAATGTTAAAATAAAAATAAAATAAAATAAAAGTAAACTGTACCACTTTTGTAAAATATGTGCTAGTGACTCAACTCTTATCTGCTCTGCCCCATCCATAACAAAAATTATAGAAGATCACCCAACACTCCTCAACCCCAACCATCAGCCCCAACCCCAAAAGTATATTAATCATTCCAAAATAATATCCTAACCAGAATCATATAATTCATGCTACGTGAAATAATAACACTAAAAATGAAACTGTTAGCCAAACTAAACTAATTTGAGTCATAATTCATGACATCACGCGTGATCATCACATACTTTATTCCATCATGAAAGCTCACCCAGAAGGTTAAACAATACCTGATATATACTGCTAGGATTACCTTAACATCAACAGAGGTAGCTTGAGATGTTCTCTACTTCGCTACTGTCTTCTTCCCTTATTCTTACACACATCAGCATACCTATAAAACTGAACAGAACTCTCACTACAACAAAGTAAGCTAAATTTGCAACCTTTAATTGTGTTGTACTAAAACCCACAGCTAATCACTGCACACAACTTTCTATATTCTCACAATAAATGCCCAGGATCACATTCTACTGCTCTCCTACTAGAGACCTTTGATATTATCAAATTCCTATTATCTATCAGTAAATCATTCAGTACTGATGGAGACTGTCTCTACTCACATTTTCTTTCAAAACTATGGAGCAAAATCCCTACATACTTAAAACAGACAAAGAAGGTTTAATAGATTCAAAACCTTGCTTAAAAGGCACCTAAACCAAAGCTTCTCTGCTTCTCCTATTCAACTGGCTGTCTTCTCCCCAGATCTCTCTTAGCCAACAACCTTAGCATTTGTCACTTTCTTAACCACCTACTCTGCCTTACCTTATAAAATCTCATTAACTCTCAAACTGTTACTTCTACCTCCCTTCTCCCTCCCCAATCACTAATCCACCTCTGACTAACTCATCATTTCAACAGCCTATTTTTTTCTTTCATTCTTAATGTTAACTAAAATTATTATCTGCATCTGCAGTTGCTACCATCCAAGAAAACACTCTCAGTTCTGTTTCTTTATTTCCATATATTGAACAGGTATACACACTGTTTTATCCAGTGCATGCAAATTTCATTTACTGTTTCATGCACTCACTTTGAGCTGTATTTCATAAAGCTTGCAGAAGCTATTTACGGACAGCACAGCATGCTGAAGGAAGACTTCAGCGCACCTGCTGTGGATGAGATTTCAGAAGAATACTCACATGGACTACTTTGCTATTCAGCAAAGGATAATTGCAGGTTCTGTGCATGCCCATCTGATTACAAAACACATTGTGCACACCCAACATCAATTAAATATGAAAAATTCCACACTGACTCTTATTATGAAATCCTTGGCGTATGCTTTATGGACCTTCAGGAACAAAAGCTACTGTGTATGGATTTCGATGAATTCTGTAACACTCATAAAAAAAAAAAATAACAACATAAAAATGTAACTGGTAGTTAATGAACTCCAACAAGCTGCAGCGATACAAGCTATAATTGAGGACATGGCTGTGTGCCCTAGAAGGCAGCCAGCTAGAATAATAGCAAGGCAGCAAATAAACCAATTGCCAGAGCAGCAAGTAATTGGCAGGCACTACCCAGACAGACAACTGGTGGAGGCTGTCTGCAACATGTGTCCCACACTTGTCAGTGCATACCCTGCAAGGAAACTCCATCCGCAGTGTGTCTCAGCCTGGTGTACTTGCATCTGGAACATTGCAGAGACACATGGAGGATGCTGTTGGAGTGTCACAGACAGCTGCCAAGTGTATCCTGGCAAAATTCCTGGAAGCAATGGGCAGCAATGTGGATGACTACATAAACTTCCCATCCACTGCCATGGAGCAGAGAACTGTAATGCACAAGCTTTACAGCATTGCAAACCTCTGCCATAAAACTGGTGCAATAGACTGCACACACATAACTGTCAAGACACCAGTACATCCAGAAGCAGACAAATTAATATATAAACAGAAAATGATGGCCATCCATCAACTGACAGGTTGTGCGTGCAGCAGATGGTAGCATACCAAACATCATAGCAACACATCCTGTAAGTGTCCATGATGCTGCCATATGGAGGGAAAGTGGTCTGATGTCTGTATTCCTGCAAGGTGAAATACCTGATGGACTATGTCTGGGTAAGTACAGGAACACAGCTAGGATGTAAGCTAAGGATTCCCTCTCACAACACTATCCATGTTGACCAAATGCATTTTTATTCCCCACAACAGATGACTGTGGTTATGCATTTGAGCCATGGCTAATTACACCTTACCATGAACCGTCTAACCCTGCACAGGATGCCTACAATAGAGCTCATGCAACAATGATAAACACCACAGAGTATGTGTTTGATGTACTAAAAGTTAGGTTCAGATGTCTGCCCACATCCAAGGGTGCACTGCAATACACACCTGAGAAGGCAAGACAGATAATAACGATGTGTGCCATGGTGCAAAACACTAGAGCACATAGTGGTGTTTCTGCTGCAGGTGTGGGTGAACTACGCCAAGAACCCCAGATGTTTGAAGAGGACATCCCACAGGTATCAGAGGAAGAGCAGGAGGACTTAGGGGAATAGAAGAGACAGGTGTAGGCAATGTAGAGTTTGACCACAAGTGCAGGCCCAGGCAACACGGCAGCATCTGACCCACTAATTTACCAGGCTGTGGAATGGTGATTTATCACTGGGACAAAGCAAAAATTCCTTAAGATTCCAAGAACATAATAAGTTATTTCTTACATTTATTTCATTGAATTGCACTTGGCCGATTGGGCAGTTTTTCCATTTCTTTCTACTTTCTGGTTTAAAATCCCATGTTTGCGCTTGTTTCCCACCTTTCCTGTAACTAGTCTAGTCCAGATACAGACTTGCTGTATCCATTACTGTTTGTAAGCTTCTGAGTGGTGCCAAAGTCTGCTCTTCAAGTTTTCCCTTAGATCGGCTAGTTTGCTCGTCTCCTGCACTTTTCCTAGCTTATTAGTCTAGCACTTTACCAGACTTCTTGTAGCAATTATTGTAGCACACATAAGTGCTACCAGCACTAAACCTTCTACAAGGAAACAGCTCCAGTACTTATTATTAATGCCCACCCCTCCAGGCATGTCTAAAGGTTAGTTCTCTGTGCTTTCTCCTATTAACCTGGTGAACTTGGGCATCTTGAGGCAATGTAGCAACTGCCTCATGTACACCGACAACCCTCTTCTCTTACCTCCAAAAACTCAGACTTGTGAGAGATGTACTTATATATCCAAATTGGAAGCCACGCACTCTCCAGCCAAGACCAGAATAGCTGGTCAAGAAGAGAAGGTCAACTCTTGCACCACACCACATGGAATACATAGCCCTCCAGAACACACACCAGCACTGCCTTCACATAAAAACCTAAATGACACACCCACCTTCATGGAGGCTCTCAGTATAAATCTACCCAAACAGCAGAGACCTACAAGGCAGAAATACACTCGACCACCACAACACAACACTAATTACGAGACACATAAGTCTCCTAAACAGTGTGCCACTCAACCAAAGCCCCTAAGGCAAAACAGCATGCCCAATACACTAGTCATAGGTGACTCAATAGTGAGGCACACTGATGTCCTACTCACTAGGCTTTATAAGGAAAAAGTAACAGTCAGCTGCCTGTCAGGTGCCAGAATCCACCACATAAAGCACGCACTCAGGTCCCTCAACAACAGGTACAAATATGACTCTGCCATTTTACATGTGGGTGTGAATGACCTGAGACATACCTCCCTGGACTACATGAAAAGAGACATGGAGGAGCTCGCGGATTATGTAGCCCAGGTGGGTATGACCCTAACCCTGAGCAGTATCCTATCATCACCTAGAATGATACCACAGTACAAGCAGAAAATGATTAATTCCAACAATTGGCTAAAGTTCTGGTGTCATTCGAAGGGGATCCAGTATCTGTCTGCCTGGGATGATATGATTGACAGACCTCGATGCTTTGCCAGAGATGGTCTGCATCTGTCACCCCTGGGCATCCTGATACTGGCCAGGGCTGTTGCCATCCCTATAGTGCCTTTTTTAGGCAGTGTTCCAAAGACCAAATTAGGACTGTAACAGCTACAAGCAAATGCAATATGAGAGTCATGCTGCTCAATACTACAGGTCTAAATCTCAAAATACACTCGCTCGAAGCACTCCTTAAAATGAAGAACATCAACATTTGTGCTGTAACAGAGACCTGGTTCAAGGTAGCAGAAAGCATCCCTGCACTACTAGACTATAACTCATTCCACATCTCTCGGTCCCAGAACTTAGACTGAAGCTCCAAAGGCAGTGGTTTCCATATTCATAAAGGATGCACAGACCTCCAAACTGGTAGTCCAACATAATGGATCAGAGATACTTCAGGTGCAGATAACATTGGGTAAGACAGCGATTCAGGTAGTAGCCTGCTATAGGTCCCCAACCATGTCCCAAGACTCACACTCCAAGTTCCTAAGCATCCTGGAGAATATTAGGGTCAAACCTAGCACTCTCATACTGGATGACTTCAACTACCCCTCCATTAACTGGGAAAACTACTCATGTACCAATACACTTGCCCAACATTTCCTGAAATTCATTAATTCCAATGCCCAGGACCAGCTCATTCTTACCCCCACTAGAGGTAGCAACATCCTTGACCTGGTCATTACTAACATGGGCGACCATTGCTCTATACCAGAAGTCAACTCCTCCCTGGTTAGATCTGACCACAAACTAATCAACTTGGAAATCCACATCCCTCCCAGCCCCTCTGCAAAGGTAACCACCATGAAAAATTTCTCCAAAGCTAACTTTGGGCTCCTCAAAACAGAGGTGGCTAACTTCACGGCACCCATGCAAATTGGGAATAGTTGCATGACCACAGAATCATACACAAATGCACTCTATGAATGCGTACACAAATGCATGGATCTCACCATACCCAATAAAACCAAGACGCTCTCCTCCAAAAAAAAAAGAAGCCAATCTGGTGGTCCTCTGCCATAAACAAACTCTACAACAGAAGGAAGAAACTAATGCGGAATAAGGTGAAGTCTCAAACCTGGAAAAACTCCCTTATCAGCCTCAACAAAAAGTTGAGATTCCCTCATCAAATGCTCTAAAGCTAACTATGAATACAGAATTGCAGCAGATAGTAAAGACAACCACAAGGCTTTATACAATTATGCAAAGAATCTCCACAGCAATACCCAGATTTGTTCTGAGCTACTGCACAATGATACCTCCTATACTAAGCCAACAGATATTGCCAATATACTGTCCGACAGATTCAGAGGCAAATTTACCCCTCTCTCTCCCCCAAAGAACCAATCACAATACCAGCAGATTGTCAGGCACCCAGTTATTACTGCTGCACAGGTTAAAACAGCACTGTCCAAGGCCAAGAATACAGCTTCTATAGGATCTGACAATATCCCTGGCTGTGTTCTACATGAACTCCAGAGTGAACTGGCACCTCACCTGTGTGTCCTGTTCAGTCACAGCCTCACCTCAGGCTTTGTCCCTACCAAATGGTGCACTGCTATAGTCGTCCCACTCCACAAAGGAGGAGCGACTACAGACCCTGGGAACTATTTCCCCAGTAGTCTGATGAGTCTGATATGCAAAGCTATGGAATGCATCATCATGAACCTAATAAACAAGAATATAGGGAATCTCCAAACTCTGGATCCCACACAGTTTCGTTTTGTGAAGGGTAGATCATGCCTGCTTAACTTGGTCAACTTCTTTGAGTCAGTCACCAGAGCTGTGGATGAAGGCAAGGTGATTCATACAGCCTACCTTGATCTGGCCAAGGCCTTTGATTCCATTCCCCACTCAGGAATCATAGAAAAACTCACTAAGCTAGGCATCAACCCCTATATCACTAGGTGGGTTGCAAACTGGCTCGCAGATAGAACCCACAGTGTGAAAGTAGCTGACTCCAAGTCAGACTTCTGACTAGTCACGAGTGGAGTCCCACAGAGTTTGGTCTTGGGTCCTCTCCTGTTTGGTATCTACTCCTCTGAAGTCCAGGCCAACATAAAGGGACTCTGGCTGACAAAGATCACAGACGATTGCAAGTTGGGAGCTATTATTAACTCCCCAACTGATGTTGACATCCTACAGAAAGGCCTCACTGAGACCAGTGTCTGGTGTCAAAACCATGGCCTTAAGCTCAATGCCAAAAAATGTGTCATCATCCCCGTTGGGAAAAACCCAGTTCCCATGAATTACCACATCGATGGTAGTCCACTGAACACAGAAGGCATTATAAGAGATCTGGGAACACAGGTTGACAGCAACCTCTCTTTTGATCACCACATTGCCACTTTGGTCACAAAGTCCCTCTCTGTGGCACATCTTATTACCAAGGGTTTTGCATCCAGGAAGAAAGAGGTCATTGACTCCCTCTACTCTTCCCTCATTAGGCCAATCATCAAGTACAATGCCCCATTTGGCATGTACCTCACTAGTCACCTGCAACAACTGGAGAGGCCACAAAAGTACCTCACAAAGAGGATCCTAGGCCTTAAACACTTGTTCTATATGGACAGATTCCAAAACACTCCAACTATTCTCTGTCTCATATCACCTACTTAGAGGCGATCTTTGCTTCACTTACAAAGCCACATCTGACCCAGCACTGTTAGAAATGCTACATCTAAAGAAATTCCAATCCCTCCACACCACATGTGCCAGAGACCTCAACCTCATTACAACAATCAACAGAACATACTGGAGGGACTGGTTCATAACACAGAGACTACCAATGCTATGGAATAGATTTCCCATACATGTCAAACAGAGCACCTCGCTGACCCTCTTCAAGAAAAATCTTGATATGTGGATGAGTAATAGAAAATTTACCCCAGAGATAATTTCAGTGGCTCTACTCGAAGAGGCACTGGGAACTATGGTCAGGTGGCACAATGCCAGGGTAATCCTATGGCTAGGCCTGTAAAGGCCTCAGAGTCATTAACCTACTACACACCTATGAACCTATGAACCTATGAACATGTACATGAGTACACAGATTAAACATTGATGTTCAGGTGCTGACCCACCACAGCAGCACAGATTGCATCTAATGGCAATTATCTACTAGATTTACACTCTGAGCATCAGACATAACACCATAATCATAACACTATGAACATATATAAGTTTGCCACAACATGGCAGAACTGACACAGCTATGCTTAAAGACTCAGACTGTTGTATCAACATATGGCAAACAATAAGGGACACACATCAGTGCAACACTTTCCTATCTTTTCAATATAATAACGTGAAAAATGAGAAACAACACAGGACATAATGCAGAACTTTTAATATCACAAGACAAATATATCACAGAAAAGTATGGATAAAGTAATGTAATACATGGAGTCAGCTATGTTTATTAAACTTTTGGATTCACTCTAATGCAGTCTACTGTGATCATGCTGACAGCTCACACCACATTCTGCTCTGCCCCTACCATGTAGATAAACACTTGCCCCAGGTTGCTCCACAATGGAGACTGATGGGGTGACAACAAAATGTTGAGGTGAAGGCGCATGACTGTGAGTTGCATGTTTGGATATGATATGTGGGACCACAGGTGGGCCAGCCATGGAAGTGTGTGGACATTCAAGCACAGACAATGATGCTTGATGTGTAAGGCTGGTTCTGCTGAGAGGTGGCTTGCCTCTCTCATGTTGCAATCAGCTAAGCAAAGTCAGGGCAAACAGAATTCTGCTTGAACTCTGGCACTGCTGTAGTACTGTAGAAGACAGGGTGTCTACTGACTGTGCTACAGCTAGCATACTTTCATTTTGAGCAGCCAGTGACATCATTACCTCACTGTGTCTGCACTCCTGTCCTTCATGTAGCACATGCAGCCGGTGTGAAACACGATCTGTGCCACAGACATGTGCATGGATGTCTGATCCGTGATATTGCTGGGAACAATCATTTGCCTGTAGGAGTAGGCGGACACTCTCTGACACCTAGTCATGCACACCATTTGCATACCCATGTCTACTGTGACGGCCAGTATCAAGGTGTTGTGGGGAACTGTCAACATCAGCAGCAGTCTCACCATGGGTCTGTAGTTCACTGGTGTCATCCTGTTCAATGTCCCATGTCCCCTCATTCACAGAATAGGCAGACAAGTTTCCCTCCACATCTGATGCTACAGCTGCATCAACATCACTGCCACCATCTTGGATGGACTCTATCAACACCGAATGTCATGTGTACCAGGGGCCATGCTACCATACTGAGACACATTAGACCCCACATCATGATCACTGGATGGGCTAATGGAGGATACAGGTAGCTGATGTGCTAAAAAAGCAGACAGATTACTCAGATCAGCACAATGTGCTTACATCATATGCTGGATATCATTAAAGACATATGGCACATATATCTCACTACAATGTCACAGATGATACTGACTTTACATGAGGTCTCATCTATGTATGGTTCACAGATATGACAGGTAGTATATACTTAGGTTACATAGCCAACATACATGTCATATGTGATGAATACAAACAAAACACACACCTGGCATCTCCTTCTGGGAAGATAGTGCTTTTGAAGAGGGATGAACTTCAACTATTGTAGGGAAAAATCAGCATTATTAATCACATCATTGCCACCATTAACCATTTGAACACTGTTAAAACATACAGAAGGTTTTACACAGATATACCACTTACTTGTGCAGTTGATGAGGTTGATGCAGTCTGGTCTAGAAATGGGAAGAAGGACATAGTATAAATGGAGGACAACAGCAGGATTAACATCAATAACTCCCTAGCCCCCCTAAGAAACAAACGAATCAAAGCCAATTCTGCTCCTTGGCTCACCAAAGAGACTAAACATACCATGCATCTCAGAGACAAATCCTGGAAGCTTTTTCAGAAAAGTAAACTGCCTTCTGCTATGCTCCAATATACCCAACTCCGCAATCAAGTAAAAAAATTAATCTCCTTGGACAAAAAAAACTACTACAATAAACTTCAGTCCAATAATAATAACAACCCAAAACAATTCTGGAAATCTGTTAACTCTCTTCTCCATCCTGGGTCAAGAAGTAATCCCTGACCTGACTCTAGTTTAACTGACAAAGAACTGAGCTCTCACTTCAACACGTTCTTTACAGATTCTATAACTAAGCTAACCAAAACATTTCCCAACAATAATCCATCCAACTTCCTAAACTCTCCTAATAACAGCCCCTCTATGTTCCAGCTGAAACCGGTTTCCACAATGTTCATAACAAAGCTGTTATCCAAACTAAAGCCATGCTCTAATGCCCCCGACAACATTCCCCCTTCCTTCCTCCAATGTGCAGCCGAAGGCATTGCTCTCCCAATTAGCATCCTGATCAACCGATCCTTAAAAGAGTCATACGTACCCAAACTTTGGCATTCTGCCTACATTCTACCACTTCACAAAGGAGGTAAAAACACCTCCATTTCTAACTTCTGCCCCATAGCCCTACTCTCTCCAATATCTAAAATTCTAGAAAAATGTGTCCACCACCAACTTTTACCCTACTTAACTCAGAATCAGCTACTTACTCTCACCCAACACGGTTTCCGCCCCGGCCACAGCACCATAACTGCCCTACTCTCCTTCTTAGAAACTGTTAATCAAGCCCGAGATTCTGGTCTTCTTGTATCCACTGTTCTGTTAGATCTTTCTAAAGCCTTTGACACCATATCCCATACACACCTTCTCTCTCATCTCTCCAAACTTAATCTCTCCCCTAATACTCTTTTCTGGTTCTCCAGTTACCTTTCTGACAGATCACAGGCTGTCAGATGGAAGGACTCTACCTCTTCCTTCTTACCTACTCCTACCAGAGTTCCTCAGGGATCCATCCTCGGTCCCATACTTTTCAACATCTTCATAAATAACCTTCACACTGCCCTCCCTGACACTACAATCATCTAATACGCTGATGACTCTACCTTAGTTTGTGCCGCCCCCAACTTTTCTGAACTTCTGTCCAAAACACAAATAGCTTTTTCCACTACAGAAAACTGGATGCACAAAAAACATCTCTCCCTCAACTCCAATAAATCTAAAATACTAATTTTCCACCCTACCAAGGCTTCTTCCTTTGACAAAAATACTTTCAACGTCCTAAGACAAACCAACACTCCTATAGAAGTGGTCCCTTCCGCTAAACTCCTTGGCATTACCATTGATGAACACCTCAAATTCGATCTCCACATACAACAAAACATAAAAAAACCCACCAAAAGTTAGGCATACTCTACAGGAGTAATATATTTCTTTCAAACTCCTCTAGGCACACCTTAGCAACCACCTACCTCCTTCCCTCTCTCCTTTATGGTGCCCCTCTACTAACTAATCTGTCTGCTTCCCTCACCTCTAAACTTGAAGCTTGCTATAATAAGATCTCTAAATTTGCCACTAAATCCAAAACCTTAACTCACCACTGCCTTACCCTTCAATCTCTGAACTGGTTAGAACTCCCTAACCACCTTGACTATCTTCAACTAACAACCGCTCACAAATTAATATTCTACCCAGAAAAATGCCCAGCTTTATCCAACATCCTTCCCCCTTACATCCCTAACCGATCATTGAGCTTAGAACACCAAAACCTAATCTCCATTCCCAGACCAAAACATTCCACTGGCCAGCTTCTACTATCCTTCTCTCTTGGCAAAAAATGGAACTCTCTCCCTCCTTCACTTAGGACTATACCTAACACGGAATACTTCAAGACCGAACTCTACTCACACCTATCTTCCAAATGGAAATGTTCTTGCTTTCACCCTATATAAATTGTAGGGATTTTCTACACTAAGCCACTCTCTACCCCTGCACATATCTGCTCTCTGATTTCATTTCTAATTCCCAAAATGATTTAGCCAACTCTCAGTTGACTGTAAAGAGAAAAATATTGCAACTTATGTTAAAAAAAAAAAAATTGATGTTTTTGTTATTTTTGTTATTTTGCACTGTTCTTACTATGTATACTTACTGTTTGGACATTTCTATTGTATTTTATCTTGTTCATTTGTAACCTTGATTGTACTGCCTTTGGAGCTTTTCTCCCCGGGCCTCCACTGAAAATGGGTACTTCATGGCCCAGTGGACTTCCCCGGTAATCAAACTGAAATAAATAAATAAATAAGCCAAGTAACTTACAATTTCTGTTAAAGCACACATTTTCATTACAAATAAATGTAAACAGGTACCTTTGAGAATGAGCAACTTTAAAACTTTAACAGCTGTAGTGTTCACCAAAACAGAAATGCTACCAGTTGCCAATTTACCTCTAACTTGAAATCACTGAAGGTAAGAGCACCCAATGTGCACCCATCTTTAAGTGCCATTTGTGCCATACATAATTAATGATATTCATTAAAATTCTAGGTTTTGGAATCCCATTTGTGCGCCTCCATGTAAATTGACTATATGCAGCTTAACACCCAGGTGCACTGCACAAGTACCCAATAGATATCGAAAATGGTACCATGTGTGGCACGTGCCCCTTATCTTCCAATAATCTGATTACATGACTTTAGTGCCACTTTCAAATATTGATTTTGATACATTTATAGATCAGGACATTGCTACCTGTGAACTGAGTGGGACCTCAGTGAACAGTTTTCATAGTTTGCATTTATCATACATTTTTCATTTGATAAGCAAGATGGCTACTTTGGGGAGGCTGAAATGTTTCCATGTGCCCAACTGGACCAAATATGAGACTACCCATATGCAGACCAACTACACTTGAGTGGAGCATCAAATGAGAGCCAGGCCCAGGGAACTACGCAATGACTAACATCTGGAACCGGATTGTGAGGGAACACTGAAAACATATGGGGATCTACTGGACTGGAGTGCAGATTCACCACTGCTCTAATGACCTGCATCAGAATGATGTGGAGGAGCTTCATAAGAGATTCGCCAAGGTGCAGAGACAGCTTGTGGAGCCATACAGTAAGTGTCACTATCCTAAGTATGATGGAGAATTCCTGCAGAATTTAGAGATCTATCTCTGCCAATATATATCAGATAGATGTTCTTTTATAACCAGCAAATAGTTGTTGTGACAGTTAGCTCATTGGAATCATTAAGTAGACATGATAACTGCTCTCTGTATAAGTATGAGTTCTCTTCCCATTCTGTTAATGTATTTAATAATGTTTAGAATATACGTAATTATGAACTTTGTAGATGTACATTTCCAAAATATAATGACATCATTTTATACATATACATCCACTGCCCTCATATATCACTAATGCCTAGAGTGCCTAGGCCGCTGATGACTACACATTTTGTAGTTATCCATTGTAGTACGGCAGTATCGCATACTGTAGCAGTAGCAGTGTATGTCTGAATAAAAACTCATACATTACTTGTTTAATTCATTCTTCCTATTTATTAAAGTGAACATTCTTACTACAGTCCAATTTTCTTAAGCCAAAAGGAATGTCTGTCTAACTGCTTACACATATATTTTCAGTTATGTGTTTATAGCTGTTACTTCTTTACAGTACAACGGAAAGTAAGCTTTTGAAGTTTTCATATTCATCTGTTCTCTGCAAGAATTTGAGCAAACATGTTTGTTAAAAAGAAATGTATGTTGCTTGTTGCCTTGGCCTGCAAGGAAACCAGCCAGCATGCTGTAGGCTCCAATCCACATAGGGGAAACATATCTTAAATTGTTATCTTGGTTTACTTCACTCATAGTAGTCATGTAGACACGAATATTCCACTTATTGACATTAAGGTTTATTTTGTGCATGGTTAGCAATAACTCATTTATAATTTCATTTAGGTTGCATGTGTATGGTCGTAAATGATAATAACATTTCTTTGAATCTTTGAATCTTTGAATTCCTACAAATGTGCCCATAATCCGTAATGCTCTGTTACCTGCAGCTCTTTAACTGCAGAATTAGCAAAGCTTGCTACAGACTGCTATATGTCTGACAAATGTTTTTTGCAATATGATATTATTTTTAAGTGTTATCAAGTTATGTTCTATCATTAATTATTGCATTCAATTCAAGAACAAATCATGCTCATCTCTGGAGTGAGTCGGGTGGGCAAACTTACAGTTAGAATGCAGAACACAGAAGATGTATGTATTTGCTTAGTAATGTGCATCTTGACAAGTAATATCTTCATCCTCACATATGCTGCATCTCTCACGTGCAGCAACTAGAATGGTTCTGGTAACTGAAGCTCTATGATATATGACACTGTCTCACTGACTGAAGAATGCATGTTTTCCATTACTGTTAATGTTTCTGATCACAGGACTAAATAAAAAAAAAATAAGATAGTACTTGTAGGTAAATGTTGACAAATCCACAGAATAAATACATAATTAATCTTCCAACAGCTGCACAGTCATTTATCATCATAGTAGGAATGTTGCTATGAGAGACACCAGCACAATCTATGAAAAAGATATGCATCTAATGATCAGAGCATCCACAAAGTCAACTTTTTCTGTTTTCTGTGTTTAAAGTTTTGATGTATTTAATATACAACATTTTTGGAGTGATTTAAATTATCACGTCTGCTGTTGTGGTCAAGATCTTTTTTCTGTAGTGTATTTATATATTTATGTTAATGAGGAATGCATCTAGACTTCCCAATTTTTTTATAAGTATGTTAAACAAATATATGAAATTATCCTTATGCAACAAATATATATATATATATATATATATATATATATATATATATATATATATTTGTATATATATATATATATATATATATATATATATATATATATATATATATATATATATCTGTGTGTGTGTGTGTGTGTGTGTGTGCCCAAGCTATATTAAATGGCTTTGCAAATTAAGTAAAAAGTCACTTTTCTTTTCATTAATTTTCCAACTATTTCTTCTGGCTTGCCTTTTTAAGGAGATGCTGTTCTAATCCATATCTTCTATTTGATCTATTATATTCTTGTCAAAGTGAGAATACATTGTTGGGTTAAATTGATTAATTTTATTGAAGTAAGTTCTAAATACTCCTAAAATATCCTCTATTTCAGTAACCCTTTTCTTACCATTGGAATAATACAGTTCTTTGATGTGATTAGATTTAATAAGCATTTTTGTTCTTGAGGCTAGTTTATGCATGGACTTTGGATTTATAGAATAATTACTTAATTTATTGTTTTCCAAATTTAACATAGTTTTATGATTTAGAATTTCTAAGTATTTACTTTGTAAATTATTCATTTCTTTTCACAAGTTATCATTTCCTTTCTAGTAATCTAGTTTTTTTCTTATCAATTTTTCCTTGTAAGTATCAGATCTTTATCCCATTTTCTTCAGAGCATACCAGTTCATAACTTTACCGTGTAAACACAGTTTTAGAGAATCCCATAAATAAATATCAGATATATCATTTGTATAGTTAATTTTGATAAAGGACTGAATTTCTTTATTAAAGAATTCTTTAAAATCCTTTAAATTGGTTATATAAGCAAGTATCCTTTTAACGAGAATATTATTATTATTACATTTTAATATAAGCTCAAATGCAGTAGTGTTTTGGTCAGAAAGTGGACAAGTGTCTACCTTAACATGACCTAGTCTGGTGGTTAAATCATTAGAAACATGTAGTCATTCTATTGTTGATTGTGATCCATGTCTGTATGAAAAATGAGTAAAAAAGTGATTCTGGATCCAAAAATTCATTAATATCCTTAATTTGAAATAAATCTTTGACATTTATTAATGCTTTTGCTGAAGCTACTATTCTTCTTTTCCTAGTGGTATTAAGTCTTCATCTTTTAATATATAATTAAAATCCCTTGCCAGAATGATACTACATTTTGAGAGTTGTATAATCTGATCTAGTTGGTGTTTAACTCATTTACTCCAATGGAGCTCAGGAGGTTTGCACTGTAACTTCTAATGGACAGAGTCTAAGCCATTTGACAGAATCAAATGATGTCCTCACATTTCAAGCAAATGTTCATATCTCTGGAACCATAGGGGTTATGAAAGAAGCAAGAATAGCAAACTCTTCAGCACAAACTATTTTTATAGTGGTGGTATTCTTTAGGTTCTAGGTCATAACCAAACTTTTATAAGTCACAGTAAACACAGTAACAATTACATTTGTAATATTTTGTAAACAACTTACAATACCTAAGCAACCTCTCAAGTTACACACATAATATCAGCAGCATGTTATTCATTTAGCTGAGAGCTTTCATATGAGGCTAAGGGGTTTTTTCAGTGTTACTTAGTTGTTGAAATATTTAGAAAAATGAGAAAATTATATCTATATAAATTAATATAATACAAACAATAGTTAATGTATATTTACCTGCACTAGACAGAGGGCAAGTATTAATGCACTTGAGTTTTCTATTGTACACGCTTTAAGATGAAATCTTTTAAAACCTTGTGCATAACATGGTTTTGGAATTATTGATGCAAATATAAACAAGCAAAATTTGATGCCTAGAGGCATCAGTAGTCATTAACTGCAGATGCACCTGGAGGCAACACTCAGATGTAATGAGTTAACTATTTTAACTCCTATAACAGGTATCCAATACACATTAATAAGAGTGTATAATTTTCTTTTAATTTCTATTGTTACTGAACAAACATACCTTTGTCATCACTATATGCATTTAAATATTTGGTGTAGGAATAGAATTTCTCCACAATATAGCTACCCCTCTTTTTTTCTAATTCTAGTGAGAGCTAGTTGATATGGAATAATAATTATTAAGCCTACCTATATCTTCTTGTAACAAATGAGTTTCTTACAAGAAAATAATCTAAGAAGTAAATAACTTTAGACACTTATTTAAACTACCTCTATTGCAACCATTATTTAATCCACTAATATTAATGAAAATGCACTTTAAATATGTCATATAATACACATGACAAAAATGGAATTAATAACAATATAATTCTAAAATGTAATATAAACATTGAACCACTTACAAGAATCCTGAACTGTTTATTTACAATCATAAATCTAAAGTAGCTGATATTGTTAGTTATGTAGATAATGAAAATGATAGTAAACACCAGTAAAAGAAAGACTATTATACAAAAGAGTAAACATATAATTATTTTATTTTTCATTCCCTCATGGAGTCAAACACTCCTAGTTTGAATAGTGAGTCTATCCAAACCATCCAACCCATCAACATGAATAAATCCAATACCCCTCTGCTATTTTAGAAAAAAATGACATATTATTTACATAAACATCATACTCTAAGAAAATAAAACTCAATAAACAATTACATTTTCTCAGTAAATTAAAGCATGTTCTATCTATATAGTGCCTATATGCATTTGTATTAAATAAGGAAGAAGAAGAAAGGGAAAAACATACTAAATATTGATATAAATAATACGTCCATTTCAGATGTATGTCACTGATATATTATTTGGTTAAGCAAAATAAATTCCTATTCTAATATTCTTAATCATTTCCTGATACAAGGATTCCAATCATTAAAGTAACATGCCAGATTATGCTCATAATGAATATTTTTAGTTATTATTGTTAAGCTTCTAAATGTGCAAATCTCTCTCTCTCTTTTTCTATACACACATATATATATATATATATATATATATATATATATATAGATAGATAGATAGATAGATAGATATGAAATTTATCTAGGGCTTCTGTGATGACTAAAGAAAAAAGCATGAATATTCCAGTATGCTGATCTGTAAAATCATTTGTTAATGAGATATTTCAGCCTGTGTCTTAATGTACTGCCAGGTTATTACAAAAATTAAAACAATGAAATATTGTTCTCTTCTGATAAGAATTAAAGTTCATATCTGTTATAATTTGAAAAAAAGCTCAAAACGCTATAACTAGCAATATTTGACTCTGAACGTAGGAATGTATTATGTAATACCAAGCAACAGAGAAGTTGTTACAGGAGTTAATGTTTTGAAAGGTTTAGTGAAGAAATGTGGTATCCAAATATGATTATTTGCTATACAGGATGCTATATTAATTAAAATGCAATATCACAAGACATATCCCATGTGCTAGATCAATAGATAGAGAAGTAACCAAAATAAGGAATATGTAAATGTTAGCAACAACATTGTTTCTGAACTATTTAACATGAATATAAATCACAATATCATTGAAAATTGCAAGGAAAGCTATCATTAAACTACAAGACACAATCATAAAATGTGTACGAGAAATGATACCATCTGCAGAACTGCAAAACAATATATGTGATTAAAAGAATCTCAAAAATAAAAGATTTTGCAGACTATACATTAAATAAATTAAATTTGACAATAACCCTTAAACATTATCATTCTGCTTTTTAGGACTGATTATTAATTTCAAACAAGTGACACCTTTAGCTTTAACAAGTGCATCTGCCATTAGACCTGCAGTGTCAAGCGATAAAAGCTGCACAAATCCCAGAGATAACTGCAGAACAGAAAAAAAAACTTAATCCATTATGCAAGGACACCCGCAACCTCAGTGATAAATTTAAGCTGACAAGCAAACTAAAAGATCAACAAGGACTGCAAAAAGTAAGTGCACGAGCTGTAAGCATTGAAAATAGATAACACAGTTAATCATAACTTACTGTTGAAGTGAACTGTTTTTTCCTTTCTTTCCTTTACTCAAAAATATCCAGGCCAACACCTTCACTCTCCACACCCCCAGCAGTCAAATTATCACTCCAACGTCATCTCCACCAGCCAGGAGCACTATGAAATGATCAGTAATCAGTAACACAAAATAACCAGGACAAATCACATAAAAAATCTCAGTGAGAAACCCAAATTGGCAAAAAAAGAGGTTTTATCTAGTACAAAAGAAAATAAGTGATCAAGCCTATGCAGGCAAAATTATATGAAGCCATCAATTACTGCCCACCCTCAAAACAAACTGTCATCCCTCATTCACTCACCACATCCAAACAAGAGCATGTATTCTTTGCACCCCAGCAGCCAAACCAACAGTCCACAAGCATCACCAGCAACCAGTGACACAACAAAACAACCACAAATCAGCAGGAAAAGACAACCTAAAAAAAAGAATTACTCAGCGACAAATTCAAGAACAAGCAACACACTTAACCGCCATCTCCCTGCCCTTATTGGAAACTAATAAAGGGTACAATTCAACCAGAATTTATGTTCAGAAATGAGAAACATAAATATAAACAAAAACACTATCAAACAGATCTTCTTCTTTTCAAAAAACTGCAAGATAAATAGAAATCATATACTATTATATCTAAGCACTAACATTAATTAATAGATGGGTTCCTCTAAAATGCTATAATATGAAACTTAGTGTATTAAAATAAAAAAGTAGGTTAAATCTGAAGACTTATTTCTCTGTGAATAATGTATTAATTGAATTGAACTTTTACCTTTATAAAGGTATAGATGCAAGAAACCTGCATACAAAACTAACACCAAAGCAAAGCTAATACTAATAAAATAGTAATGATAAAACAATTATTAATTATTTACTTATTTAATCTATATAGAGTATGCGTACTAGAATTAAAAAGAGATATGTTAATTATTAATATATATTAGAGTAGATAAAGAAATAGAAATAAAATGAAAAAAATAATTACCTTATATTCTTTGGTTTCAGGAATGCCATAGCATTGTCTAACTCATCAAATATTATAGTTTCATCTGGAAGAAATATTTTAAGTCTGTCTGGGAAAAGCAAATGGATTTAATCTGCCTTTTCTGAAGTTCTTTTATTAAAAGAAGAAAACATTTACTCTTGGGCATGACAGCAGGGGAATAATCGTTGTCAAACCTTATTATTTTATCTTCTAGCTTGATAGGAAATTTTGTCCAGGCTGTTTTGTCCTGTGATGAAAAAATCTCACAATAGTAGATCTCAGTGGTGGGTCATTTTTAGAGGAGGAAATAACCAAGGCTCTATGTGTTCTCTCAATGCCATATGACATAGTTTCAGGTAAATCAAGAATTTTAGGGATCCAGGAAGTTAAAAAAGTTTGTCACACTTCCCCCTTTCAGGCAAACCAATAATGCAGATGTTGGTTCTCTGAGATCTATTTTCTAGATCATCTATTTTGTTCAATAGAGTATTTTGTTTCAGTAAAAATTCAACGTTGTTTTCATCTTCAGATAATTTCCCTTCCATATCATTTAAGGCATCCTCTATTCTGGATATTTGTATTTTCTGCTGATTTAAAGAGTGTTGTATTTGTTCCATCTGTTTTGAACATTTTTTCTCTGAAACTGTCAAATTTATTCTCTATTTTGTCCAAGTTATTGTATGTTGGTTAGAACAGACTGAAGTTTCTTTTTTTAAGGATGAATCCTGAGAGGTTGTTTTTCTGTGACTCATTCTGGATTATAAGTGTGGAAATTTTTAAGACAAAAGTTTGACAGGAAAAATTGATATATAAAAATATTGATATTATTCTTCAGGACAACTCACAATAGCAATATTTGGTTAAAAAATCAAATAAGATAACTTAAAACTATAATTTCCTGTCAGAAATAAAAATAGGATAGTAGAGCAAAATAAATCTGCTGCAAGCCTATCAGTATGCTGGCTACATACCTCCAAGTCTTAGTGCTTTGACTGCTGCTTATAATACATGGTTTGGCACATTTGTATGTGTGGCTGTGTTTCCCAATGGCTGCATTTTACTACATTCACAAAACACTGTTTCAGTCAAGATGAATTAGCTGGTCAGGTAGTTGTCAAGGTTAGAGTTTCAACGTACATTACAGTTGCAGGTTTGAATCTCATGTCCTTCAAAGATATTAAAACCTGCATGTAACCTTGAAAAATATGTATGGTGATTATGTAATTATCTTCAGAAAATAAATTGTCTAGAAACTATTGTGAGAAATCTCACTGTTATTTGAAGGAATACATCATTCATAGCTGTTCTTTTCTTTTTTGAGGTGACAAAGACAGGACCAGATATGTTCTGTGCATCAAGTGGATGCACAGGCCTGAGCAGCAATGGAGGGAGAGAGGTATGTTGATTACTTTTACTTTTGTGAAATGAAATGAAATGCATCTGATCCTTGCTACATGTCTTTATTTTTCCCATCACCATGTATATTGCTTAAAATGCATGAATACCCATCATGCATCAGTAAGGTAAGTGAAATAATCACACTATAGCTGTGTTTAGAACAGTGATTTAAATCCAAAAATGTTGAAATATCATGTAACCTTAAGTCATTTTTCAGTACATAGTTTTTTGAAATGTACAACATAACCTAAATAACAGTTGGGTTGGTGTTATCTGTCACACATATGTTGAGGTGACTTTTTTGCATACAAGTCTTAGTGCTTTGATTGGTGCTTATAATGCATAGGTTCATAGGTTCATAGGTTCATACTAGACTATCTGCCCTAGGGCATTTATAAGCCTAGCCAGAATGTGTTTGGCTTTCACCACCCATTTTAAATTAATTTTGCTATGCCTTTTTTGAGGTTAGTATACTGTGCCTCTGTCTAACAGTGACACAAAAGTGATAGCCGGGGTAAACCTATGATCTCCCATCCACTCATCAAGATTCCTCTTGAAGAGAGTCAATGTGGGACTCTGCCTAACCTGGACTGGGATTTTATTCCAGAGTGAAGGGAGCCTCTGGGTTATGAATCTGTCCCTCCAGCATGTCCTATTTATTTCAGTGCTGAGGTTCAAGTCTCTTGAGCGTGTAGCTCGATGGGATTTGGATTTTCTGAGGTGCAGCATGTCCATTAATTCCGGGTTGGACATGGCTTTATACGTCAGGCACAGATCGCCTCTGAGCAGGCGGTATGCCACTGAGTAGAGCTGGAGTTTCTTTAACCGGGCAGCATATGGCATCTGTTTGAGCCCTTTGATCCTCTTGGTGAGGTACTTTTGGGGTCTTTCCAGTTGCTGCAGGTGTCTGGTAAGGTACATCCCAAAAGGGGCATTGTACTCAATTATGGGCCTGATGAGGGATGAGTAAAGAGGCGATGACCTCCCCTGATCTAGATGTGAATCCCTTCATGATTAGGTGGGCTATATAAAATGTTTTTCTAACCACTTTGGCCACGTGGTTGTCAAATGAGAGATTGCTATCAACTTGAGTCCCCAGGTCCCTAATTACTTCTTCTGTACTTAATGGATTACCACCTATGTGGTAATTTGTGGGCACTTTGTTTTTGCCAAAGGTGCTGACTATACACTTTTTGGCGTTTAGCTTGAGGCCATGGCTCTGGCACCAGTTGTCTGTTTCTATGAGGCCCTTTTGGAGGATGCTTGTGTTGGCTGGAGAGTTGATTATGGCGCCCAGTTTGCAGTCATCTGCGAACTTGGTCAGCCACAGTCCTTCCGTGTTGGCCTGTACCGACGAGAAATATATACCGAACAAGAGAGGTCCCAGGACTGAGCCTTGTGGGATGCCACTTGTAACTGGTTTGGAGTCTGACATGGCTCCAGCAATTCTAACCATGTGGGTTCTGTCCTTGAGCCAGTTTGCAACCCATCTAGTGACATGGGGTTTATATTTAAGCTGGTGAGCTTATCTATAATGCCCAAGTGGGGTATTGTATCGAAGGCTTTTGCGAGGTCCAGGTAGGCTGTGTGGACCACCTTCCCCTCATCAATGGCCTTGGTGACTGTTTCAAAGAAATCAACCAGGTTTAAGAGGCAGGATCTGCCCTTAACAAAGCCAAACTGGGTAGGATCCAGTGTCTGTAGGTCCCCAATATCTTTATTTATGAGGTCCATGATGATCCTTTCCATAGCTTTGCAGACCAAGCTAGTCAGGCTTATGGGGTGATAGTTTCCAGGATCCGTTGAGGCACCACCTTTGTGGAGAGGGACCACTGTTGCTGTACGCCACTCTTTGGGTACATATCCTGTAGTAAGGCTAAGATTGAACAGTAGTTTTATGTTTGGGTTTAGCTCTTCTTGGAGTTCATGTAGGATGCAGCCCGGGACACCATCTGGTCCCATTGATGCTGTGTTTTTTACTTTGGAGAGGGCGGCTCTTACCTGAGCATCTGAGATGTCAGGGGGGGCAGCACTCTGTTGGGATAGATATTTGCCCTTTTAGTGGGGGGGGAGAAGTTTGCACTGAACCTGTCAGCTAAGATGTTGGCAATGTCTGTGGGCTTGGTGTATTTTTTGTCGTTTTGGACTAATTCTGAGCATATCTGGGAATTCCCACCCAGGTTCCTAACATAACTAAAGAAAGCCTTGTGATTATCCTTAGTGTCCTGTGCAATTTTTCTCTCGAAGCTGGCCTTAGATGATTTTATAAGTGCCCATAGTTTTTTGCTAATACTGATCAGAGATGCCTTCCCTTTTTGGGATTTTGCTCTATCATGTAGTAGCTTCCTCCTTCTATTGTATAGTTTGTTTATGGCTGGGGTCCACCAGACAGGACGTCTGCCTTTGGAGGATTGGGTCTTGGTTTTATTTGGGATTGCATGATCCATGCATTCCTGAAGGTGTTCATAGAATGCATTTATAAAAGATTCTGCGGTCTGGGCCATATTTTCCACAGGCCCGGGGGCTATGAAGGATTCCGCCTCGGTTTTGAGGCGTGTGAAATTTGCTTTAGAGAAGTTTTTCACTGTGGTTTTCTGGGCAGGGGGTGGGGTCGGGATGTGAATATCCAGTGAGATTAGTTTATGGTCTGATCTTACCAGTGAGGGATACACTTCTGGTCTGGAGCATAGTGTCCCCATGTTGGTGATGATCAGATCCAGTATGTTTTCCCCTCTTGTGGGAGTGGTAACAAGTTGTTCCATAGCATTTGAGTTTATAAATTCTAGGAACCTTTGGGCTAGGGTGTTGGAGCTAGAGTAATGCTCCCAGTCTATGTTTGGGTAGTTGAAGTCGCCCAATATAATGGTGTTTGGAGAGACCTTCACATTTTGTATACCTGTATGTGTGGATTGTGTTTCCCAGTGACTGATTTGTTGTGCATAGTCTGCCTATTCATGCAATGAATTGGTGTCAGTGTTTGCACACTGTGTGCTATGCCTTTCAGTTCAACATCAGTATTGTATCTGCCTATAGCACACTTGTGCAAGTAGACATTCTTTGCAACAGTTTGTAAGCAGTAAACCCTTCATTTAAACATTGGTATTGCATCTGCCTACAACACCTTGGGTGTTTTTGTTGCAACACACTTGTAATCTAGCTTTGCTGACACTTGTACAGATAGACATTTCCTTGCATAAGTTCATAATTAGGAAGCATTAACAGAATGTTTGCATTTTTCAGGCTACTGATTAGTACTAATTGTAGGTAGGTAATGCATACAGTTGTTCGCATAAAATACTGTTAGTACAACATGTATTGGATTGTCATATGTCACAGGCTGTGGTGATCGAACATATAAAATATTTGTTGCTGTTGAAGTCATTATATTGTTGTGTGTTCAACCAATTATCATGCTGCCTGGCTCAGATGTTTGTAATATGTCTTGGCTAGTTTCCACTATAATGTCAACTTACTTTCTCCGCATTTTAACAATGACACTTGGTAGCTCTTCATATGAATCATTACATGTGGACACTACAATTTATAGATTTCTGCATTTATAGATTTTTACTATGTTAATGACCCAGATGGCTCTTTCTAAGCCTAGACAAGTTTTCTTGAAAGATTAATTACATCCTGTTTACAAACAGGACATGGAGGGAAAGACATTTATAAGGTACCACTGTCCATAATGGACATTTATGACAGTCCTGGTGTAAATTTACAAATAACCCTACATTGGTCTAAGTTGTGTTTATATTGTGTAATATACAAAATCAGCTTCACATGGATTTGAAGCCTGTTCATAGGAGGTGCAGTCTGTGGGACACATATTTGTCTCTCCAGCATGTTCTGTTTAAGTCACAGACAAAATTCTGGTGCTTACATCTTGTATTTCTAGTACTGTTTGACTTATGAATATGCAGGAGATTCATAAATTAGGTGTTTGTGGATGCCTTTTAATCCAGTCATAACATCATACCTCAGAACTGTATATCAGATGGAGTAGAGGGCAATGTCTTTACAGCCATCTACATAATGCAGGTTTCTTATACCTTGTATTCTTTGTTTATTTAAATTCTGAAGTAGATGTAATTTCTGCATACTCCTAGTCAGGTACATACTAAAGGGAGCATGGTACTTGATGATTGTTGTGATACAGGCAGATTACAGTGTGATAATGACCTCTTTGGACCTAGCTGCCATACACTGACTTATAACTCTGCAGCACAAAAGGATTTCCTCACCACTGTGGCCACATGGTGGTTGAAGGTAAGGCTACTATCTACATGCATACACAGATTCCTGACCACCAGGTTGATTGCTGGCATTGTATTATCAACATGTTAATTATCTATGATGGATGTCTTTCCAAAAGGTACAATTATACAATTCTTACAACTGAATTTAAGACCATGGCTTTGCCACAATTTGTTAGTCATAGATAAGCCTTCTTGAAGAATGTTTGCATCTTCACGGGAGTCAATGATAAGCTCCAGCTTGCAATCATCTGCAAAGTTAGTCATCCATAAACCTTCATCATCCCCTTCCACTTCAGAGAAATATATGCCAAAAAGCAGCAACCCCAGTAGCGAACCATGGGTGACTCTACTAGTGACTAAGCTCTTTGTGGTTGTGGCCTCACCTGTTTTGACCTGCTAGATCATATCAGAGAGACATTTGGCTATCCAGCAGGGGAAAAAATTGTTTATACTTAATTTGCTGAGCTTGTCTATAATGCCTAAGTTGGATATTGTATCAAAAGGCTTGGTCAGATTGATGTAAGCTGTTTGCACAGTATTGTCCATATCCATTGCTTTCTTTACACTCTCAAAGAAGTCCACCACATTTAATAGGCAAGACTTTCCTTTAACAAAGCTGAACTGTAATAAGGCCAGCATTTGCATGTTATCTATATCCTCACTTATCATGTCCTTGATGAATCTTTACATGGGGTTACAGATGAGGCTGGTCAGACTTATGGGCCTGTATTTTACCTGATCAGTTTTTTGAAATCCCTTGTGCAGGGAAATGACTGTAGCCATCTTCCATTATTTAGGCAAAAAAACCTGACTGTAGGATACAGCTGAAAAATGATTCAAGTTGACCCGAGAGGTCATGTTTCATACTAAGTAGTAAGCATCCCTGGATGTTATTGGTGCCCATTGATGCAGTGTGTTTTGCCTTAAAAAGTACATTGCAGAGCTGTTCCCTAGTAATGTTGTGTGGTGTGTGGTATACAGTATTTCTTTCGGGCTGTCAGGTAGTGAGTGGAGGAAGAAATTTCAGTTGAACCTCACATTTACATTCACAAAGACATAACTTTTCAGGGAACACATGCAAGGGAAAAAGAAAGGTAATGATGACCTACTTCCATAAATTCAAATGAACACATTACTGAGGCAGACCACATTATGAAACAGTGCAGGTCACCATAGTACTGTTATGTTGACATTTACAAGATTTTTTTTTCAAAGTTCAATTATGTTAATGTGGCAGGAGCCAGTGTCAGGCATGTTTCCATTCAAATGTCAGGATATGTTACATGTGCTTGATATGCATATGCTTGCATTGCTTTATGCTGGTTAGTATTCTAATGTTCAGGTGATGTCTTGATTCCCACTCCTAAGCTGTGTTATGCATGCCATTGCATGGTCTTGTTTGTACTGCTCACATTGGTGATGGATACATTCTCCCTGACATGTTCTTTTATTAGTCATGTCCATAACTATAGATAAAATGACAGAGGAACTGTGTTATGTGAATGAACCATTCAATAGCAGCAATTGTGTGGATTATAATTCTGCTACTTGCTAATGTTTGGAACATTAAAAAATTGAACTATGTTTTAAATAAGAAGTCTGATGTATGCTACTGCACCATCAGTCTCATATTTGTATTTACAGAACTCACCAGTCAATATGTTGATCAATTATGTCATATTGCAGATATGCACATCAGTTTCATATTAAGACCAGCTATGATCTTCATGGGAATGCTGTGCTTGATAGACATTTGCTTTTCATTTCTGCCATGTTTTGCAATTCATTGAGAGAACATGGGACTCATAGACATTTGCCTTTTAGATGCTGAAGATGAGCACATACAAGTCCACTGCCAGAGGTCTCAGATGATAACAGTGATGATGATGATGATAAGGAAGCTGGACCAACACCTGGCCTAGTCATAATGCCTGCTGCACCCTGGAAGAGATGATGCCAGGACCGGAACAGAGATGATTATCAGAAGGCGATCTAGGAGGTTGTGACTGATATGTTCCAAACACAGATAAGGGACATGATGGGGACATTCTTGCAGGATATGTCAAGGGTCTGTGTGTTCCAGTTGTGTTATGCTGCCAACATGCTGATACCTATATAATTGATTGGACTGTATATGCACTGTTGTGCATGCATACCATGTAGCTGACATGCTTATGTGTTATTGTCATGTGACATTTAATTATGTTTCAATGTGTGCATGACACACATTAATAAATTACACTTTCCTCATACATTCAACTGTTCATGAATTGTGGCAATGAACCTGCAGCTAGTGCTGCAACAATTAGCCTGTAAACATGTGTTTTACTGGGACAAATGACAGAAAACATATGTTGTCCATAATCCATCACTACCACTGTGGTATGGCTTGCAGTTCTGTATTGCCATATCACATATGTGAAACAGAAGAGCTTGTCATTTTCCATGTGTTTTGGATAACAGTTGTCATGATGTGTCACTGGCATGATGTGGTGCTGTGTGCCATAGGCTGGCAATACTGATGCCATGTAGGATCATATACAGCTATGTCATATCTATGTGCAGACTTCCTTTACTGACTACATCAAACAGCAATGTAACATTAATCTATACACAGTGGAAGAGATAATCTATTCTGTAGCAGTATATTATGATGTGTTTGCTCTATCTTACATTTCAACATCTATTACTTATTCATATAATTTCATATCTTCACCAAATAGTTGTACACATTAACTGATTGTACATATGTGTGCACATAGCAGATCCATAGTGGCACACATTTGTACCTTGACATGCAAGCATTCAATGACTTACCACTGATGTGTTGTAATGATGATCACAGGACTGTCCACTGTTCAGTGATGAGCAGGGTGGGGGACATACATGTCCATTTGTTTATTCAAAACTGGCACAACAGTATATGTGCATGTGCTTGAAATTTTTAGCTTGCTTACCTATGCGTGTTGATGTTACATGATTGCACATTACTGTGTATGTGTGTTTTATACATGGCCTACTGTATATGTATGTTTTAAACATGGACAGTTCTGTGGACATCAGCAGTCATTCTGTCCATGTGACATACAATATGTTTTCCATTTAGTTAAATGTATTTGGTTTGGCTTCTACAGCACCCTGTGTGCTATACACATACATTTGCAGTATATCAACTTACCTTGTCCTGCTTTTCCCTGATGTGGGCCCAAGTTGTCCACCTCCCTTCCAGGTACGTATTTACCTGTTATATTTTGCAGATATGTTTACCTTTGTTGCAATTATTGACCATTGCCATGTATTAATTTTGACATGGTGAACATGTGCCAAATGTATGGCCATTTTAAGAGGTGGGACATCTGCACAACGTTTCTGGCTACTGTTTGCAAAACACCCTTTTCTTATTATACTTGTGTGCTTACCATTGTACTTTGTTGGTATCCATGTGCACAGCCTACTATATTTATTAAGCTGTCGAGTTATATTTTTGTAAATATTCTTACATGTCATTGCTTTCATATACATTCCATTTAGGTCACTGACAGTCATACATACACATCTATTTCTGTGTGGTGCCTTTGACTTGGCATGTGTGCAACATATTCACATTCCATTGCACATTAGTTTGGGTTGTGTACACCTACTTGTGTATGTAGCAGCCATTTTGTTGCTTTTCTGCTCCACTAATGTTTGGCATTGTCCTTATTTGTCTTTCACATGTACTGCTTTAAGTTTAGTTCTGTTCTCTGCTGGAGTTATCTAACATTGTTTGACCTGCCTTTGCTCATCTGTGATGTTGCTTGGCCTGCACTGCTGATGGACTACATGGATATGTGTTTATTTATCCAATTTGTACTGTGATCCTAATTTATTAACCTCCAACACATATCTAGCATTGGTCATATGCATCCAGGTATGACTGCCACACAGTATGCAACATGTCATAACATGATAATGCATAGGTAGATATGTTTTTCTGCATTTCACTATGGCTGTTATGCATCCCCACCCTGTTTGTCAACTTTCCATTGCCTGTGTTATGCAGTGTTCCATCTGTGTAACTTACCTGTCCTTACTTTTTTTCAACCTTTGTCTGTCTTGTGTTGTGATATTTGTTGTCTGAGTATACCTGTTGTGATGTCCTTCTCCTCCTCTTTCCCTGTTTTTACCTTTCCTTCTATTCTTAAGAAAAAAAATGTGGCCTATTCGCACCAAAAAAAAAAAAAAGGCCCATGACCCTCTTTCCCTCAGATTTTCCTATTCCAACATCCCTCTTGTGTGCCCCTCTTTTTTACCCATACCCCACATTTTTTTTTCTATCTCCCACTTTCCTTGGGCGTGTATATTACTTGTGTTCCCTACACAAGTCCCGAACCCATTGTTAGCAAATGTTAGCTGTGATGATGTAGCCACGATTGCCCTTCACCTGAATTTTTTTATTAGAAATTTTATGGATTCCACTGGAATCCATAAGTACAAGCAGGCATGTTTTATTAGTACATGTTTTACAGAGATATCTGTAGTTTTACTGCAAAGATTGCTAATGATATATCTTACAAATCGCACAGGAGCTTTGAAATACGTATTTTTTGTTAGTGAATGAATTACAGAAGTATTCATAGTTGTCTGTAATCTTTCTGGGCAAATTTGTGAAGATATGTATTACAAATGCCATGCAGCTTACACTGAGATATTTGGCATTCTTTTCTTTTTAATTGTATCATAATGGGGTCAGTTATATTCCTTAGTTGTTCTTAACCTATATGGATACTGAAATTGTGATCATCTCTCCCTAACTTTGTTAATGTACAATGTGCATTGGCACCCATTTCTCATTACATAAGGATTACTTGTGAACTCCATTGTGCACTGAGCTACATCGAGTTTCTTGTGGTACATTTACACATTACGTTATCCACATGTTTAGCCCAGATATCAGTGTACTGTGCAGAAATCTGTGAACTTTACAGAATCCAACTCCAAAATATAATAAATGCCAAACATAATAATTTGATAGTCTGAGGTTCCATACGGATGAAGCGTATTTAGATTGGTTACTCAACCCTCTTTATTTCCCTATATTTTATTTATTTATTTATTTTACATTTGTTGACCAAGATAGTCTGACTGGATACATGTCCATTTTCAGTGGAGGCCTGGGGAGAAAAGCTCCAAAGGTATACATATTCAATCATTACAATATCATATAGAACAGAAGTAATAATAACATAAAACAAATATATCACATTTTACAGTCTAGTTAAATTTATGGAAATATACCACACTTTATTGTCCAGTTAAATTTGTACAGTCTAACAATCTTCTAAACTGGCTTAACAAAGATATTTGAGTACCACTTACAGACATAGGATTGGTACACCAGTATGCATAAAGATTTAGTCAAGCTTAGATCAAGGACATATCCATTGAGACTTGAAATACTCCTTGAGATCTATTTTAAATTGAGATATGGTGGTATCCAGGGTAATGTTAGCAGGAAGGGAATTCCAAATTTTGCCAGCAGAGTTGGTGAACAGGGGATCACCAGCTGAGTTGTTGGGTTTGATGGTTTGCACTAATAGTCTATTAGATGACTGGAGTGATCTGGGGTTGGAGTGGGGATAGATGATGTTTTTCAGGGCAGGTGTATTATCTGGTTGGTTAAGTGCTTTGTGAGCAACAATGAGTTGATTATACTGCATCTGCCTGGGTAGCTCTAGCCATCCGAGATAATTTAGATTTTTATAATGATGTGTTCTATAGGGTAGACCAGTTGTAAATCTAGCTATGTTATTAAAGCAGCTTGAGAGTTTGTTAAGATCAGATTTATTTAGGTTGGCAAGTAAAAAGGAAGCATAGTGGAGTGTAGAGAGGAGATGGGAGTGGGCAATGGAGGTCCTAGCATATGGGGTAAGGAATGGCTTTATCCTATATAGTGAGCCCAGTTTTCTGTTAATAGTTTTGATTGTTTTGTTGATGTGCACATCAAACTTAAGATTGTTGTCTATAATAATTCCTAGTAGTTTTGTATGGGCATCTGGAGAGATAATGGCATAATTATTAGCCTTAATGGAGAGAGATAATGCCATGAATCTTTGACCGGGGGTGAAAAGTAGGACCTTTGTTTTATTAGGATTTAGAATCAGACAGTGAGCGGCAGCTAAGTTCTCTACTAGGTTGAAAGTACTCTGAGTTATTGATAGCAGCTCTGTTTGCGAGATGCCAGTGCAGATCAACATTGAGTCATCTGCATATTGAATGCAGCTGGCTTCAGGGATTACAGTGTGGAGGTCATTGATAAAAATAGAAAACAGAAGTGGTCCCAAGATAGACCCCCTGTGGGACACCTAGAGTTTTGGGTAGGAGGTTTGAAAGTTTGTTCTGCCATAAGACGGATTGTTGTCTATTGTACAGGTAGGATTGAAACCATCGGAGAGAGTGATTACCTAGGGACATTGTTGCCAGGGTGTGGATGAGAAGATGGTGGTTAACCATGTCAAAAGCCTTGGACAGGTCCAAGAAAAGGGCTGAAGATAGCTTGTTGTTGTTCCTGTTATAGTTTATTGCATTAGAGAAGGTGAGAAGAGCTGTGGTGGTACTATGATATGGTCTGAAGCCATGCTGGGAGTTAGCCAGTATGTTGTTTTGGGTTGGAAAGTACAGGAGTTGTTTATGGATGCATTTTTCCATTATTTTTGCTAGAGGTAATAAGATGGCTATGGGTCTATAATTGGATAACTCAGTAGAGTTACCACCTTTATGGAGGGGTATGACATGAGATATTTTAAAGATAGAGGGGACTGAGGCTTCTGATATGGACCAATTAATTAGAATGGAAACAGGTTACACTATGGTATCAGCAGCTTTTTGCAAATATTCGGCTAGGAGAAGATCTGCAGCTGGGGTAGTAGGTTTTATTTTTTGAGTTGTGAACGAATGAAAGATGTAGAGACTGGTTGGAAACTAAAGGAGGGCTGGGAGCTGGGAGTGCTATCCAGTGGGTTAGAGGAGTTAAGGGGTATTTGGCTTGCAAGGGTTTGGATGGTTCCAGTAAAGAAATTATTAAAGGTGTTAGCAACATTCTCTGGTAGTTTATCGGTAGAGGCTGAGGGAGGTGGAGTGGTGGTTTGATGTGGGTGCAGTAATTTATTTATCCCTGCCCAGAATGTTTGGGGGTTATTTTGGTTCCCTTGTTGGAGATGGATGTAGTAGTTTTTTTATCTAATATAATAGCTCATTTTGTCTCATTTCTTAGTTGTCTAAATTTGGTTTGATTTATAAGGTCTTTTGTAGCACGCCATGTTGCCCATGCCTTATTTCTGACTATGATTTTTGTTTTAGTTTCTTTAGAGAGCCACGGGGCAGCTGTTGTTTTTACCCTAGTGGAACGAGTGGGAGTATGAGAATCGAGGGTGGTGAGGAATTTATTGTTAAAGTGGGAGACAGCTTCATCTAGGTGCAGGTGCTTTAGGGCAGCCCATTTGCATGCCCTAAATTCATCCTGAAACATGCAAGGATTGAAGCTCTTACTATTTCTTATTGTTCTGTAGATGGGATGCTGGGAGTAATTAGATTTGTTTTTGCAGATAAAGGTAAGAAAGTGGTCGCTGAAGTCATCGGGGATGGCCCCCGAAGAATATATTTGGGGGTGGCTATTGATTAGTATCCAATCCAGTATACTATCTTTTTGGTTGGGTTTTCCTGTCCTGGTGGGGGTGGATAACCTGTGTGAATCCATACAGGTTTACATGGGTGGTAGGAGATTGAGAGGAACAAGTGTCCCAGCTGATGTTAAGGTCTCCTAGTACAATGGTTTCTTGTAGATAGTTATTAGCTAACCATTGGAGGATGTCTTCTAGGGAATTGGTATTATTCCCTGGTGGAATATACACACAGGATATATTTATGCTTTTGTGTTTGTTAATTTGGAGTTTGGTAGTGATTATTTCTGCCTTATTGACCTGGGGTTGTTGACTGGGGTCTAAGGTAACATTTATGTAGATTTGAAGAGTACAGGTACCCCCCCCTTCCTTGTGGAGCGATTGAGTCTAAGTATATTATACCCAGGTGGTAGTATTTCATTATCTGAGGTTGATGGTTTTAGCCAGGTTTCAGTTAGGCATAGAATATCAGGGGAATGGACTTGTAGGAGGGCATGCAGATTGTGTACTTTGTTATTTATGCTTTGTATATTTAGTTGGCAGATCAGGAGGGAGTTGGGGGCCTTATTATTAGATAGTGATATAACTGGGTTAGTTGTAATGGAAGTTGTCTTATCTAAGGTGGCAGGGCCAGGGTTTGGATGAACATCTCCATCCATTGCCAGGTTATTGCATATAATTGCTATAACTTTCAGGATTGTTTTATAAATTTTTGATAGCATTTAGATTTTGAACTGATGTATCTGGGTCTAATAGGCAGATAGTGTTTTGTGGTTAAAGAGTTGGTAATAGTTGTAACTAGTGGGTAGCCTGTATTATTGGATATATCTGGGCTAGTTTGAGATTTTGGGTGGTTAAATCCTAGGTAGGACTGATTTTCATAAATGGAGAGGAAATATGGGAATAGCATTAGGGATAGCAGAGAGAGTAGTGACATTACTTTGTATGGTATCATGGTTGGAGACTATATTGGTGTTATAGGCCTAGGACCCTCAGGATCTTGAGGTTGGGTATTTGCTACTGGGTGAGGGGTAGAGGCTGGAGTAGTGCACAAAGTACAGTACTGATTGGTCTGGATAGGAAAAGGCACAGTACTGATTGGTCTGGATAGGAAAAGGAGGGGTGGAAATGGGATGAGTTAGGCTGAGTAGGGGATTATTGATTGGTCCAGCTGAAGGGGGAGTAGTATAGTAGCTATAAAGCTAGACACAGTGGGGGCAGGTGGGAATTGGGGGCAGGGAGGGGTGCAGAGCGAGCCTGAGCACAGCGAGGGTGAGCAGAGCAGGGCTTAACCACACACAAGAAACCTGCAAGTAAGTCACACACAAGAAACCTGCAAGTAAGTAGGTATGCTTAGGTTTAACAGGATAGGCTCTGATATGGTTGCCACCCGTCCTGTTGTCAGCGGGACACTCATGGTTTGAGTGCTCTCATCCCGCTTCCCGCGCTCACCAAGCGTGGGACTTTAAAAGTCCCGTTTTTTCCCCTTTGCGCTTGCAGCCAGATTTAAAATTGCCGTGGAAAAGCCGAAAATACTTCCGTTTTTTCCACGGCAATGCGGCTACGTCACCACCCGGACCTGCAGTTAGAGGGATTCTCTGCTAGGTCCGGGTGGTAATGCAGCACAGTAATTGGCTGCAGCCATTGTAGGGGGTGGGAACTTCTTCTGAAGAGCCCCATAAAGGTCGCAGCTGTAGAGCACTAAGCTCTATAGCAGCTGCGACAAAAGATCTAATTTTTTTCACCAGCATTGAAGCCAGCAAGGGAGCCAGCCCAGCCAGCAAGGGAGCCAGCCCAGCCAGCCAGCCCAGCCAGCCCAGCCAGCAAGGGAGCCAGCCCAGCCAGCCAGCCCAGCCAGCCCAGCCAGCAAGGGAGCCAGCCCAGCCAGCAAGGGAGCCAGCCCAGCCAGCCAGCCCAGCCAGCAAGGGAGCCAGCCCAGCCAGCCAGCCCAGCCAGCAAGGGAGCCAGCCCAGCCAGCAAGGGAGCCAGCCCAGCCAGCCAGCCCAGCCAGCAAGGGAGCCAGCCCAGCCAGCCAGCCCAGCCAGCAAGGGAGCCAGCCCAGCCAGGAAAGAAGCCAGCAAGGGAGCCAGCCAGCCCAGCAATAACTGTGAGTGGTAAGTAGATAATTGCATTTTGTGGCTTTAGTTATTTAAAATGGGAATAGTGTGCTTTATTTAAGTTTTAATGTTTAGAGGTAGATGGGGATGTAGTATGTAGTATTTAAATCTGTGCAGTGGTTATTTTGAGACTTTTGTACTAGTTTAAAATGGGAATATATTGTGGTTTAATTTTTTAATGTTTAAAGGCAGATGGTGGGTGCAGTACGCAATATTTAAATCTGTAGTAGTTAGTTTGATATTTTTGAGTAGTAGTTTTAAAGATATAAAACCTGAATGTATATGTAATTGTTATTATGCTTGGGGGTATGATTTGGAAGCATTACTTTTAAAAGGCTGAACTGTGTATAGAAGTTGTTTGTTTCTGTTGGGGGGCAGTGAAATATAAACTTAGTGTGATGCATTTCTATTGTCGTAGCTTTTTCTGGGTATTGTCTGTATGCATATAGGAATTGTTTGAGCATAGTTTGTACTTTTTGTATGGAAATATGCGCTATAATGCTGTTTTCAGGAAGTTACGATATACTGTTTAGGTAATTTTTCCTGTTCCTGCAAGTCCATGTCTATGTGGTATAAAGTCTACCTTTTGAGGGGGAATGTTAACAGTTAATGTAATTCATTTATTATTCTAGTAGGTACACGTTGCCAATTTGCCAAAGCTGTTTCAAGATTGTTTTCATTTATACTTGTAAATGTGTGCATTTAATTTATTATGCATTTTAATAAGGTTAAAATGTACTGTTTTGCTTGTAATGTGAATATGGGTGTGTTACTTTTACTTGGGCCTGTTTATTGCATTGCTGTGCTGGATTAATTGCTATGTTTTGAGGTAAAAGGAGCCCATGGAGTCTGCTGTACATTGTAGTTTGTTACTTCTCTTGCAAGAAGTATTTTTAAAAGTTAAAATGTTTGGACTTTTTTCCCATTTATTTTTTTTTTGTGGACGGATGCTCTGAAGTTAATGCAATGTATTTGAGATTGTGCTAAACCATGTTACAGGGTAGTTTGCGTCTAAGTAGCAAAGTTTTTATTTTGTGTTTTAGTGATGTCTTCAACATACTTATTTACTGTTTTCATTATAATCAGATTATGACCAGTGCTGCTGTTGGGCATGTTTATTAATAGATCATTACACTGTGTAAATTAGTGCCATACATTTCTTAACTGCTGTGGTCAAAAGCTAAATTAGGTCTATGGTATCCACTGTGCATTCTCATTCATTTTACTGTTTTTTGGTTCAGTGAATATGGTTAACTTTTTTGTCTTGTGGGGTGTGGTGGGCATGTTCAGTGGTAAAAATAATGCATTTCATTTTCTACAACCTGTGTTAATGTTAGTCTTCAATTGCCAAAATGCCCCCTACATTACCTCATTTACTATTTGACCTTTTTCAAACTGTTTGTAAACTTTTTTGCTCCATTCCTCTAATACTGCATCTCCTTTACCAACTCTGGTGATGATGTGGTGGGGGTGTGGCCAGTGTCGTGTTGGCCACACCCCTATCATGTTGACCACACCCCCATGCCCCACTTTGCCCTTGTTAAAAGGTGGCAACCCTGGGCTCTGAATTAATAAAATTATTGTATCAATTGTAAGTCAGGGGTTTTCTTTTTAGCTTCACAAGAAACCTGCAAGTAAGTCACACACAAGAAACCTGCAAGTAAGTATGCTTAGGTTTAACATGATAGGCTCTGAATGAATAAAATTACTGTATCAATTGTAAGTCAGGGGTTTTCTTTTTACCTTCACAAGAAACCTGCAAGTAAGTCACATACAAGAAACCTGCAAGTAAGTATGCTTAGGTTTAACAGGATAGACTCTGAATAAATAAAATTACTGTATCAATTGCAAGTCAGGGGTTTTCTTTTTACCTTTTTTTAATTACAATTTTTTTGATTTAATTTTAGGGGAATCTCTTTAATTTCCTTCCAATTTCGTAGATAAAATAAGGGGGAAGTATAGTTTTAGGGGCTGGTACTATAGTTGGGGCTAGGGAATAGTGCTATAGACCCAGGACGGCAAATGTAAAATACACAGATAGTTTCAGATGAATATTAACCTTAGCAGGGCTTTTAGCCCATGGGCAGCTTAGAACAGGTTTTCTGAGTTATTCAGTAGGGCAGCCTTGTAGGACTGCTTGTTTAGGGGGATGGTTCCTGGTGGGAAAGATAGTTTAAAATTAATTAGCACAGGTTTAGGGCTCAAACAGTAACACTATGTGCAGGGAATCAAAGCAATTGCATCCACAATACAACTATTTTCCCTGTATTATTCTGTTTAGATATAAAATATCGGCTTTCCTGATGTACATGCTATATTTCATAATAGATGCAGATACTAGAGTCCTTAGTTATATTTAAGCAGGAGAGCCTCTAGTCTGTTAATTGTAATGTGTGTTATTACTGTTATAAGTTAATGAAGTCCCTCCAAGCTAACAAGCCTCACAATCAGTATGTTGTAGTTTCTAAAATACACAGACCAAAGCTTTTGGCCATCCATGGCAATTTAAACATACTCTGCAGGTTCTCTATGTAATAACATAACACTTTGTGATTATAATAGTTGAAAAGCCACTAAAACATTATAATTTAGATTCTAAATACACAGACCAATGTGTTTGGCCGTCTGTAGCTTTAGGAATGTAATCCACAAGTTCAGTTAAGTTTTAACATTAAAAGTGAGGTTGTACTAGTTTAACAGCTGCTAAATCACTATACTGTTGCAACAGATTCAATATTACTATGTTGCAATCTCAGTAGACTCTGGGCAACATTCATTAGCAATTATGTATCCATGCTAGCTAACTTAATACAGTAAAACAGCTCGCCATAGCTGTAGAGCTGATCGGCAATAACAACTAAGCATTCTATTACACTTTATGCATTTCTGTTAGACAAAAAGACAGTAGTAGCATACAAACTTGTAGAAATGCTGAATTCACTAGAATAAATACACAAATATAACTCAAAACATTAGGCACATACCACGAGGGTGAGGGCTGTTGACTGGGTCTAGGAGCACTGATTTTTAAAAATGGCAGGTTCAGAGGTGTATTTCAACCCTCACATACATAGTTGTGAAGGGGGAGGGGATCCTAGTTTAGAGCTAACTAAAAGTAAAATATCCAAAAATAAGAATCCATACATGAGTTTATAAAAAGAAGCCGCGGTGGTACAGCGGGAGCGTTGTTGCCTCACAGCAAGAGGTTCTCCTGTTCGATTCACATCTGGACTGCCTTCTGTGTGGAGTCTGCATGTTCTCCCCGTGGTCGAGTGGCCTCCGAAAGATATGTGTGAATGGGTGTGCCTTTGCTGAAGGTTGGGCATCGGGCTGGTAACTCTGCACCATAAAAAATCTACTGCCAATCATTAGCAGACAGGAGTTCCGCTGTGGCGACCCCTAACCGGGAAAAGCCGAAAAGACAAACAAACATGACTTTATAAAATATCTTTTCCAATTAATGCCAGGGTAACTAAATTTTACAGAATTATTGTTGGCAAATGACCCAAAAGACTTTCTAAGATATGCAAAAAGCTTGATCATAGGATCATAGGCGATTACTAGGCTAATGGCCATGGGGCCCTTACAAGCCTAGCCAAGAGTTTATCCCCAAAAAGAAACCTTAATCAGCACCTGTAGCCCCTGTCAGTGAGGGACACAGGTGGAACCCCTGGGGCAAATCTGTGGTTTCCCATCCACTCATCAAGGTTGCGCTTGAAGAGGGTCAGTGACGTACTTTGTTTGACGTGTATGGGGAGTCGATTCCAGAGATGGGACAGCCTCTGGGAGACAAACCTGTCTCTCCAACATGTTTTGTTAATGTCACATATTAGATTTAAGCTTTTTAGTTGGGTAATGCATGAGGAGTTAGACTTATGGATATGGAGCATCTCTAGTAGAGCAGAGTCTGAGATTGCCTTGCAGGCAAGACGCAGATCACCTTTGAGTAATCTGTGCGATACCAAGTAGAGTGATAGTGATCTGACCCTCTCCACATAGGACAGGTGTTGGAGACCATGGATTCTCTTTGTGAGGTATTTCTGTGGCCTTTCCAGTTGGTCTAGGTGTTTGGGGAATATTCATATTAAGACTCCAGTATGCTACTAACAATCAACAAACTGTCAAACTTACTATATTTGTTAACAGAACAGTCATTATTTCCTCATATTTTCCTGGAATTATAAATTAACACCAACAAATTCTAATTACTTCTTTCAGATCTTTCTAAACTATACTTCACATAGCCAGGTAAAAAATACATTATCTGTGTTTCATGATTCTGTTATTACTAAAACCTGAAGCGTGTATTGCTGTATATTGATTTCTAATCCATCTAACTTTCTTTTTACACTTTGAGCATTAGCATATAAACAACCTATAATTCTATTAGATTTGTCACGTTTAGTGATTTTACCCAATTTAGTCTCTTTATCAGTTTGGTTAACATTTGATTTCCTTTAGTACTAAGATGCAGAAAATCCTTTACAAACCTTTCACAATCTACCATCATATCTTCCCAAACTTAAGAACCTTGAATCTCTTTTAATAACTTTGCCTATGTAACCAGATGTTAAACAACTTAGCCTTTGTTAAAATGTAATCTGAGAAAGTAGGATATGGCAGAGCTTCATAATGAATCAGTTTAAGATAAGTTCTTGTAACAGCATCTTTACTACATTGTGAGGGTTCATTATATATTATTAGATTGTTACGCTATCATTCTTTTTTTCCCCATACAGTAATTCTATTTATTTATTGCATACTAAAATTAATATATTCTTGTTCAAGTGCAACTCCCATCATTTCCTTATGTGCAATATCAGTCAATCTCACTTCTGTGTGTAGCGTACTTTTCTTTCATGTGTTAATCATCTAGTAATCAATGCTGTCCAGTGTATATAAATAGTGTACAAGCATGTACATCAGCTACCTAGACATTTACTTTTGTACTATAGTTCTTGTTTATTCTTTAATACCTATCATGTCTGTCTTTTTTATGTTTGTTTTCTCCTGTAAAAGAGGTGACTCTCGAAATTTTTGCTTGGGTAGCACTTGTGTTTCCTAAATGACAATAACGTTTCTTTGAATCTTTGAATCTTTATAAATCATTTTTCCAGCCATTATTACATTTTCTCCATAGCTATATCATTCACATAACAACCTGCTACACATATTTGGTATTTCAATCAATTTTACACCTTGTAAATGGGTTGTTGTTATATGCCATTCAAGGATCGTATAGTTTTTGCTTATAGCTGAAATGAGAATCACCCAACAAAAATATTCTTTCCTTTGTGTTGAACCAGAATCATTATTTAATATCACCACTCTCTTTCCTTTGCCAGCTAACTGGACTTCATTTATATCATTGTCAATTAATTCTTTGCAAACCCTTTTACCAGTGCTGTTCACTCTCACTATTTTTGTAAAAATGTCATCTTGGTTTGTACTATTATATTCATCCTCAATATGATTACACATATTTATCTCAAACTTTTTTTATTTTCCCCTAATATTTCTATGTCTTCACTTTCGAACAATTTCTTCCTAATTCCCATCATCAAGCTGCTCCTTTTTCTTTTTTTTACTTTTTTTAATAGGCAGTATAAGAATTCTTGAAATTAACTTTCTTTTTTCAACAGTGGAGTGCTTATTTAATTGTTTAAACTTTTCTCAACAGATATCAGCAGCAGTGGTGTAGCAGTTAGTGTTGTTGTCTTACAGCAAGAGGTTCTCCAGTTTGACTCTCGGCTGGGGTGCCTTCTGTGTGGATTCTGCATGGCCTCCCTGTGTTTGTGTGGTTTGCCTTTGCCATTCCAAAGACGTGTCTGGAGTGTTACTCCCTGGGCCTCTGCTGAAAATAGGCTCTGTCCTATTCGGACTTTCCTGGTCAACAAATGTTAAATAAATATCCTGTATTACTTATAGTACTACATTTCATTTTTCATTAATCTTGCCCTTTTCAAATTCATTATTCTTTTCAGAAAGGTACATTTCCTCTGCCTTTCTGTGTCTGCCTCAACAATTGGATCATTGATTTGTTCAATGAACAGGTCCTCATGTCATTTATTAACACCTTCTTTTACAGTGAGTACCGCCATTTTGTACTAACAGCTACAGTCAATGTCAGTATTATTAACTTTAAGCTTCACCATACTTAATTCATTAAGTTTGTAATAATTAACACAAGTAATGTGTTTATTATTTTCTGACTTAAAAATACTTTTTTACAAGTTTCACACTTCTGCAAGTATCCCGGGGATGATAAATCTTACAAAGCATATATATTCAGAGACTCCATTATTAAATCTGTCCATCATTGCAAACTAAAATACTTAACTAACTGATGAAGTTATTAAGATAAATAATAAAGATGCAGAATTAATTTTCACCAGTGTTCTTATCCAAACAAAACAGGAAATTCATGTAAACTAGCCTTCCAGTTAGAGCTCCAACACTATATACCCACCCCCTCTGCCTCAGGCTACAGCTGTACAATAGCCTGATGCAACTATCTCAGTCCTTTTGGGCATACAGTTTGGAAGACCTAACTAAAATAAAATGATTTTACAAATTCACACAAACAGAAGAACCTCCAACAGTTTTAGATGAAAGATGTAAAACTTGCTTTTATAAGTTTTTTTATGCAAACAAAAGAAGAAATTCCTGTAATCTAGTCTTCCAGTTAGAGCTGCCAGTATAATACATGCCCCAAATACCTTGGGCTACAGTTTTAATGTAGTTTTATGCAATTATCTCAGACATTTTGGACTTATAGTTTGGAAGATATAACTAAAATAAAATTATTTTATACATTTTACAGACAGAAGAAGTCCCAGAGGTTTTATTTTGTAAGGGTTCTTATACAAACAAAACAGGAAACTCCTGTAACCTAGCCTCCCAGTTAGAGCTGTTAATACTATACTTGGCCCCATCCCACTCCACCCCCAAAAACCTCAGACTACATTTGTAGCATAACCCTACAAGTTGTTTTAGAATTATACGTTGGAAGA